>NC_060121.1:744206828-744515876 GCF_021461395.2 Schistocerca americana | reverse complement strand
CTTGTGTAGAAATAGAATCAGAATTTGTAACTGGACTAGGAAAAAATTAGCACTTATCAATAGAACCGCAGAAAGTCATATACCGATAACTGAAGCCTTACAACCCGACTGGAAATGTTACCCGACCCCAAAGAATAACAGTTATTCGTGGCTTCTGGGACAGTTTGTGCTTTACGTGTTAACAAACAAAACTTCGAACTTAGAAGAGTTTATTTTCTATATTGCCGAAGAACATTTTAAGTTGATGAAGAATAACAAATATAAGGAATGGTTTCAAAATTTTTTATCTGTTGCTTTATGTGGGCTACAAAGAGGTGGACCGTTTTGTTGATTAGAAGCAGAATACTATTCTTTCACTTTTTTTTATTCCTGGAATCTTCTTTTATGTTGATTCTAAAATCAGAACTGTTCAAATTTGGCAAAACCGCTCCGGCTCCGAGATTTCTTTCATTTGTTGAAAAATATATGGTTTCCTTACAGACCTCATACACATCCAGTGCATAATAACTTAAGTTGTGAATATGTTTCTAAATGAATGTTTGTTATGTATTTTTCCGTCACCCTTTTGCCTGTTATGAGTTACGTTCTACAAATAACGTACGCCATTGGAAGCGGAAATCCGTAATTTATCTTACCTTAATTACTACTTCAATTTTGTTCTACCATTTAAGGCATATATGGGAACAAACATGGAATACATGGGAAAATGCAGCTACTCAGTGACAGGTATGGGGGAGGCATTGTGGCCAGGCCTCAGATCTTCGACCCCTGCCCTCTTTGCCTCCGCCTACCTGGTGCTGAAAGTCTTCTCAAACTTAATAAAAAAAAAATTAAAGGTGCAGTGGTCAGCTCGTCTACCTAGTAAGCAGGAGGTCCAGGTTCGAAGCCCAGTCGGTCACAAATTTTCAACTGCTGTCGTTGCTGTATTTCAGCGCGCTGTGTCAGTGTGGACGTCGGGCCTTCAATATTTAAGATGCAATTTTTTTTTTTTTAGGCAATAGAGGAGATTTGCGAACATTTGTGTTGCCATCAATTTAATGGGCCTTCGACGGCATCCTACCCTTAGTCATTGCTTTGTGACGGCACCAGCCCATGTCATTTACATGCGAATCATATTGTAGCGCATATATAGTAAAATAACGAGTGGTCAGTATACAAGTATTTACGTAGGATTGCAGCGAACTGATCACCTAACCAAGTGCAGCGTACAGTACCTCTGTAACGAGTCATTCCAGCTGCATAGCCGGTCGGGGTGGCCGGGCGGTTCTAGGCGCTACAGTCTCGAACCGCGCGACCGCTACGGTCGCAGGTTCAAATCCTGCTTCGGGCATGGGTGAGTGTGGTGTCCTTAGGTTGGTTAGGTTTAAGTAGTTCTAAGTTCTAGGGGACTGATGACCTCAGAAGTTAAGTGTCATAGTGCTCAGAGCCATTTTTTGAACCACCTGCGTAGATGAGGGTAATATTTGTTGACCAATTCACTGCAGAATTAATGTAATACCCGCACGATGATCTCTGTAGTCATACTGTATCATTAACAGCTCGCGAATGGAGTATTACGTTCGTTAAACCGGATTACTCAAGCTGATGCCAAATAAAGACAAGCGACGACGCCACCATACTATCTATACTGAAGTAGGTAGTCAGGGCTTAATTATGTGCGCCACCATTAACGTTGCTGTAAGCAGTTTGACAGCATAACACCACCACGACTACTGACAACCTGTACCATTATCATCACATAGTTGTAACGCGTAGTGAATACAAGTTGCTGATGTTTGTCAAGAATAGCAGAAATCGCCTCATGAATGAGCAGTTCCATTTGCATTACGGCTAGCACGGAGAGAATCCTAAATAACAGCAACAGGTTACCCAACGAAGAGAAGAGTTCACGTATTATCTCAAGTTCTTGCAGTTTGATTTTAATGCAGTTCCCGATGGTTTCACACTAACGGGTTCTTTTGGCTATCGGAATACTCATGTGGGAATTATCAAAGTGTAATTGCTAGAACGCTCAACTGCCTTAATAACACTTCATTCTGGATTGAATACTACACGAAAAGCGACGTTAATTTCAGGTTTCCGTCCATCTCCTGACGCCTTACCGAATGAAGTCTGAAGTGCACTGGCAGTTGCGTTCCCTACCGCATGGATTCTGTGAAGTGTTGTGGCAGCTGGCAGTCATTGCTGAATACAGACATGTGCAAATATCCTCACTGCCCTAGGGGAACTCGTCTTTGTTGCATTTTATTATACCGTAATTAGAACAATAACACAAGGCTTATTTTGCTGAAGAACTTGATGCTCGCAAGTCCTTAAATAACTATCTTCGAGCGGTGGTAATGCAGGAAAGGGAACATACTGTTGGACAAAAGAATGGACAGCTCACTGCTTCTAGCGTTCCCGATAGCACCTACGATAAGAATCTGGTGTCATATTATGCTTCAGAACCATAAATTATTTATTTTTGTACTTCTACCGTTCCCGATAGCACCTACGATAAGAATTTGGTGTCATATTATGCTTCAGAACCATAAATTCTTTATTTTTTTACTTCATACTAAAACAAAAACTATGATATGAGAAGAGGAAATGACTTACATGCTTCTCAGGAACTTCGGCCTTTCGTGCCTATTTTCTCACTTCATACTAAAATAAAAGCGTTGATATGAGAAAAGAAAATTATATATACGCTTCCAAGACATATTTCCTTGTGTGCTACTACTGCGTACATGAAAGCTCTGCAGTTAATTTTTGTATGTTGTATAAATTTTGATGTCACCTCAAAATCCTTTATGAGAAAGTTCCTATGTTCTTGGGATTCAAATGGAGTGGACATTTCATCACTGGTTAATATTCTGATGACTAATGGCATGATAACCGTTCCAATTGCTCCATGGCACCTGTGAGTAGACTCTCACGTTCGTTACTACAAGAACGTGCAAGCAGTGATGCCCACTCACTTTAGTCAGAGCCAAGGTGATTTCTTTCTGTTTATGGCGAAGCGTCTGCTGCAGTGTCCACGCTCAGCCAACATAAACAAATCGCGGCGGCATTGGGCACTGCTAATCGCTGCACTTGTCACGAGCCGCGGCAACGAGAGCGCACTGTCTCTCCTAACGACATTATGCAATTAATACATCTTAATTATTTAACGTAATATGCAGGACGTGGGTTGGGTAAAAATTCAGTTTGTAACTTCCTATCTTATTAAAATACTGTGCAGTCATATTTGATGCAATATTTATTGTTGGTTGTCTTTCTAATGTTAATGGTATTGATTCTGATTGTGCGTGACACGAAAACATAAACACAGACACACACACACACAAACACACACACACGCACACACACACGCACACACACGGCCGAGCGGTTCTAGGCGCTTCAGCCTGGAACCGCGCGACCGCTACGGTCACAGGTTCGAATCCTGCTTCGGGCATGGATGTGTGTGATGTCCTTAGGTTAGTTAGGTTTAAGTAGTTCTGGCGGACTGATGACCTCAGATGTTAAGCCCCATAGTGCTCAGAGCCATTTGAACCAATTTTGAACACACACACACACACACACACACACACACACACACACACACACACACACACAGTCATTGATTCCAGTGACGGTAACGACTGCTGTGTGCTGAACAACACATGCACCAATCAACTCCTCAGTTGGTATCGAGTGGATGAGATTTTTCAATTACCTTTCATTGCAAGAATTGTAAGCAGACTGAAAGTAAATGGACTTGTATGCTAAAGAGCTACGACAAAGGAGAACTTGACCCATTATCAGATAATTGTCCACATGGGTTTTGTGGACGAGTATACTCTTAGTAAACAACCCACCCACCATCATTACGTAAGATTTCTCGAAGGCGTAGGGGCATTGATTTCATTAAGTCGTCGACAGTGTAGTGTAATGGTTGACTTCCCACAATACGTTTTCTATATTCGTCCAAATGTCGCTTGCATTTGTAGGTCCACATGGCAATGACCTTGTTACCTCTCCCCACATATTCTCTATCTGGTTGATGTTCGGTGTTCGTGGAACAAACGGCAGCGGCTTTATCCTCTCTTGGACCTGAAACCAATCTTGAACTGCTCTGCTCTGATGGATGGGGCGCTCCTCCTGTAAATAAACTGTTATCTCGTTACTTCATATATTTATATTTAAATGACGTATTTATAATAAGCACATTGTTTTAGTATTTTCAAAAATGCCTCTGAGCACTATGGGACTTAACTTCTGAGGTCATCAGTCCCCTAGAACTTAGAAATACTTAAACCTATCTAGCCTAAGGACATCACACACATCCATGCCCGAGGCAGGATTCGAACCTGCGACCGTAGCGGTCGCGCGGTTCCAGACAGTAGCGCCTAGAACCGCTGGGCCACTCTGGCCGGCAACGATCTGATATTGAACAAAAATTATAGAAATCGGATAATCTGAACGTCTGTATTGCAACAATGCTGCGCACATAAATTCCTTTGATGGAGTAACAGGTAGCAACTGTCTAAGAAAAAGTGAGGAATATGTCTACTCGCAGCAATGTAACGTAATTATAACCCATATTTATGTGATGGAAATACTGAATCAAACAATATGTATCTGTTTCAGTGGTGGGAATGTACACCATATCGTATTTGCCGATCACTTAACAATAATAATAATATAATAATAATGATAATCCCATGTGGCGAATAGGAGAGAGCCTCCCGCATATGGACGGTACCCCGGAAATCAAATACTTGGGGTGAAAAAAATACTAACACAATCCTAAGCGGCTACTCAACACGTTGAACCTAAAATCCAGACATGTCTGAGTGAAAATCACCGGTACTTTGGTCACAGTCTGTTAGCTCAATGAGCTCTGCTGAAAATATTTGCTTCCAAAGGCTTCAACACCCTCTGGTCCTGTCCGGTCCTGGTATCACACAGACCAAACCAATGAAACACAAAAAAAAATGAACTGTGAATGCAAAGTCAACATTCCCCCAGGTGGTACACAACCCACCCGTCGACAGGCAGCAGCTGGATTTTCGGATTCTCGGGAGTCCAGGTTAGCACGGCAGATGATATCGGAGATCTCTGGTAAATTTCCATACAAGCAGAAATCATGCATTTGGAAACCAAACTTCGATACATTAATCCAAACACGAAAACTGTATAATCTCACATAAGAAATAGACTGACAAAAAATTCTCATCCTTGCTCTTCAAGAACCACGATTAACTGACTGTGAAACCTTTCAATACGGAAACTATCGCATCTTCAGGAGCCAAACACAAAAACGGTAGCGAAAGGCGCATCAGTCTTCGGCATGGCATTTCTCGAACACAGATCTATCATAAACTCTGTCAAAGAAATCACACCCATCAACAATCGACCTATGACCATGCTATTTCAGAGCCCCAATAAAAAACATACACTCATCATTAGCACATGAAACCACCAACATCGAAAATAAGGACAACACAGAAAATGTCTAAAAAGTTTGGAACACACCCGCAAAAACCGTGAACAAAATTCACAAACATGACGTGAAAATAATAATGGGAGAATTCAGCTCCCTATTTAGGGCAGAAAAAAGCTGTAGAAAAAGCATTGGTACAAATTCAACACACCGAAACACTTACACCAACGGCACACGTCTCACTGAAATTCGCCAAGAATTCAACCTCAAAATGATATCTACCCACTTTAGGAAAAAACCAGTTCCCAGGTAACATGCTTAACTACCAGGTGCAAGTTGCTTTCGTTCGCCTTTCGAGACTCGCTGAAAGCAGGATTTTTAATTATTCTGTTGCAGAGCTACAAGCAGCCAGATGCAGACTCAATAAGGGAATTGGAAGACAACGCTCGAGCAAAATTCGTCTTGCTACTTTTAGTACCTCTTAGTGTCAGAGCGAGAACCTTACGGTACTGCAAAATTCATAGCGCCACTTTTGTTTTTTGCCGTCATATTTTTGGTTGTGAATACATAATTTTGTCTAGGAACTGCCACATTTCCATAATACTTGCCAATGATACAGGACATGAAGTAAATACACACAGAACTTTTCGAAGTCAAAAGTTGGTAATATTCTACTAATTCGTGTTACAATAGGCTCAATCGTCTTACAGATACTTAATGCTATCTTAAGATAGACTGCCGTCATGATGTTTCTGTAGTAAGCTGAATTTAATTTGTATTAGTACAGTCAATATTTTAACTGCATTTTCCATTAGTTTACTGAAAGCAACAGTAATCATCTAAGAGAAATTAATCAGCAGCAGGACTTTCTTTCACGATATCTAAAACAATCTGACAATGCTAAAGTAATTTACAAGTTCTACACCTGTAGAAACCTACTGGTTCAATCGATGTCGTTAAACCAATGTAGTTTGAAGATCATTTTCGTCTAGAATGAAATGCCGTGACGGTTGATCGATCAAGAGCGGGAAAGGTAAAATTTTCCGAAAATATATGATTAGAGGGACAAGTGCTTGAGAGAGGACTTCCCTATCAATCTCCTGGATAGTTTTGATTCTCAAATCAACAGAGGGCGTTGTCATGCAGTAGCACAGTTGGACGGGAACAGGCGACAAAAAGTTCAGAACGCACGACGAATATCACTTTTTTTTCTTTTTCAATCCGCAGACTGGCCGGCTCACCGGACCTCGACACAAATCCGCCGGCGCTCCTTCAAGCCCAGAAAGCCGTGCGTTTTTTTTCCTCTTCTTCTTTTTTTTTTGCCGAAATGTGAAAAAAAAGAAAACTTGTTAGAGGCGAACATGTGACTACAGGTTCAGAATGCACAACGATTACCTCTTTTTCCAAAGAAAAAATATATACCACGACAAAGTCAAAAATTTTAATAAAGTGAAAAAAGAAAAATAATATTGGCACCAAGGAGAGTTTCTTCTTATTTGGCTTTTTTTATGAACCAGCCAACCATGAAATGCAAGAATTTGTCAATCTCTCCCGCTGCCGATTCCGCTATTTTCTTTTTTATTTGTCGCAGGAAACTTACCAAAATATACAATCAAATGGCAGTGTATTCCTTCAAAAAAATAAAATATTCTCATTTTTTGCAAAACATTTATTGAACTCAATCAATTAAAATGCAACAGAAGAAGTCATTTCGACAAAAAGAAAAGGGTGAAATCAGATAAGCGTATAGGAAGGAATGGTGCGTCAATTTTAACGTGCCCACACATTCTTTCTTCCGTCACTTCTACATCGTGGAACATCTAAATCCATAGAAGTGCCCACAAAAATAAAATAATAAATAAAAAGGGGGGCATGGCAACTCATCCAACGCCTTGGCGATGAAAAACAAGATACAGCATATTAGAAAAAAAATCACGATAACGGGGCATCCAGAACCACGTCCAATGTGTGGTGGCCATATAGTGGGAAAAGGCACACGGATCTGCGTCATATCCACTCACCAACACGTAGTGGACATAATGGCCAACAAGCCACATGACGGTACTGTTCTTCAATCGAGGAAAGAAGGTTGAATCGGGAGGCACGAGAATCTCCCCCGAGATAGCCGCCTCCGACGACCTAAGGCGAAAAGCCAGTTGTCGGCGAAGCCATCTCCAATGGTCATGACCGCAGGAATTCAACCGATGAGATAATGTATCAGTTTCATGGCAACGACTGCAGCGATACGTTACACTGAGGCCAATACCAAAAAGTCGCACGTTGGTAGGTACAATATCATGAACAACTTGGTACCACGAGGACGCCACTTCCATCGGGAAAATCGGAAGGCTGATGTTACACCAAACAATCTTCCAGTTCGTTTCTGGTGACAGGGCTTCCACAGAGGGAAGACTATAAGGAACTGGCCAGCAGCTTAACAGAATTTTGAGGGAGAGATTCACTTGGGAAAGGATATTTACTCCTAAATAACTGACCTCAAGAAAAAATTCCTTGTCGTGCCGTAATTTATAACTAATCCTACCAATATCTACTGGAGGTGTTAAACTCGCTGGTCGGATACAGTCATAAAGGCGAGCTGTAAGTGACTGGGGGGCGCGTTGACACGTTAACACGGTGCGACACATGAATAAGGCAGAAGCCTTAACCCCAATGTCAGGAAGGCCCACAACCTCCCTGCAAAGGGTGCCGCGCCATGACCTCATAACGCACGCGAAATACAGAGTGGCGCCAGATAAACCTGCCAGTTAAACTTTGCAACTTGCGGGACATCATCGCAGGAAGTGGAAAGATTTGTCCAATAAAATAAGCCGGCCGGAGTGGCAGAGCGGTTCTAGGCGCTTCAGACTGGAACCGCGCGACCGCTACGGTCGCAGGTTCGAATCCTGCCTCGGGCATGGATGTGTGTGATGTCCTTAGGTTAGTTAGGTTTAAATAGTTCTAAGTTCTAGGGGACAGATGACATCAGATGTTAAGTCCCATAGTGCTCGGAGCCATTTGAACCAATAAAATAAGCCTTACTTAACATATACGTTTCCATGGCCCGAACCCTATGAAGAAGTGAGAGGGAGCGACGCTCGTGTTCAGTGATTGCACCGTGAATCTTATCCGTGACAGAC
The DNA here is from genome assembly GCF_021461395.2 of Schistocerca americana. Lineage (NCBI taxonomy): Eukaryota > Metazoa > Arthropoda > Insecta > Orthoptera > Acrididae > Schistocerca > Schistocerca americana. The sequence continues at coordinate 744,507,329 of NC_060121.1, read as the reverse complement.
ATCCAGTTTATCGTAGCCATCTTTAGCGGACAGCTGTCAATTATAACACCCAACGATCGATATCGGGTGACCTTCTAAGCCTCTGGAATTTCAACAGCGCCAAATCCTTGCCAATTGAGTAACCGCCATTTCTGGCCATTAACCCGCGCTCCCGTAAGACGACAAAAGGCATCCAAAACAGTGGTATATCATCATGGGTACGGAGAAGAACCATGACGTCATCAGCATATGCACGAACGCTAAACCTTTCTTCCAGCAGCGACCAGCCACTCAAACGAGCAGCTATAGTTCGCAGTAATGGTTCCAGAAACAGCATGTAGAGCTACATTGATAATGGACTCCCTTGAGGGACGCCCTGACACACCAAGATGGGGGAAGTAAGACGGCCATTTACGTCAATGGATGCCCGAATACCAGTTATCAGATAGTTAAACAGCCGTCGTGCAGCATCGTTAAAACAAACAGTCGTCAATACTCGCATAAGGAATCCAGGGTTGACGCGGTCGAACGCTTGGTGAAAATCAATGAAAAGCAAAGCGCTTGGCACGGGAATGGTGGAAGCAATCGAAATTAAGTCTCGACATTCAGCAACGGGAGTCAGGAGAGTACGACCCTGAAGACACCTTTGATGACTCGCGATGATGGTAGTCAACAATACCGATAGTCGGCTACTGACTGCTCGCGCCACTATTTTATAATCATAGTTGAAGAAGGTTATTGGGCGGACCTGATCCATATGCAAACGTCCCGGCTCTTTGGGAATCAGGACTAGCTTAGCAACCTTAAAGCTGGGCGGGAGAAGGCCACCGTGGAACACTTCATTCACCATGGAAGTTATCGTATCTCCTATTAAGGGCCAAAAATGAATATAACATTCTTTGGGAACGCCATCGGGGCCAGGTGATTTGTGGGAGGGAGAACGAGCCACAATATCAAGTACATCATTGCGATGGAATACAGAGAAAAACTCTTCCAGAAGAGCTGGTGTAACAACACGATCAAGGAGGGAGGTGAAATCAACAGACGGTGGAACGTCTCTATCCACTTCAGCATAAATCTCGTAATAGTACTGGTAAAGTTCACGCATAATATCAGATTAGGAACGCCCATCTAGAGAACGAATGGTAGGAAGACACGTCGACACGTCCTTTGAGATCGCTTGTGAAGCCGGAGAAGATGATAGAAAGAGGTCAACTCATCCTGTACGATTGTACGAGGCTGGGAACACAGTCGGACCCCATCCAGCCTACGTTTGAGTTGGAGAAGTTTTGCCTTCACACGATGGACGTCGACGACTCTCAAGGGGGCATCACGAGCATTATCGTAAAGACCGCGAAGGACTGCATAATGAAATTCCCTAGTGCGCCTTATTTCTGCCACTTTTTCAGCGCTAAAATGCTTGAGTGTATTTCGAATCCGGGGTTTAGCAAAGGTAACCCACCCTTCGAGACGTGAGGAATAACGCCTCTGGGACTGGGTTGTCCGCTACCATACGTCTGCGATGATGCCTTCCAGAGAGGGGTCTGTGAGATGTAGAGTGTTTAGCTTCCATAAAGGGCGCGAAAGATGGACCCGCTGCGGGACGTGGTTAAAAGTCATTGAAACAGCACAGTGATCAGTGAAACTGGCAGGAATTACATCAATCGATAGAAGTTGACTACGTATGGGGGCCGATAAATAAAAGCCGTCCAATCGGCTACTTGAAGTAGCTGCAAAAAACGTAAACCGCACCAATGTAGGATATCTGCAAACCCAAGCATCCTGGAGATGCAAGGACGCCACCATTTATTAAGTTCACGACAACATGTATAACTGGGAGTTTGATCAACACGGTGTAAGACGCAGTTAAAATCGCCCCTTAACAAAACTTTGCGCGGGTTCCGTCGGAGTAAATAAACAACTTCTTCCTTATAAAACCGCGCGCTCGGATGAACGACCGGAACCAGATGGAGCATAAGGACATATTAAGGTGAGATCATTAAAACTACAGCCTATACCGCAACCATCATCTAGCGTTTCGAAGTCCGTCAGCGGGATTCCATCTCGATAAAGCAAAGCCATACCGGTAGAATTTTCAGGCGCGACATTGAAAAACATAGAATATCCAGGAAGACAAAATACATCAAATAATACCTCTTGTAAACACACGATGTCAGCTTGGGAAACGTAAATAAACTGGCGTAACGCAGCAAGCTGTAATTGGGTCAATAAAACAACATTAAGGAAAAAGCACCATCACGTCCGTCTTTCCCCAACGTCCGGAGGCGGGGAAAAGAAGGTATAAGACTAGTCCTCCCCTCCTGACGCCGAGGAATCCTCGTTTTTCTTTTTACGACGCGCCGCTGCACGGGCAGGTTGAAAACGCTGTTTCACACCACTTCGTGAAAATATACACTCTTGCCCCTACATCGCTTAAAGCTGGAGGCAGACTGACAGCGGACTGCGAAGTTACTACGACTGCTAACGTTAAAGGAAGACGTTTTTGATAAGACGACGTCAGAACAGTTGTACGGCGCGGGCAATCAGATCTGAGATGACCGCTTTTGTTACAGAGAAAACAAGTTCCTTCTTGAATGAGAATTTTCACTCTGCAGCGGAGTGTGCGCTGATATGAAACTTCCTGGCAGATTAAAACTGTGTGCCCGACCGAGACTCGAACTCGGGACCTTTGCCTTTCGCGGGCAAGTGCTCTACCTCCGAGCTACCGAAGCACGACTCACGCCCGGTACTCACAGCTTTACTTCTGCCAGTACCTCGTCTCCTACCATCCAAACTTTACAGAAGCTCTCCTGTTCCTTCTTGCTCTGTACACGTAACATGGATGCGGTAACCACAAACAGTTAAGTGGGGAGGAATTTTTTTTTAACGCACATGTCCACATTCCGCATACCATTCTAACACTGGAAGCGATGTTGTGCTGACCAGCGTTCCCATCGGATATGCCGTATGATTCCAAACGGACGCAACACTGTTTTAAGAAATGAATCTTCCACTTCAGGAGAAAGGTTATAAATTCTAACCGGAGTATACTAGAGCGCCGCATTTTCAAGGAGGATTTGACTAACACAACCATCGCGTTGTGTAAACAACACTTTACAACCAACCCGGGAGAGAAGTCGTTCTACTGGAACGGGATCATAAAATTTCACAAAGAATGCATACAAATTAGAATCAAAGTAAGCAATATCTACCTGATCAGGTGTAACACGGATAACATCATCCAACCAATCGTGAATTTCTAAGGAGCCAGGTTGAACACGACGCGTACTCTCGTCAAAACTGAAACGAACAGTAGCTCGACAAGGAACAGATTTAGGAGACTCGACAGACACCGTGGCGCGGGCAGAAAACGCCGCCGCCAAGAGGAAAACGACAATAAACTCTGCTACGCAACTACGATGTAACTCCGGCCGATACACCAACTTCCGGAAGGCGTTCTATGCAGTTCCGCACTGTCGCCTGATAAAGTAAGAGCCTACGGAATATCAGACAAGCTGTGTGGCTGGATTGAAGAGTTTTTAGCAAACAGAACACAGCATGTTGTTCTAAATGGAGAGACGTCTACAGACGTTAAAGTAACCTCTGGCGTGCCACAGGGGAGTCTTATGGGACCATCACTTTTCACAATATATATAAATGACCCGTGTGAAACTAAAGCTAAAACCCCAAAATTTCAACAAAAGGACACCATTAATCCCCAAATTTGACACCAGTAAAATCCAACCATCATTATTAGCAGACGAATTTGACAAAACAAGTGCACAAAATTGGGAACAACTCAAACACAAGATTATCAAAACAGCTCAAGATCAAATTCCTTTACGAAAACACAAGAAACATGCTTGGTGGAACGAAAACTGTGATCATGCAATCAAAGCCAGACAAGAGACATTTAAAGCATGGAATAGCAACAAGACAGAAGACACATATCATACATTCCTGACAACTAGAAAAGACACTTCAAAACTAATTAGACAAACAAAAAGACAATATGAGAATAGTCAACTCTTAGAAATTGAAGAAGATTTTCAGAAATACAATACCAGAAATTTTTATAAAACTTTTAAAACCAAAATAAAGGGGTACCAACCCCAGAATCTTTGCTTCAAGAAGGAAAATGGACAGTTGGCTCTTAACAACCAAGAAAATTGCAAAGAACTTTCTAAATATTTTAAGAATCTTCTAAATTGCCCCGAGCCCACAGAAAGATTTCCACCAAAAATTCCCCAACAATGCAATCCAGTTTCACTTGCACCAAATGAAGAGGAAATCATTAAAGAAATTCATAGGTTGAAAAACAACAAAGCATCTGGTGAAGATGGAATTGTTGCAGAACTTTTAAAGGCAGCTGGTCCAAAAACCGTTAAAGAAATTACTTCAATCATGCAAAACATTTGGCAAACTGAAAAAATTCCTGATGAATGGAAAACCGCCTTGATTCACCCACTTCATAAGAAGGGAGACAAAACTGATGTTAATAATTACAGAGGAATTTCTCTTCTTCCAGTCACATACAAAATCCTCTCTCAATGTCTTCTGAACCGAGCACAACAACAACTTGAATGGAAAATTGGCGAATATCAAGCAGGTTTCAGGCCAAATAGATCTTGCCCAGAACAGATTTTAGTCCTCAAACTAATTCTCAGACATCAAAAAATTTACAATAAAAAACTAGTTTGTACCTTTGTAGATTTTAGAAAGGCTTATGACTCAGTGGATCGTGAATCTCTTTTCCAAATTGTGAAAGAACAAGGCCTGGATCCTAAAACCACGGCAGTTATCAGAGACACGCTAACTGGTACAAAATCAAAAGTAAAGTTCAGAGGAGAAATTTCAGAATCCTTTGAAATAAAAACAGGCGTGAGGCAAGGTGATGGACTCTCTCCGTTGCTATTTAACTGCGTTCTAGAAAAAGTAATACAAGAGTGGCGCGAACGAAAATTGGAGTTCAAAATTGACCAACCAGTGAAATTAGGACGAACAAATTTTCGAATAGACTGTTTGGCCTTTGCAGACGACTTGGTTATTCTAACGCAGGACATCCAAATTTCTCAGAAACAAATAGAAATTCTTAAAGAAACAGCAGAAAGAGTAGGTCTCCAAATCTCATTTGAAAAAACACAGTATATGACTAGCAACAAACTGGCACCCAAACTTTTGGAAACTAAGTATGGAAAAATCAAAAGAGTTTCGCAATTCAAATATTTAGGTGAAACAATCTCAGAGACTGGTCTAGAAAAAATTGGAAATGAAATTCGTTGTCAAAAGATGGAGACAGCTTTTAGACTTACAAAAGACATCTACAACAAAAAATGTCTCTCGAGGTACTCTAAATTGAGACATTACAACACGGTCATAAAACCAGAGTGCCTTTATGGGGCTGAAACGCTAATTTTAAACAGAAAAAAGGACATTCAAGAAATCCAAAAAAGAGAAAGAAAAGTAGTCAGAAAAATTCTAGGTCCAAAATATACTGAAGAAGGAACATACAGGCTAAGAGCAAATAGTGAAATTCAACAATACACCAGCATATATTCGGATATGAAAAAACGCAGATTAAAATTTTATGGGCATATTAAAAGAATGGATGCTACCAGACTAACTAAACAAGTAGTGGAATTCTACGAAAATCGAAGTAAAGCTAAATTTGAAACAATAAAATGGATTGCTGCTATAAAAGAGGACATGAAAGAGGTAGATATAAAACAAGATGAAATTCAAGACAGAAAATTATTTAGGCAAAAAATTCATGACTGGGTAGTTGGTCAAGCTGAAAAACCAAAGAAAACTGGAACCACATGGTCTGATGAAAGGATAAGAGCTCATTCCGAGAGAATGAAAACAATTTGGGCAGAGAGAAAGTCTAAAAGAAAATAACTGAATGCCCCGTGATTGTACTTCGCGTGGTCCAGTAGGGCCCAAACGTGAATAATAATAATAAATGACCTAGTAGACAGTGTCGGAAGTTCCATGCGGCTTTTCGCGGATGATGCTGTAGTATACAGAGAAATTGCAGCATTAGAAAATTACAGCGAAATGCAGGAAGATCTGCAGCGGATAGGCACTTGGTGCAGGGAGTGGCAACTGACCCTTAACATAGACAAATGTAATGTATTGCGAATACATAGAAAGAAGGGTCCTTTATTGTATGATTGTATGATAGCAGAACAAACACTGTTAGAAGTTACTTCTGTAAAATATGTGGGAGTATGCGTGCTGAACGATTTGAAGTGGAATTACCATATAAAATTAATTGTTGGTAAGGCGGGTGCAGGTTGAGATTCATTGGGAGTGTCATTAGAAAATGTAGTCCATCATAAAGGAGGTGGCTTACTAAACACTCGTTCGACCTATACTTGAGCATTGCTCGTCAGTGTGGGATCCATACCAGGTCGGGTTGACAAAGGAGATAGAGAAGATCCAAAGAAGAGCGGCGCGTTTTGTCACGGGGTTATTTGGTAAGCGTGATAGCGTTACGGAGATGTTTAGCAAACTCAAGTGGCAATCTCTGCAAGAGAGGCGCTCTTCATCGCGGTGTAGCTTGCTGCCCAGGTTTCGAGGGGGTGCGTTTCTGGATGAGGTATCGGATATATTGCTTACCCCTACTTATACCTCCCGAGGAGATCACGAATGTAAAATTAGAGAGATTCGAGAGCGCACAGAGGCAGTCGATCTTCCCGCGAACCATACGCGACTGGGACAGGAAAGGGAGGTTTTATTGGCCACCTTAAGTGAACGACTTGGACTTGGCCTCTGTGGCGGACGGCCGGCAGTCAGTTTTTATGTCTAAGCCTGTACATCCGGACACTATCAAAGGGAAAAGGAAAGACCACTATTTTAAATTTTTTTCTTTTTACGTTATATTATAAAGCGGCCTGGTTATTAAAACACTATGAAATATTATGATTTGACCTAGGCCTCTTGATTTCATTACGTTATCTTAGGCTACAAATATCACTCCCTACTTTTAGGTTATAAATAAGAAATCAAACTTTTGTAAGTAATTTCATAAGAAAGCTAAGTATGCTACATTTTTCATCTGTTCTTTCCAGAAGCAACATATAGTTCTCCGCAGGACTCAACATTCTAAAGATGTGGGGCATGTTTGTGAATAAGTGTTTAAGAAGGGTAGTAGGAGTAATCCATCGAACTACAGACCTATATCATTGACGTCGGTTTGCAGTACAGGACTCAGCAGGACCAACCATACCTCTGAGGATGTCCAACGTAGTAGTGAACGAAACGTTAGGAATAGAAGATTTCCATGGACCACGGCCATATAAGCCGGAAGAATTATCAACAACAGACTGACTAAAAATGTAATTGTTGACAACGTCACACAACTACTCGTATGTCTCCTACGATTATATCCCTCATAATCTAGTAGTTGTTAAACCAGTGGACAGGTATTTAACAATCTTTTTTCCTGTATTGCAGAATTTCAGTGTCATAAGCATGGCTTATTGTTGTCAGCAAGTGCACAGCAATGTTATCTGGCGAAGGAGGCACATACATAAAACAATTGAGAGTGGTTTGTTTCCGAAAGTACTATTTCATTTTAACAGGTGCTAATGCTTACAGTTTCTGAAGAACGATAAATGATATATATCCAAATCCGGCAAATAATAAATGGTGTGCAGCTGTCGGCTGTACCTGTCTCGTCCGTCAAATGAAAAATATACTGGAAGAATTGTAAGTAGGAGGGCGTAAAGTTGTTCTGTCACCTTTACAGGTGCCACTTGGTACAGTGGCCGATATATTTGTCGTTCGGTGGGAGTGACGTAATAATGGATATGTTTTCTTGTCTCTCAGTGCTGACAACAAATGGGTGCGTGTGCCTCGTACCAATTATCTGCTATTGTGTCAATCTTAAATGAAAGTGCGTTGTATTCATTAATACTCGTTATAGAGACGGTCATATTAGGTACATATTTATTAGAAGAAATATTTATGGTTCAAATGGCTCTGAGCACTATGGGACTTAACTTCTGAGGTCATCAGTCCCCTAGAACTTAGAACTACTTAAACCTAACTAACCTAAGGACATCACACACATCCATGCCCGAGGCAGGATTCGAACCTGCGACCGTAGTGGTCGCGCGGTTCCAGACTGCAGCGCCTAAAACCGCTCGGCCACCCCGGCCGGCAAGAAATAATTAGTCAGTAGCTCTTACAAATGTGTGTGTGTGTGTGTGTGTGTGTGTGTGTGATGTGTACTTTTATCTTCCACTTCTCCTCCTAAACCCTCGGATCGATTTCAATCACACTGATACACATATTATTTTCAATCTGTAAAGAAATATTGTGGGGTAAGTAAAGGAGTATAGGCAACGTCTTATTGGGGCGGGGGATGGAAATGTGGGGGGAGAAGGGGGAGGAGGCGGAGGAGGACATGGATACATACAGGGGGAGTGTGAAATGCACAGATAACGAGGTGAAGAGATGGTGAGTGAGGGGAAAGTCGAGATGGACGACAGAGAGTGAGAGAAGGAAGAGACAGAATAAGATTGGGATAAATACATATCCAGCCAATGTCAGATACCTCATCCAGTATGAAATAAAATGAAGGTTGTTGTAGTTCAGTCAAGTGAGTTGAAGAAAATGACTTTCAAAACATGTAGAAAACAGTTGTGATCGTGTCTCATGTTACATAATACATTTAAGTATAAGTCCATTTGCTGTTATTAACCATCTGTTCACAAAGACAACGCAGCAACTTTTCGTCGAGCAATTTAAGTGTTACAATTTTCGGGTCATTGAGGGTGCCAACAATCTGAACAGAGAACATTCTACACATAGTTATCCGAATGGTATCGACTTTAAGGATAAGTGCTAGAAAGTCAGTGGTAAACCTCTCGCTTCTTTACTATAGCTAGTCTATTGGTGGTTCACAACACACCATTAACGTGGTTTGCAAGTTAATATAAAGACCTGGAAATCTGCGGCACGAGGTGTTACATCATATTGTCAGTTTTGGCCCTTGAGCAACAAAGTTTGACGACCACTGCTCTAGAGCATTCAGGATTCGCACATTAGGACTGGAATATATCTAACAGAGAAATTTTAACAATCTGCTCTGAGTCAACGTACTGTTTTGTCTTGACAAAACCTGAACTCAACTAACCAGATGCGAACTTAAACGCTGCACTCGTGCACTGCGTGTACTCTTATCCAAGCGAGTCACTGCACTAAATAGCAGCTTACACACACATAAGCAGCTGGTGTCTTTGAGCGCACAGTACAGTATTTTTCGCCTTTACTACAGTAACATTAACAGACTGTAATCATTGTGGTCAAAGCTGTTTCAGATTCACCCCTTTAGGGTATATTTGTCCCATCCTTTGTACCCTTATGTCTCCTTGACGAGGTTTTGCTGGGCGACGTGGAGGGGGTGCAGTACGCCGCTTGTGATGCTTTCGCTCTGGCAGAGCCAACCGCGTAACATTTAGGCTGTGCTTGCTGCCCTTGAGACTTCCAGTTTTCCGGCCGTCCTCAGCAGCGCTCGTCATCCCGTGACCTAAATAAGACAGCTTTTGACTTTTAAACGAGGTTTCCTGAGTGGATTTTAATTTTCACTCACCGTACGCGACCACCACTCACGACCCGCCATTAAATTTTGTGACGTTGCTTTCCCAATAGTTTCGCCGATCTTTTCACAGATTCTCGCACTTATTAACGCGTTTTACTAGATCTGGGAGGTCCTATTGAAAAGTTGAAAGCGATACCTCGCACAATCTGAGCTGACCTTTCCTCAGCAAAATACTAAACACGAAAAAGCACTGGTGTACCCCATAAAAAGTGAAAACACAAATAAAAGAAGAAAATGTAAGGCACCTCCTAAAATGAAAACTGTAGAAAAACAACAAGGAAATTACTAAAAAGTACGTAGCGGTAATGAACTATTGATTTACTGAAAATAATTGTAATTAGTTCAAGAAAAGTTTGAGGATATTAAATTCATCAGAGTTCCCCTGCCATGTCTTTTCGTAAAAGACTCGCGCAGTCAAGCCACGACATTTGCGAATTACGTCAACGTTTAGCAATCAGTATCCATCCTTACTGTCAGATTGTCAACTGTTTCACCATATCTATTAATATCTGTCAATCGAAGTTCCTTAAGGAAGAGGTTAGGTGAAGAGCACAAAGACAACCAACATGCAACGTCTTTCTAGAACGAACTAACGGCAGTCTTAAGATTACAGAGTAGCGTACAACATATATCTACTTGAGGCCTACTAAGATTCGAAACTCTTCTTATAATCATTCCAGTAAGTCTACGATTAAACTGCTAGTTAACTTTGTGCGGATCAGCTCTGCTACCTTACCTGGTTTGGTCTCTTTCTCGCTTTGCACTCCAACAGTTACCTCACGGAGTAAATAGAATATAACTCTTTTTTTTTCTTTTAAGATGTTCGTTGATGATCCCAAAATGTCGTGTTCCAGGGTAATAATTGTTGCATTTTCATAAAGCGACATGTGTGTGTGAGAGAAGATATCGACAAAAAGTCTGATTTTAATGATGACAGCAATTATCAAATAATATACGGAGTTCTGTTTTTATTTTGAAGCACCAGTTTCAGATCAGGCCTCGTCCGGAGATCTTCTGGCACTACCTTCACGGTAAGCGTAGGAAGTACACTTCGTCTCTTTAATCTCAATGTTGCAAAATAGTAAGAAGCCTTAATTAAATAATATCCTGGATTATTTGGTAAGGTTATATTGTGCATGTAGTCATTAGTAATGGACGAAATATGTTTTCTTTCTGTCCCTTTACGGATTACTCATGCTTCAGTGTTCAGCAAAACCTTCTCCTACTGCGTTTATGTGTTAATAGTTCATCTATAGCTGTCCTTTTAGTGACCTCGTTAAGATGGGTGGATTTAATTTTGAGGTTCATTTCTTCAAAGGTACAACATATACCTAGTTGAGACCTACAAACCCTATATCGAAAATTCTAGTTAGAAACACTCCAGTACTTATAGTAAGATACAGTTCTCGATTAAGGATTTTTAGCTGTGAACAGTTACCACATCGATTTCATTGATAGCCGAGGGCTCAAGCAGTACACATTTTTCCCATAAAAATTCCATTCATACAACGGAAATGATCTAATACGGTCGTGAATAGCCTCACTGATTTAAGGTAAAAGATATATACTAACACCTCCAACTCTTTGGCTTCGCGAGTAATGAATTGCTAAAGCATTACAAAGAATACAGAATGAAAAAAATGGTAGCTGAGCTGCAAAAAAATTCGTGATTTTTAGCCCCGTCGATTTTACCACTATGAACAAGATAACCTTCACCTCCCGGTAGATAGGACTTGATTTTTTTTTTACTTTGTACAATAAAGGCTGTCCCCCACGCTCGGTTCTGCTGATTTGTCCAGGTAGTCACCACTGCATACGTCAGCAACATTACTAATATTTTCATTTGATGTTTACTAACTGTGAACTGAAGAACGATATAGTACTTTATATCAAAAGCTTGAAATAAGTGGTAGACTCTAACAGTTGGTTACAATACTGCTAAGATGGTTAGTTCAAATGGCTCTGAGCACTATGGGACTCAACTTCTAAGGTCATCAGTCCCCTAGAACTTAGAACTACTTAAACCTAACTAACCTAAGGACATCACACACATCCATGCCCGAGGCAGGATTCGAACCTGCGACCGTAGCGATCTCGCGGTTCCAGACTGCAGCGCCTAGAACCGCACGGCCACTTCGGCCGGCTACTGCTAAGAGTTTCTTTTTTTAACGAGGCAGTGACATATGTCCATCCAAAAACAACTGCAATTCGTCTTGACCATCTTGCTCAATGTGAGTAACTACAACACACTTTTGAATGTAATAGGATGGCCTATCGAAAGAGTTTCGAAAAGGAAAGGATATAGAAAGGTAAGTCATGTCCTCCGCCCACAAGAAAGTACCAATTCAACGGATGTTACATAAATAGTCTTTGAATAACAAGAAATGTCTTTGCCGTGTTTTATTTGCCATGTGTTCGTCCTTGGCCTGTTGGTGGGAGACCAAAACACGCCTAGCTGCGAGAGGTCGTGCGTAAACGGCGGGAGACGTGCATTCAGAGCCATCACCAGCTAGCTTTTGGGGAAGCGACTCGCTGGCAGCAGGGTGTAATTCGAAGTCCATGTTTCCTGAGGACGCTTTGTCGAGAACCCAAACATAGCTCGAAGGTTGCGGCATGGGAAAGCGTGCCTTCTTTGGGAACTGTTGTGTGCCCGTTTTCTGAAACACATGGTGAGGTCTTTTTAAGGACAGTAATATTGTTCTCAATTTACGTAAGAATCACAGCATCCTGGTTCCCTTGCGGCCTACTCGATATTTTTGTCATTCCACGCTTTCGTTGTTGTGAGCCAAATGTACTGCTTTGTGTCCTGGCACTTGGCTCTGTATGGCTGATTTTATGGACGTGTATTCACGATTTGTGGCGAACGCGTATTAAATTTAAAATTTTGACATCTACTCGCCACGGTACTGAGCAGCGTTAATTGCACAAGATGTGCTTTCTGTCATACCATTCCGTAGGTTACCTACCCTGATAAATTTTAATGTAATATTTGCCAGCCTTTTTTAAAATGTCTTATATTTTATTAAAGTAGTGTTGAAGGTACTGTAGTGAACCCTTCAAAATTTCTCTGTGGTGTCACGTAGGAAGCAAATTACCAATGGGGCTGTGCTGCCAGCACTCTGGGATAGAATATGGAATGAAAATTTACAGTGAGATTACCCCACTCTGGGAGCCTATGATTAACATCAGTTATTACGTGAAATAAAACAGCAAAAGGTTTATGAGGTTAAGGGACGATTAGCAAATTGAAAGAATTGTTTAAATGATTAAAACATGAAAGATTAGCTTTTATTACAGTAAGTTTTCTAAATAAAGTTGCATACATCAGGGCCGATTTGATCCAGTTATTAGGGGAAGAAGGAGGGGAAAAAGTATCTCACCGTTCTTCCTCGGCATTTGTCGCTTGTCTTGGATATGTACGGTGCGTCGGCTCGGTAGTGTGCAGTGGCGAGTCGGAGCTCTCCTCGGTGCCCTGGGACTTTATGGAGAGGCCTCAGAATGGTGTTCAACTTGACAGGTCTTCGTGAGGTTCTTAGACGAAGTGGCGTTGTCACGGTATCTGAAGTCGATTGTTACGAAAGGAAATTGCAATGCTCAGTCGAGTTCCTTATTCCCAACCACTGGACAGTAAGGATTCGTCCAGCTAACATGGAACAGGGAAAGAATCACAAAGTGACGATGGACGTTAGGATAGGAGTAAGGATCAGATACAGTCAGCAGAGTAAGTAGGTGAGAGATGGAAGAAACTCCATGTCTTCTCGCTTCTACGCTGTCTCACTTCTCGTCAGTCAGCTTAACTCTCAGACTCGTCGAATTTTTCCTGTTTCCTCAGCACACCTCCCAGAGCAGAGTGTAAATTCTCAGTCGGGGCTGGTGAGTGACTTAGCGTCTTTCCCTCTTTCTCGCTATAGAGGCTGTGCCCAGCGTTGGTCGCATGTTGTTCCTATGTTATCCTGCACCCCTTAGCTGTTGTGAAGCAAGCTAGACATGTATTCTTTGTATCGGCTATCAGTGCGTGAAGCCTGGGCAGTCTCATGTATGTGCTTCTTCAAAGAATCTGTTGGCGCTCGTAATTCGTAAACAACCTTCTTACTGCCTTGTAACTTTTTTTGTTTGTTTTAAAATAAGCAGGCTGATTTCATCTACAATTGCACAGCTTCACACACTTACCTGTGCGAATTTTTGACGCTTTGTGTCTACGCTCCATCCTAGTGCTTTTTGGGGTGCGTAAATTCTCGTCATGTTCTCATTCTTGGCAAGTGGAAACAGCTGCTGCCAGCCGTGAGTTTCGCTCACTTTCGCCAATGCATTCTTGACGCTTTTGTGCCTGTGCTTTATCTTAGAAGCTGCAGGGGTCCACAGTAATGTACACGTTTCATGTTGTCCGCCAGGCTCTTCGCAAGGTATGATTCTTAAGCGAGAGCCTACCCTCTGTGTGATTGTAGAATGCCTGCAGTGTCCGCTTCTTGGTCGCGCAATATTTGGGATCCAACTTTCCACTCATACTGGGACACTGGCGCTGGGACTATGCAAAAATGGCCACTGGCGGAAGTATTACGGTACCAGGAGTTTACTGTTAACGTTAAGCTACCTTCCTGACATATCTCATGAAACAGTGTTTATCCATCATTCGCCAAACTTTAATTCATTGATGGTTTTGGCACTTTTAATAGTGTTAGCGCGTAATGATTACCCAATTGTCTTAGTTCATGGGCTCCCGCATTTTATCAGAATACTGTTTACCGTTTACCTTGCTCGTCAAATTTATTTAATACATTGAATTCAGGAACTTTTAATTCTGCCTATATGTGTGTGTAACCATTATGTAATACGTAATTTATCAGGGTCCTTACTGCATGTTTTGTTCGATCTGGTGACATTTGTCGAACTATTTTGTAATACATCTATGCCAAAAGATCTGGAGACATCCTTCGAATATATCTATGGGAAATTTGTCTATTTTGGTAAGACTGCTGGCCGGCTGATTACATGGGGAATTTCATTTATTATTTTCCCGAATTAGCCGCCTGCGTAGTAATCATCTTGCCTTTTGTTAATAATTACCGTTTATACCCACCAGGATTAGTAGATTCTTCCTGTATATTGTTCGGTTATTGCTTTCCTGTAACGGTTGACATTAAGCCCTTGGTTTGCTCTGGTGTTTTATATGTCAGCCATAAATGATCAGATGCTACTGATTGCCTCTAAAACCCCTTTGGGTAGATGTAAGCTGCCAACAGCCTTTTCAGAGTGGTAACACCGGTTCCCGTCAGATCAACGAACTTAAGCGCTGTCGGGTCTGCCGACTGCTGTTGGCAAGCGGGATGCACTCAGCCCTTGTGTGGCAAACTAAGGAGCTATTTGATCGAGAAGTAGCGGCTCCGCTCTCGTAAACTGACAGACGGCCGGGAGAGTGGTGTGCTGGCCACACACCCCTCCATATCCACATCCATTGACGCCTGTGGTGAGGAAGACGCGGCGGCCGGTCGGTAACTCTGGGCCTTCATGGCCTCTTCGGACGGAGCTTAGTTTAGTAAACATAAGCTATAGCTCCTAGATGATTTCTTTATTATAAGTACAACGTGATGTTTTGCTCGGCCATTGTGCTGTAAAGCTCTCAGTTCAAGCTTAACATTCTCGACTTAATTTTGGTTGATCATACTGGTAAAGCTGTCTTTAGGGCTGATGAATTTGAGGCATTAGGCCCATTAATGAATACTGAATGTACAATTACATTATTTGAAGCTGTTCGCCACGGCAGGTATTTACCATTGGGCCTTCAGCAGTTTGCGCAGTTCTTAAGAATATTTTTTATTGATCTTTACCTGTAACTTTTTGTTAACCACTTGTGCAGCAACCTATAAAAAACTTTTAATTATTTTGATTTCATTGTGGAAGACACTAATCATTAGGCTTTCAACGTTTTTCACAGTTGCTAAGATTTTTTCTATTTTTTCTTTTTTTGTTTGTTTGTTTGGTTTTGAACTGTGACCCTTTGTTAACTGCTACTACTTCAAACTTTTGGCTTCCCCATGAAACACACTTATTATTGGGTCTTAAGCTGTTTGTGCATTTGCTAAGTATAGTCCGTTAATATTCTTGACTTACTTGTTAGCGAGCAACGTCATAGGGCGATAAATATTTTGGTGGCGACTGGTTAATACTGGAATCACTTGATAACATCAGTTTGTTCCATCAATTCTGGGCGACTCTTGTGGTCTCTTTCTTTTCTTTCATTAACATCTTACTCTTATGCATTTAGAAGATCTGAGAGTGTGATTTTACTTTGTAAAAACTTCAATTTCTTTTAAGTTAAGTTTCTGTTCGAGTATACTTTGTGGTCTGAGTACCTTTCCTGTTGACAAACAACTCCGCACCGCTCCAAGGCCAAAGAAGCGGTTCGTTGGCGTGCCAATAAGCATCAAACGTGTCTAGCAAAATAAAATTATGTTGCTGTGGCCCTGTACCCTCCAGAACAGCTGGTGCAAATTACTAAAAATTTTAGGTCAAAGATAAATACGCCACGCGCTACAATCAACAGAGCCTGCACGGGAACAGCTACTTTCATGTACTCTTCAATTCACGTAAATTTGAGTAACCTGTGACCTCAGTGGAATATCAACTATAATACAATACCGCCATCGTCCTTGAAAGGACTCTACTGAGGTACACAGATATGTGGCACCCGAATATTGTAATGATACTAACGTAAACTAAAATAAAACTGCTATAATGTAAGCGATGTATGTCTCTGATGGGCTCTATAAAGCGGATCGCTGACTTTTCACGACCGCAGGGCCAAAGATATGGCTTCTGGTCTAAGGTTGTAGTGTTCGAGTATGAGAGTGCTTGGCGCACAACAACTAGTGTGTATCAGTCTGTGAGCGAAAGAGGATACAGTAAGCAGTTTTTGTAGTGGGCTCTGTAAAGCCCGCAAGTGTTAAGTTATGATGTAGGAATTTTCTCATACCAATATTTTGTGTCACTCCGCACTTAAAATAGGTAGTTAAAAAGACGAGTGATTTTATAATGGAATGTAAAGTGAAATGATAAATGTAAATTTAACTGTGCTAAGAAATGATTACTGCGTTGGTATTACAAAGAAGGTTTACGAGTACATGTAGCATTGGAAGTATAAATGTGGGAGAGAAGTCTTCTCCCTGTTAAGGTAAAGAAGTTAATTTTTTATTGCTTTCCATTTGCTAGCGCGTTGGTGTAAATGAGTTGGCTGATAATTGGTAACAGTGGCTTCTATGCTGAGTAACCTTGAATGTACGAAAACAGATTTGATCTATGGGCTAGTTACATATTTCCCTTTTGTAATGTTTATAAAAATTGTTAACACCATTAGAAGATTTGTCTTTATGCTTTTTAGTGATATTAGATAATATTTGCTGTACACGTCTCACTGTTTGTGACTACGTCAGAAAAGAAAGGTTTTCATTTATTAAAAAGCATATAAGTTTTATGAGTAATGTAATTTGATTGCTCAGACGGTTTGAAAAGCCGAACTTAACTTCGAATATAACTTCACTATTGAGAAAGTCAGTGTTAGTAATTCACCCAAATTACAACCGCCTCTCTGTCCGGATCATACGTTTTTTAAAGATACTGAGTTCCTCTTAAATGTTTTCATTCATCAGCAAAACAATTTCATGCATATTTCAAAGTATTACGGCCAGCATGGTTTTTCGACAGCACTACTTTTCTTCTCTCATGCTTTGGGGCCATTTATTGTTGCTAAGGGGTGTCTTCCAACTAAAACCACCCTTCACTTTGAGTTTTTTTTAAGAAAATGTACCTGCGCTAAGTTTGCAGAACACTCCAAAAGCTTCGCTTATGATCAAATAAAGCCGTACTCAATCGCCCATCTCGATTACTTATATCTTCCTCGGCAGCCCACCAGCGCGACGATGGCCGAATATTGCAACCACACACAACCCCGAATTCTGATATACCACTGAACTTAAATTCACTTAACTCGTGATCCAAATGGCGGATTTGGATTTGGCCTACATGAATCAGTTCTAAAATTAATGGTTTTGTCCAGAGCTGTCTTTCAGCAGCTGTAGTGGATGGTCTTTCAACAAAGATAAAAGCCAGTCGTCAGCTGCATTAAATTTGATTGGGTTCACTGTACCAGTTTCAGCAGTTTGAACCGTCATCTTCAGAAGCTTGAAATAAGCTCCAAATAAGGATAAGGTGATAGTCCCCTTTCTTCTTACTTGACGCTGGCATACCTATGACTTGATTAAATAGGCTCAAATCTCAGGTAAGCCTATTTTAAACTTCTGAAAATCTCATATTAAACTGTTGGACCCATTAAATGTCTCTAAAAAAGCTTTTGTGTAACTGACGACTGATTTTTATCTTTGCTGAAAGAATTGTAAATGAAGCAAATCATATTTTTAGTGTATGTGTCTTCATAATTTGTCCTTTTTCTTTACTTACTAGATTAAGAAATGAGCATGGTCAGTGAACTAGTATGTCACTGTTGTTATCTCAATGAACTTAATGGCGGTAGTCCTCGAAACACTGAGTATTAATGCATAACTAACACTGTGAAGAGTGTTTCATTGAGGCTACACGGTTGTCCCATTTCTTAACAATAAATAGCTAGTCTACTAATGAGATTTTAAAAGAGCAATGAGAATATACCAGAGGCGTATCCCAAGAATCTGCAAGCTCGTTTCGTGACATTTCCAACAATTTATACAAGGTTGGGTCCAGCACGTCTATAACATGTGGTTCCGTCATGCTCCCTTGCCGAATACCCTGAAAAAACACAATGCCCTGTGGCTGAAACTTTGTCGGGCATTGCGGAACGTAGGGCTTCTGCGACGGACCCAGAAGACGAAGAAGTGTGCGGCAAAGTCGATCGTATAGTCGTATAGGAACTCCGCCAGTTGCTTGCCGTTTCGGCAAGCAGCGACCGGACGAGAAAACTTCTTGAAGGCCTAGGCCCGTGCGTGGAAAGAGTACAACTTGTCCACTTGTGAACTAAAAGTGCGCACAAAACGGTGAGCTTCTCCGCTGGATTTCAGATGAAACGCCACTGGTATGATATGTTGGATGCCATTAGCCTGACAAAACTGACGAAAGTCGGCCGACATAATTTGCCGTCAGCTGTAGGAGACTATGACTGAGGGAATCCGGCAACACAAAAGGTCGAGGCGAGGGCTGACAAGGTAGTGGTAGCTGCGGACGACTGCATCGGGACAACAAAGAGGGACTTACTGTAGCCTTCCAGACTAGTAACCATCGAGTATTCCGAATGGGTCCCACAAAATCCACAGGAAGACGTTGTCATGGACCCGTTGGTCATGGACAACCAAAAAACCGTTGAGACGGAAACGACTACTGTCCCACACAGGCTGTGCAGTGAGTGGTCAACTGTTTTGTTTGGACGTCCATATCCAGCAACGAACAGTGGCGCCTAACTAACAGACTGGTAATCACCGGTACGCAATGACCATTGTGAGGCAATTGCAGCAACTCCCACTGGAAGGACTGAAGGACCACGAGCTGTACATTGACGGTCTCCGTCTGGAGGAGGAATATTCCTTATATGTGCAGAAACAGAACGGCGTTGTACAAAATTATGACACTCTGGGACATGGTCTGTCTTCTTTAGACTCCGAGGCCACCTACTGCGTAAATAGTGCAGAATCACCGGAAGACTCCGATCGGACGCTGGCTCACGCGCAGTGCGACGGTAACCGAAGGGAAACCCATGGTGTGCGTAGAAATCCTGGGAATCTATGCCGAAACATTAACCCTTCGAAGAATCAAAGGTGGAATTGGTAGTCAGAGGTAAACGAGACGACAAATCAGAGCTGTAATGCATAGCTGTGGGCCTGTACGGAAGCTCGTACTGGAAATTGCAACTTCCGTGCTGTCCGTGGTAGGACAGGGTTGGAGAGGATTAACATAGCTGTAAGCGACCTGTGGTCCGTAGTAAAATAAAAGAAGCACCCCTACACGTACTGTTGAATTCTGATAGCTCCTTGAACAGTGCAGAATCATGGTGATGGTAAAATTCAAAATTTTTTATCATTTTAAATGAAATAACTATTGCGATCTGGACTGTTTTTCACTAATTTAGATAGTAAAATCACTGATTAAAACTAATCTATGCGGAGTTTGTCAAGAATTTTAGTTGTCCTTCGTACGAAAGAACGGAAAAAAGTAGTTCCTTTATCATTCTGGCTAGATGATGAACAGCCTGACTTAGAATGACTTGGCTAACGTCCAAAACGTCGAAACAACAAAATCCGCCCTCGGTTATGTGTATTCTATGAGAAAGGAAACCCAGGAGGGAATTTCGCAAGCAGCAGTGGTATCCTGGCGAATTGGCATTTCATAAATTGTTTCATACCCTCATGTATGCTGGCGGACAAAGTACCAAGTATGTTTATATGCATGGTTCTTAAATCTTCTTCTGTACGATTTGTCCTTACAGTGGTAATCCTTTTAGTTCGTAGTCAGATATTCTTCAGGTGTCTTAAGAGAAAAATAAAGCAATCCAAGATAAGTTTGATATTACATTACTGGTCTGAGCGACATATATATGATAAGCACAATAGTGTATCCGAAACACATTGTAGATACAGAGCAATTCGTCAGGTATATGAGCTGTGCGCAGCCACCCTGTCATTACTACAATAAATTATAATGTGAGGAATTAGACAGGAATGTCTCCCATCATTTCTCTATGGGGAAATTTTTGCCCTATCTGCTTTTGCTACGCAGATTTCAGCGTCACAATCATCCAGAAAGAGAAGTGATTTCTAATTATGTTTGTAATCGATTTCTAATATGCATATACATTTTATAAACATACTTACGAACCTGGCAGTGCTTGAAACTGTTAGATATATATAGGGATTGAATGTGCATCCCACATCTGTGATATTTCTGCGAATTGTGTCAGAACGCAAATTTCCGATGCTCGTTGAGACTACGCCAATTTCTAAGATATTTGAAATACAAAATATAGCAAGTCATAAGCAGTATGACTGAAAATTAGCGATTTGTTTTCGTTTTTATGGTTACTAAGGTCCTTAAATTTTTTGTTTACAATACAATTTTCTGAACTACCAGTTCATGAAAGGGCAACATACAAATGACCATGTGGGAAACATTCTGATCGTAAATCAGCTCTAGAGAATATAAATCTTCCTTATTCTCTTTTCAAACGAAACCTGTATTCGCGTAAATTGAACGCGTGAAGACGTTACAAGATAGGTCGTTGCAACTGCTGGATCCGTGAGGATAGTAGATGTAATGACACTATTTCACGGAGTTTAGTCTGCGAAGATACGGCACTACAAGGTTTTAGACGATTCACATATCATAGTAGTTCTGCACTTTCCTTTCTGTTAAAACCAACTACGAGGAGGAAACAAAACATCACGACATTTTGTATACATCTTTCGTTTAAAATTATATTTACGAAGGAGTAATATATATGAAAAATCCATTTGTCGATTGGTTTGACACTGTTATCGTAGTTACAACGGACTGCGAGAAGGAAAATTAAACCGCACATTGTCACAGCACAACGCATTATTTTCTTTCTTGCGGTCGGTTTTGATAGAAAATGTGTACAGTATCGTGCAACAAACGAATACAACTGCTCAGGAAATTTTCGAGTTTATTTGCGAACACCTCTTCTTCGATGTAATACTGGCACAGATTCGCAAATTTAAATGCTGCAGAAAAATATTCTGGTCGAGAAACACTACGTGCAGTAGTCTCACGGTATACGTAGAACTGAGGAGTAACTATGAGGAGAAACTGTTCGGTGGGAGGTAACGACCGAGTACCGGAAAACGAACATCGGAAGCTCGGAGTTCCTTCTCGGCATCGCGCCTTTTCTAACGTCTCCATCTGGCATTGAAAGTGCGCTCTGAGAACGTGGTATAGAATTGTGGGATCCTTTAAAGAGCGATCGTGAGAGGCTAAAGGTGGTAAAACGAGCACTGTGGGCAAAGGGCGCAGTTCCCAGACGTTGCTTTAAAGAAATGAAGATTGTGTAAGATGCCAATGAAAGAAGTTGACTTGTGTAATCGATAAACTTTTGCAGGCCGAACGGTTAAATTTGATGAATGGTAATCGTACTGAAAACCTAAGGAAACTACGTCTGCTGTAAACGTATTTGTAGGTTATTATAAAACCATACAAGGCCAAGAGCAAGACGTATCTAACAAAGGTTTCATTTATAATTCTATAACAATCAAAATCAGACATGTTTCTGCGAAAATGGCAGTTTGCACCACATTTTGGATTGAATGAGTTGAATATTTCCTGATGATAAAAGCTGCCCAAAATCATTTTCACACTTTGCGATAACATAGTGAACTGTATGAAGAAAATTAGTTTCGTTGCCTTATGTTTCTCAGTTCAGTTATGAACTTTAAATTCGGCATAAATGGGAAATTTCGATTATTCCGACCAATAATAACGAAATACCGTAACGATATAACATTTATGAAACAATTTCGAATTTCCAGTGACGAGCCTCTCTGATCACACTCCCAGCATAGCATGAGTATGATTAAAAAGGTGAAGGAAGTGACGAGCTGCGTGGGTCCCTCTCATTCTAACACGCAATGGTTATCTCAGTGGACGATGGAGTGCCTCTACACTCGAAGACCTCCTAGAGCATCAGCTTGCCAATTTCCTTCTTTGAAACGCCAAAATCAACTACAAAATCGATATATCGATCGTCGTCGTAGCGATACTCGTCACGGCGAGTTAACTCCTACGTTGTAGTGACAGCCTTCGTATTTACAACGCAGCTACTATAGTTACGCTATTCTGATGCTTATTCGAGAAGAATATGAACGGGTTGTTGGAGATAAGTCCATTGCATGTGCTAAATCGGCAGCCTGGAGCAACGTTTTCTTGCTGCAAGACAGCAGTTAACTTGTGTTTATGCTGGAGAACCCGTATCTCGAGAAGCTCTTGGCTGGCGAACACTCGCGGCCACGGGGACTGGGATCGCTAGAAATAGGCCGGCTGAGACTTGCTGCCACCCTCTTGGTTCCTGATTTGGTGATTAATCATTTCGATGCTGTCCGCCAGCATAGCTGAGTGATCAGCTCGGCAGAGTGCCATGTGCTGGACCCGGGTTCCATTCGCAGCTGGGTCGGAGATTTTCTCTTCTCGGGGACGGGTTGTTGCGTTGTCCTCATCATCATCGACACGCAAGTCGACCCAGTGAAGTCTGCTAAAGAGACCTGCACAAGGCGAACGGTCTACTTGACAGGACCCTCTAGCAATACGGATATTTCATTTCATTTCGATTCCCTCCCTTATTTAATGCCACTACTCCCAAGGCTCCAGAGAGACCACACGGGCTTCTTGAAAGTTTATCGGACCGCCGTACTGAAATTAGTATTCAACTACTGCGGAATTTACCCTTTACGCTAGTCGCTAGTAACGCAACACTGAAGTGTTAATCGGTCTCCCTGTTCCACCAATGAAGACATCACCGTATCCACATCGAATTTCGCAGCTGCCCACAGCATGGAGAGCTTCAAAACGCTCCTTCGTTGCACAGCACGTTGCCAAAGCGACCGCTTACGTCCCTCAAGTACCGTTTGCTAATAACTGGGAGATCATCACCTGTTCCGTTATCTGCTTTGCCGGTGCAGTGCCGTATAGCTTATTGCATGTCTTCTTTAACCTGTCTACTCACATGGAATGATGTTCCAATGTGAGCCAGTCATCATTTACCTCATGATGGATTTATCCGCTTCGCTTTTCGGTGAGAAATGGCTTTCAGCATACGTAACACAACATTCTCTGCTCGATGATGCATACAGATATTAAAAGTCACATCGTGGAATCCCCATCACACCTGTACTTTGGGGCAATTGACTAATGTATATTCAAGATCATAATGTATCTCAGTACCAGTCATGATGTCATTATCAGATACTTTTGTGACACCCAGTTGGAAAGAAGCCCCTACCTCACTTGGCCAAGGGGAGCAAAACTATATCAGTTTCGTAGAGCTCTAAACTCTACATCTGTGCATTAAAGGAAGAGTTTCAGGTTTGTACAAAACAAATTTTAATTGGAGATAAATCTACAATTCCGTAGTGGAAGAGTCAGGAAATAACAATTCTATAACAAATCAATTAACAGTTTTATTAACAATCTTTTTCATCCTTTTGTTGGTTTAGTTGTTGTTGTTGTGATCTTCAGTCCGGAGACTGGCTTCATGCAGCTCTCCATGCTATTCTGTCCCGTGCAAGCTTTTCATCTCTCAGTACCTACTGTAACCCACATCCTTCTGAATCTGCTTAATTTATTCATCTCTTGGTCTCCCTCTCCGATTTTTAACATCCAGGCTGCCCTCCAATACTAAATTGGTAATCCCTTGATGCCTCAGAACATGTCCTACCAAACGATACCTTCTTCTAGTCAAGTTTTGCCACAAATTTCTCATCTCCCAAATTCGGATCAGTACATCTCCCTTAGTTATGTGAGCTACCCATCTAATCTTCAGCATTCTTCTGTTCCACCACATTTCGAAAGCTTCTATTCTCTTCTTGTCTAAACCGTTTATCATCCATGTTTCACTTCCATACATGGCTACACTCCATACACACCTGAAACGACTTCCTGACACTTAAATCTATACTCGATGTTAGCAAATTTCTCTTCTTCAGAAAAGGCTTTCCTTGCTATTGCCAGTTTACATTTGATATACTCTCTACCTCGAGCATCATCGGTTATTTTGCTCCCCAAACAGCAAAACTCATTTATTACTTGAAGTGTCTCATTTCCTAACCTAATTCCCTCAGCATCACCTGATTTAATTTGACTACTTCGCATTATCGTCGTTTTGCTTTTGTTGATGTTCATCTTATATCCTCCTTTCAAGACACTGTCCATTCCGTTCAACTGCTCTTCCAGGTCCTTTGCTGTCTCTGGCAGATTTACAATGTCACTGGTGAACCTCAAAATTTGTATTTCTTCTCCATGGATTTTAATTCCTACTCAAAGTTTTTCTTTTGATTCCTTTACTGCTTGCTCAATATACAGATTAGCTTTGGGGATAGGCAACAACACTGTCTCACTACCTTCCCAAACACTGCTTTCATGCCCATCGACTCTTATAATTGCCATCTGGTTTCTGTAAAAATTGTAAATAGCCTTTCGCTCCCTGTATTTTACCCCTGCCACCTTCAGAATTTGAAAGGGAATATTCCAGTCAACATTGTCAAAAGTAGTCTCTAAGTCTGCAAATGCTAGAAACGATGGTTTGACTTTCCTTAATCTATCTTCAGAGATATGTCGAAGGGTCAGTATTCCCTCATGTGTTCCAACACTACTTCGGAATCCAAACTGATCTTCCCCGAGGACGGCTTCTAAAAGTTTTTCCATTCGTCTGTATGGAATTCGCGTTAGAATTTTGCATCCATGACTTATTAAACTGATAGTTCGGTAATTTTAACATCTGTCAACACCTGCTCTCTTTGGGATTGGAATTATTATATGCTTCCTGATGTCTGAGGGTATTTCACAATGGGTTCAAATGGCTGTAAGCACTATGGGACTTAGCATCTGAGGTCGTCAGTCACCTAGACTTAGAGTTACTTAAACTTAACTACACTCCTGGAAATTGAAATAAGAACACCGTGAATTCATTGTCCCAGGAAGGGGAAACTTTATTGACACATTCCTGGGGTCAGATATATCACATGATCACACTGACAGAACTACAGGCACATAGACACAGGCAACGGAGCATGCACAATGTCGGCACTAGTACAGTGTATATCCACCTTTCGCAGCAATGCAGGCTGCTATTCTCCCATGGAGACGATCGTAGAGATGCTGGATGTAGTCCTGTGGAACGGCTTGCCATGCCATTTCCACCTGGCGCCTCATTTGGACCAGCGTTCATGCTGGACGTGCAGACCGCGTGAGACGACGCTTCATCCAGTTCCAAACATGCTCAATGGGGGACAGATCCGGAGATCTTGCTGGCCAGGGTAGTTGACTTACACCTTCTAGAGCACGTTGGGTGGCACGGGATACATGCGGACGTGCATTGTCCTGTTGGAACAGCAAGTTCCCTTGCCGGTCTAGGAATGGTAGAACCATGGGTTCGATGACGGTTTGGATGTACCGTGCACTATTCAGTGTCCCCTCGACGATCACCAGTGGTGTACGGCCAGTGTAGGAGATCGCTCCCCACACCATGATGCTGGGTGTTGGCCCTGTGTGCCTCGGTCGTATGCAGTCCTGATTGTGGCGCTCACCTGCACGGCGCCAAACACGCATACGACCATCATTGCCACCAAGGCAGAAGCGACTCTCATCGCTGAAGACGACACGTCTCCATTCGTCCTTCCATTCACGCCTGTCGCGACACCACTGGAGGCGGGCTGCACGATGTTGGGGCGTGAGCGAAAGACGGCCTAACGGTGTGCGGGACCGTAGCCCAGCATCATGGAGACGGTTGCGAATGGTCCTCGCCGATACCCCAGGAGCAACAGTGTCCCTAATTTGCTGGGAAGTGGCGGTGCAGTCCCCTACGGCACTGCGTAGGATCCTACGGTCTTGGCGTGCATCCGTGCGTCGCTGCGGTCCGGTCCCAGGTCGACGGGCACGTGCACCTTCCGCCGACCACTGGCGACAACATCGATGTACTGTGGAGACCTCACGCCCCACGTGTTGAGCAATTCGGCGGTACGTCCACCCGGCCTCCCGCATGCCCACTATACGCCCTCGCTCAAAGTCCGTCAACTGCACATACGGTTCACGTCCACGCTGTCGCGGCATGCTACCAGTGTTAAAGACTGCGATGGAGCTCCGTATGCCACGGCAAACTGGCTGACACTGACGGCGGCGGTGCACAAATGCTGCGCAGCTAGCGCCATTCGACGGCCAACACCGCGGTTCCTGGTGTGTCCGCTGTGCCGTGCGTGTGATCATTGCTTGTACAGCCCTCTCGCAGTGTCCGGAGCAAGTATGGTGGGTCTGACACACCGGTGTCAATGTGTTCTTTTTTCCATTTCCAGGAGTGTAATTTAAGGTCATCACACACATCCATGGCCGAGGCAGGATTCGAACCTGCGACCGTAGCAGTAGCGCGGTTCTGCACTGAAGAGCGTAGAACCGCACGGTCACAGCGGCCGGCCGGCTATTGCTCCTGTCTCATACATCTTGCTCACCAGATGGTAGAGTTTTGTCAGGGCTGGCTCTCCCAAGGCTATCAGTAGTTCTAATGGAATGTTGTCTACTCCTGGGGCCTTGTTTCAACTTAGGTTTTTCAGCACTCAGTCAAACCCTTCACGCAGTGTCATATCTCCCATTTCATCTTCATCTACTTCCTCTTCCATTTCCATAATATTGTCCTCAAGAACATCGCCGTTGTATAGACCCTCTATACACTCCTTCCACCTTCCGCTTTTCCTTCTTTGCTTAGAACTTGGTTTCCACCTGAGCTCTTGATATTCATACAAGTGGTTCTCGTTTCTCCAAAGGTCTCTTCAATTTTCCTGTAGAGAGTATATATCTTGTCCCTAGTGATATACGTCTCTACATCCTTAAATTTGTCCTCCAGCCATTCCTGCTTAGCCATTTTGCACTTCCTGTCGATCTCATTTTTGAGACGTTTGTATTTCTTTTTGCCTGCTTCATTTACTGTATTTTTGTATTTTCTCGTTTCATCAATTAAATTCAATATTTCTTCTGTTACCTAAAGATTTTCACATGCCCTTGTCTTTTTACCTACTTGATCCTGTGCTGCCTTCACTATTTCATCTCTCAAAGCTATCTATTCTTCTTCTGCTGTATTTCATTTCCCCATTCTAGTCAATTTTCTCTAAAGCTCTCCCTGAAATTCTGTACAACCTTTGGTTCAGTCAGTTTATCCATGTCCCATCTCCTTATATTCCCACCTTTTTGCAGTTTCTTCAGTTTTAATCTACAGTTCATAACCAATAGATTGTGGTTAGAATCCACATCTGACCCAGGAAATGTCTTACAATTTAAGGCCTGGTTCCTAAATCTCTGTCTTACCATTATATAATATATCTGAAACCTTCCAGTACCTCCAGGCCTCTTCCATGTATACAACCTTCTTTCATGATTCTTGAACCAAGTGTTATCTATGATTAAGTTATGCTCTGTGCTAAATTCTACCTGGCGGCTTCCTCTTTTATTCCTTAGCCCCCTTCCATACTCACCTAGTACGTTTCCTTGTCTTCCTTTTCCTACTATCGAATTCGAGTCACCCATGACCATTAAATTTTCGCTTCCCTTCACTATCTGAATAATTACTTTTATTTCATCATACATTTCATCATTCTCTTCGTCATCTGCAGAGCTACTTGGCATATAAACTTATACTATGTGGTAGAGGTGGGCTTTGTGTCTATCTTGGCCGCAATAATGCGCTGTCTATGCTGTTTCTAGTTGCTTACCCGCAACGCTACTTTTTTATTCATTATTAAACCTACTTGTGCATTACCCCTCTTTGATTTTATATTTATAACCCTGTATTCACCTGACCAGAAGCCTTGTTCTTCCTGCCACCGAACTGCACTAATTCCCACTATATCTAACTTTGACCTATCCATTTCCCTTTTTAAATTTTCTAACCTACCTGCTCGATTAAGGGATCTGACATTCCATGCTCCAATCCGTAGAACGCCAGTTTTCTTTCTCCTGATAACAACTTCCTGAGTAGTCTCCATCCGGAGATCCGAATGGGGGACTATTTTATCTCCAGAATATTTTACCCAAGAGGACGCCATCTTCATTTAACCATACAGTAAAGCTGCATGCCCTCTGGTAAAATTACGGCTGAAGTTTCCCCTTGTTTTCAGCTGTTTGCAGTACCAGCACAGCAAGGCCGTTTTGGTTAGTGTTACAAGGCCAGATTAGTTAATCATACAGACTGTTGCCCCAGCAACTACTGAAATGGCTGCTGCCCCTCTTCAGGACCCACACGTGTGTCTGGCCTCTCAACAGATACCCCTCCATTGTGGTTGCACGTACGGTATGGCTATCTGTATATGCGAGGCGCAAGCGTCCCACCAACAGCTAGATCCATGGTTCATGTGGGGGGTGGTTGGTTTGGTTACAAGTTTATTTTTCCTCGTGATTTGAATCTATTGGTTTATTTACCATATGGTAATCTTTCATTGTTTTATTTACAAATCAATTTGTTTCCGATTAACAATAATTTTCAGTTCTAGTCGTCTGCATATTTTTTGTTGGTGTATTTACAAAGCTATTTCTCCCTGATGTACAATAATTGCCAATGCTACTCGTCTGAATTCTTTTGTTGGTTCATTTACGAAGCTGTTTGTTTCTGATGAACAATAATTTGCAAAACTGGTTTTTTGGACTACACACACCCATTGGTTTATTTAAAACACTATTTTTCAACATTTCTTTCTGATGCTTCATCTACTAATACTATCAAGTACACTAAGAATTTAAAAACTATGAATTCCATTTAATTTGTATTTTTTTCTTTTTATCTACACATTTTTAGTAACTGACCATTATATATACAGTATTTCCATATTAATCTCTGACTTAGCTCACCAGCCTCCATAACTGTAATCATTTTTCTGTGTACAACAGTTATGGGGAACGAGGACTAGCAACAGCAGGTGAAGAAAAACCAAGAACATACGCATAATGGCAGATAATAGTAACATATACACAGTGTGCACATAATTTGAATGCACATATACTGTGAAATCACTCATGTGTACTCACATGAACACAACTACGACAAGAGGTTCAGCCAACTACTCCACACAAACATTCACATACACAACTACTTACAAATAAATAAAAACAGTACCACACAATCTTTGCTCAATGAAATGAACAGCTTGAACATGAGATAGTCACGATCCTCTGAAACAAAATATAAAAAAAAAAAAATGGTGAGCAAAGCCGATACCGTGCTGGTGGTAGGGATGGATGTCATGGGGACTACAAATGGAAATGTACTATATGCATCAACCACCAACAACGATCAAGCGTTCCAGAACGAACCTGCAAAATCTATATGTAAACATCAACATCATCCATAGAGACATGGGCACTGCAGAATGGTTGCAGTGGAGCAGATCTATGCTTCACGCAATTTGTGCAACGCGAGAGCATATTCTGAATTCGGGCATCCATGCCATGCCTAGTACAATGACGTCAGGCAAACTAAGCTCGAGTGGCCTAGGTGCAACAAAAACAAAAGTTCCTGGTTGAGCCTGTACATAGACATTCTCTGTATGTAGCATCAGAGCACCCGACCACTCAGATAATGTGTTATGACGCGAAAAGTAGCATTGGTGAGGAATTTCAAACTTCGTCGCCACTCATGGCCCAAAACAGCCACAAGACATTGGTAGGAAGCAGTTGACCTAGCAGTACACCAAGAGTCAAGACGAAGATCCTGAAGAATTTCAGAATCTAGAGTGTTCATTCGACAGGTTGATTTCTCGGGGAAGTCAAACACTGTATTGGTACTGACTAGTAACTGAGACAACAAGTCAACATTAGAATCTTGTGCAATGGCTTGTATTAATGGTTAGACAACAATAGAGCCCAGTGTTGAAATTTACTATCAGCCTATAGGAGACATGCTTGTAACAACGGTACAAAGCTGTTAAAGGCTGAAGATCCACAGTCAAATACAACTTTCAACTGCACTAATATTTGTAGAAGTTAGTGACACTGTAGACAATCTCGAGCACCTCTACTTCTATACGTACATAATTGCAATGAATTTTGTTGAGAATTTTCGAGGCAAAAGCAATTGGAGTAACATATGATCCATTCTTTGGATAAGCAAGGCTCCAGTCCCCTAAGAAACTGTATTCATAGCTAATACAGCAGGCTTAGATGGGTCAAATCGAAACAGACGATGACTGAATAATGTGTCCTTCACTTGCTAAAATGCGTCCTGACATCCTTGGCACCACATGAAGGGAACACTTCTCCTGTGCAGCTAGTTTAGTAGATCAGCAGTTTGTGAAGTGTTTCAGAGAATTTTAATGTTCTATATTAATATCCCCACGGTTGACTCTTACTCCTTGATGTCACAGGGTGCCAGCAATTCTTTAGTAGTGGACAAGTGCGACTGAGCAGGATAAATACCCTGTATTTTTATGACATGTTTTAAATATTCAAGTTCTTCATGGAAGAAGCCCTTCACCTGTTACCTATAAGCCAGCCTCTGTAAGAACTTGGAATAGACAATCTAAATTAACAGGACATTCAGCAGGTAAATCGATCATTCAGACAGTACACACATGAAGAGACGGTAATGAGACAAGTACGTCATACAGTGTAGTAATTGTTCCATTTCATTTCATAGTAGTTCTTTAGTTATTCTCTGTTATAACTTTAAAAAAAATACGATCAGTAGCAGTTCAGTTGTAAAAATCTGTGTAAAGCAAGCAATGAGACGATATAGCACTGAGGGCGCATATGCCATCTAACGGCAGCAGGGTAAAGTATGACAGTTTGCCGCTAAGATGCTGCCACTAGCCTGTGAAGTATGCAAACAATAATCCGTAACTCTGTTTTAAATGCGTAGTTGTAGATAATGTTTTCTTGTAGTGATCTCTGTATATTGTTAAATAGATCTTAGTTTTAAAATTGTTATGAACCTTTGTAATTAATGCTCTAACCAGTCATTGCTTCAGGGTAAGTTAAAATCTAAAGGGGCTTCCGTGGGAAATGATATGGCGGAAGACACGTTGTGAAAAATATTTCTAGAATAGTTCAGTTTGTGAGTCGGAGGGGTTGTGAAGTAGCGTGTGGTCCGATGCTCACATACTGTCTTGTGTGGTGAGTAAAATGAGCATAATCGTTGTTAAACGGCCTGGGACGAACGGGAAATTATTGCTACACGTGATTCTACAGCAATAAGCAGCTATCTGTCAACCAATCAGAAGTGGCAATGTTATTACGCTTGCCAGTGGGAAGTTGTTGTTTGCTGTGAAGGAGGTGCAACATTTCTCACTGTACTGGCCAATATTACGATGGGAATTACAACCTGGAAGCCACAGTATAAAAGCTGCTAAACCATCTCGTCACAGGCTGAAATAGGTTACTCAACACCACAAAAGGAAGCATGTATTTATTTCAGTGGTGAAGTTCAGTAGGTTCTTTTTTTAATAGTGACGGACATGTTGTTAAATTCATGATTTGTCGTCCTTTTGTACAAGTTACTACAATGTAAGTGTTCAAGAGCGACAAGCTTTATCACAGTGTTGCTATTTCAGTAGACGTTTAGTGTGTACTTTTCACATTTTGTGATACTCATTCAGCAACATTTTCAGATCATAAGCTGGTTATATGTAGACCTGTATAAAGCGCTTAAAGTTATTATTGCCATATTAAGCAAAACACCAGATTGTATACAAAGTACTAGCTATTTTATTACATTGACAAACACAATTAAAGTAGCTGAAGAAGAAGACAACAAAATGTATTGTGCACATTATTATTACTAAAAAAGAGATCATTACGGTGATGTTCACAACATACGATTTTATTGATTCAAGCCGTGTGACGAATGAAATTAATCTTTCAACAAAAGTTCAGGGAAGCGTTTTTATTAAGTTGCGTTGAAATAATATCAGTTCAAAAATTCTTCACGTTGAAAATTATCAGGAAACATAAGTGTAAAAATTCATTTTCTGTCAGTGATCAATTCTGTGTAAAGGTGACAAAGAAAGATGTTTATTAGTTTAAAAAATTACAAATAATCCCCACGCAGCAGGTATGCATCTCCAATGCTTAGGAGGACCTTTTCACTCAACATTTCAGTGTTAATTTACATAAAAGTGCCTCGAGTTTAAAATACACTGATTCTGTACTGATGAAAGGGTCTGGCTGCGGTAATGGTAGTAATACACGTGTAGGGCCCATATTGTCCATACGCAGTGTAAGTCGCTATTTCTAAGTGTGCTCTCTTCCCGCTTGTTTGCTTGTCAAGTTACGAGAAACTTTGGATATAAGTTTTGTATCCCACCTGGGAGGCGGCGCTTGGGTAGGAGCAGGAAACAGTAATGCAAGTTGGTACTGCAAGAAAGTGGTTTATTGGTGCAAAAACAAGGTGATAAACGATTACATAACTTTGTACGTAGGTGCGATGCTGAAGCGAAGTGTCCTGGCTGGCTGCACCTTATCAAATGACGAGAATCTGTAGCGATGCTCGTAGAGCTCTCCAGTGCCAGCTAGAGTGCCCTGTCATCGGTGTCGGTCGTAGTGCCAAGCTAAGCAGTGGCATCGTAGCTATCGATACCACAATTTGCAGAAAGTGAAGCACTTCCAAATGGTAGTAGTCTGAAACTTGGTTAGTCCCAAGTGAGTATTGGTCACGGACATAAGCTTGGACTGCTCATCCAGTGCTAACTTGAAATACGCCTCACATAAAGGGAGAGGATTTCCACTGGTTAGCAGAGAAGGCTTGCGTCACACTAATTTACAGCCACTGTTGCAGTTCCCTTGCAATTTGTTGTCATGTACTGTGGGGGACAGATATACAATGAAAAAATAGTGGTTTTTCACTGTCTTTAACAGTAGTGTGGCCCCGCAAAAATAGTTTTTTTGGGTCATCATTCTTCTGACTGGTTTCATGTGGCTCACACCAATTGCTCTCCTGTGCCAACATCTTCATCTCACAATAGCTCTTGCAACTTACACCCTGAATGATTTGCTGCTTGTATTCCAATTTCTGTCGTCCTCTACAATTTTTATGCTCTACAACTCCCTATAGTGCCAAGGAAGACATTCCCTGATGTCTTAACATATTTCCTATCATACTGTCCCTGATTGGATTTTTTTTTTTTCCAAAGTTCCTATGGGAGCAAACTGCTGAGGTCATCGGTCCCTAGGTTTACACACTACTTAATATAACTTACACTAAGCACAACACACCCACACACATCCATGCCAGAGCGTAGACTTGAACCTCCGGCGGGAGGAGCCTCGCGAACCGTGGCAAGGCGCCTCATAATGCACGACTACCCCGAGCGGTGTGTCCATTCTTCTTGTCAGTCTTCTCCACATATTCTTTTCGTCGGCGATTCTGCGCAAAACCTCGACATTCCATACTTTATCATGTCGCCTAATTTTCAACCATAGTCAGTAGCACAACATATCAAATGCCTCGAATCTCTTCCGTAAATGTTTGCCCATAGTCCATGTTTCACTACTATACAACGCTGTGCACCAAATCTACATTCTCAGAAATATTTTCCTCAAATTAAGGCATACGTTTCATAGTGGCCGATCTCTCTTGGCCAGGAATACCATTTCTCCCAGTGCTAGTCTGCGTTTGACGTCCTCCTTGCTTCATCCTTCATTGATTTTCTGGTGCCTAGCTAGCAGAATTCCTTAACTTCATCTACTTCGTGAACATCAGTTCTGATGTTAAGTTTCTCGCTGTTCTCACTTCTGTTACTTCTCAATACTTTCGTCTTCCATTGTTCTACTCTGTCAATATTCTGTACTCATTAGATGGTTCATTCCATTCATGTAATTTTTCCTTGCTTTCATTCAAGATAACAATGTCTTCAGCGAATGGTATCATTGATATCCTATCAATATGAATTTTAACCCAACTACTGAACTTTTATTTTCATCAATGCTTTTTCGATGTACAGATTGAACAGTAGGGGCGAAAGACAACATTCATTTCTTGCACCATTTTTAATCTAAGCACTTCTTTCTTCGTCGTCCAATCTCATTGTTCCCTCATGGTTCTTGTATGTATTGTATATTACCCATCTTTCGCTATAGCGTCCGCAGCTCGTGGTCGTGCGGTAGCGTTCTCGCTTCCCACGCCCGGGTTTCCGGGTTCGATTCCCGGCGGGATCAGGGAATTTCTCTGCCTCGTGATGACTAGGTGTGGTGTGATGTCCTTAGGTTAGTTAGGTTTAAGTACTTCTAAGTTCTAGGGGACTGATGACCATAGATGTTAAGTCCCATAGTGCCCAGAGCCACTTGAACCATTTTTTTCCTTATAGCTTACCCCAATTTTTCTCAGAATCTCGACCTTCTTGCACCATTTTACAAAGGCTATTTCCTGGTCGACGAATTCTATAAACGTGTTTTCATTCTCATGTACTATTTTTTCCATTATCAACTGAAACATCAGAATTCGCCTCTGGTGCCTTTATCTTTCCTGAAGTCAAACTGACCATCACCTAACATCTCCTCAACTTTCTTTTCCATTCTTCTATACAACATACTTCTCAGCAACTTGGATGCACCAGCTTTTAAGCTAATTGTGCAATAAGTCTCGCACTTGACACATCTTGCAGTCTTCGGAAATGTGTGGATGATATTTTTTCGACAGTCAGACAGTATGTTACCAGACTCATAGGTTCTACACACTACCGTAAATAGTCGTTTCGTTGCCACTTCCCCCAATGCTTTTAGAAAATCTGATGTATTATTTGATTTTAAGTCCTCCAAAGATGTTTTAAATTCTGAGTGTAGTACTGAACCCCTATGTCTTCTAAATCTTTTCTGGTCTCTTCTATCAAGTCAGACAAATCTTCCCCTTCAGTGTATTCTTTCAACCAATCCTCTATCGCCTCTGCATTGAAGAGTAGTATTGCCATCGCACTGTTACTGTTACCAGCCCTGCTTTTAATATGACTGAAGGTCGTTGACTTTCCTGTATGCTGAGTCTGTCCTTCCGACATGGGGGACTGATGACCTTCGCTGTTTAGTCCCCCTTAAACATCCAACAACCACCACCACCATCCTTCCGACAATTATTTTTCTTTCGATTTCCTCGCATTTTTCCTGCAGCCATTTCGCCTTTGCTCCCGTACACTTCCTATGTATTTCATCCCTCAGTGGAATGATTTTGTACTTCCACCTTTCATTGACCAGTTGAAGTATTTCTTCTGTTACCCATAGTTTCTTTGCAGTTACCTTCTTTGTACTTTTTTTTCCTTCCCAGCTTTTGTGATGACCCTTTTTACAGATGTCCCTTCCTCTTCAACAGTACTGCCTACTGAGCTATTTCTTATTGCTGTATCTCTATAGCCTTGGAGAACTTCAACCGTATCTCTTCATTCACTAGTACTTATGTTTCCCACTTCTTTGCGTATTGATTCTTCCTAACTAATGTCTTAATCTTCTCAGCATACTCTTCTTAACTACCACATTGTGATTTGAGTCTATATCTGCTACTGGGTATGCCTTATCATCTAGCATCTGGAATCTCTGTATAACCATGAAGTAATCTAATGATATCTTCCCTTATCACCCTGTGTCTGTTTAGTATACCTTCTGCTCTTGTGATTCTTGAACACAGCATTCCCTATTACTAGCTGAAATTTATTACAAAACTCAGCCTTTCACCTTTCTCATTCCTTGTGCCAAAGCTATGTTCTCCCCTAACCGTTTCTTTTACTCCTTTCCTACAACTGCATACCTGTCCCCCTTTTTCATCTTCCTTATGTACTGTATTACTCGTTCAATATCAAATATACTTTCTCTGTCTCTTCAGCTTCTGTCTGTGACATCGCCATGTACACGTGAACTATCGTTATTGGTGTTGGTCCGCTATCGATTGTGATAAGAACAACCCTGTCACTGAACTGTTCACAGTAACACACTCTCTGCCCTACCTTCCGATTCATAACGAATACTGTTATACGATTTTCTACTGCCGTTGGTATTATCCTATACGCACTACAATATCTAGATTCAGCATTTGCATTTCCCTTTCCAGATTTTCTTGCTTCCCCACCATGTTCAAGCTTCTGACATTCCATGCCCCGAATCATAGTACGTTATCATTTCATTGGTTATTAAGTATTTTTCTCATGGTCATGTCCCCCTTGGGAGTCCAATCCTAGAGATCCGAATTTTGTAATATTCTGGAATTTTTCGGCAATAGAGGTGTCATCACAACACTTTCTCAGTTACAGACCACATGTCCTTTAGATATACGTTAGCTGTCTTTAATACAGTAGTTTCCATTGTCATCTGCATTCCAACGTCGCTGATCATTGCTGATTCCCCCGCCTTTGGGGGCAATTTACCCCCGCCCCCCAAACACAAGAGAGTATGATTCGTCACGAATAGGAAGGCAGAGCAGAGAATGAGTTACTGAAAACATTTCAGTGATACGTTTGGTCTCACCAGAATCGACAACACCGACAATAGTTCAGGTATACATGCTGACGTCGCAAGCAGTAGTTGAAGACATAGAGAAAATGTATGACGATATTGAACGGTTAATTGAGTACATAAAGGGAGACTAAAATCTAATAATCATGGGCGACATCATTGCAGTGGTAGAGGAGGTAGCAGAGGAGGCGTATGAGAGAATATGTGTTTGGTTGTAGGAACCATTGACGAGAAAGACTGAGTTCTGCAATAAATATCATTCAGTCATACCGAATACTCTGTTCAAGAATCACAGGGGGAGGAGGTATACTTCAAAAAGGTCCAAATATACAGGAAGATTTCAGTTGGATTACTTCAAGGTAAACCAAAGATTCGGAAGTCAGATAATGGACTGTAAGGCGTACCCTTGATCAGATATAGCCTCAGATCACAATGTAGTAATGTTGAATACTAGACTGAAGAGACTAGTCAGGCAGAATCAGTGCACAAAGAAATGAAATACGGAAGTACTGCCACGCAGAGTGGCCACGCTGTTAGAGGCGCAATGTCACGGATTGCGCGGCCCCTCCCACCGGAGGTTCGAGTCCTCCCTCGGGTATGGGTGCGTGTGTTGTTCTTAGCAAAAGTTACTTTAAGTAGTATGTAAGACTAGTGAGCAATGACCTAAGCAGTTTGGTACCTTAGGAGTTCACACTCATTCGAATATTTTTGAATGGAAATACTAAGGAATGAAGAAACACATTTTAATTTCTTGCAGACCATAGATACTGCGACAGTGAATAGCTCCGTGAGAGGTTCAGTTGAAGAGGAGTGGTCATTTCTAAAAGGGGCAATCACAGAGGCTGGAGATTAAATGTAGGTACAAGAATGGTCACTGTGAAGAACTGATGGATTACAGTGAAATACTTCAGCAGATATTGTCTGGAAGTAATGATCTAATCTTTCTGTGTTTCTGGTTTCCAGCATCACTGCACGATCAGTTGGTAAGTACAAGAGTTTTGTGATGTGGATGCATTGTGCACT
Source organism: Schistocerca americana (assembly GCF_021461395.2). Classification (NCBI taxonomy): domain Eukaryota; kingdom Metazoa; phylum Arthropoda; class Insecta; order Orthoptera; family Acrididae; genus Schistocerca; species Schistocerca americana. Next base: position 744,469,561 of record NC_060121.1, on the reverse strand, counting down.
CAGTCACAATGACGACTATATGCTCACATTAGTATAAGGGTATTTTATATAGACCAAATACGCACTTAATTTATAAATGCTAACAAGTTACAGGGTATATGAATATTCTTAAGTAAGATCACGGTTATGTGCATGCACCTAGCACTCTGGGCTCACATTTCTACTTCTATAGAAGTACAGCATGAATCAAAAAATTGAGCGACAGTTTCCTCCTGTTGGTGAAATGTTTGGCGAGCCAACTCCAACATATTACTCTACAATGTGTATAAACAAACGTTCGACGTGTGATTGATACCACCTCAATCGTCATTCTACAGTGTACCGTATTGTTAAAAGGGTTTACATTAGGTTGTTAAATGTCTACTCCTTTAGATGTGAGCGCTCGCAGTTTTTAATATTTTAACCATCTCATGGAATTCTCCTGCTGTGGCCGTGAGACCTCCCGTACTACTGACAGTGAGTGAATATATCCATGGAACGAAACAGAAATCAGTATTGACGTATAACACAGTTGAACCCATTCAACTATGAATAATACCACTTTGACAGCACTAAATTATAGATTTACGAATAAATCTGCTGAACAGAACTCCCGATATGGCGATACGCCAACGAATTCCTCTCCTGTGCTAACCTCTTCATCTCACAGCAGAACTTACAACCTATGTCCTCATTTATTTGCTGGATGTATCCTATCTCTGTCCTCCTCTACAGTTTCTGCCTTCTACAGCTCCACCGGCCGGGGTGGCCGGGTGGTTCTAGGCGCTTCAGTCTGGAACCGCGCGACCGCTATGGTCCTGCCTCGGGCAAGGATGTGTGTGATGTCCTTAGGTTAGTTAGGTTTAAGTAGTTCTAAGTTCTAGCGGACTGATGACCTGAGAAGTTAAGTCCCATAGTGATCAGAGCCATTTGAACCATTCTACAGCTCCCTCTAGTACCATGGAAGTTATATTCCCTCATGTCTTAACAGATGTCCTATCATCCTGTCCATTTTCCTCTACTTTTCATATAACAGTGGTATTCTCGTTGCACTCATAATGTTATCACCCTTTCTTTTGACGTCTCCGAAGGCTGTTTTGACTTTCCTGTATGCTGAGTTTGTCCTTCCGACGATCGTTTTTCTTTAGATTTCTTCGTATTTTTCCTGCAGCCATTTCGTCTTAGCTTCCATGCACATACTATTTATTTCATTTCTCAGCGACTTGTATTTCTCTATTCCTGAGTTTCTCGGAACATTTTTGTAATTCCTCCTTTTTTCGATCAATTGAAGTATTTCTTTTGTTACCCATGGTTTCTTCACAGTTACCTTCTTTGTATCTATGTTTTCCTTCGCAGCTTCTGTGATGACCCTTTCTATAGATGTCCCTTCCTCTTCAACGGCGGTGGCTACTGAGCTGTTCCTTATTTCTGTATCTTTAGCCTTGGAGAACTTCAACTGTTTGTCGTTATTCACTAGTACTAACGTATCCCATTTCTTTGCGTATTGATTCCTTCTGACTTATGTCTTAAGCTTCAGCATACTCTTCATGACCATTACATTGTGATCTAGTCTATATCTGCTCCTGGGTACACCTTACAATTCAGTATCTTATTTCGGAAACTCTGTTTGACCATGATGTAATCTAACTGAAATCTTCCCATATCACCCGGCCTTTTGTAAGTATATCTCTTCCTCTTGTGATTCATGAACAGAGTATTCGCTATTACTAGCTGAAACTTGTTACAGAACTTAGTCTTTCTCCTCTCTCATTCTTTGTCTCAAGCCAATATTCTCCTGTGACCTTTTTTGCTGTTCATTCCCCTGCAATTGCATTCCAATCTCTCATGGCTATTAGATTTCATCCCTCTTTACATAGTGTATTACCCTTTCAATATCCTCATACACTTTTTCTATATCTTCACCTTTATCTTGTGACTTCGGCATGTGTACCTGAACTATCGTTGTCGGTGTTGGTTTACTGTCGATTCTGTACGAACGACCCTGTGTTTAAACTGTACACTAACTCACTCTCTGCCCTACCTTCCTATTCATAACGAATCCTACTCCTATTATACCATTTTCTGCTACTGTTGATATTATCTTGTACTCATCTGACCAGATATCCTTGTCTTCTTTCCACTTCAGTTCACTATTCAGTTCATTACTAATATTTAGATTGAGCCTTTGCAATTCCCTTTTCCAGTTTTCCAGTTTTCTAGTTTTCCTATCACTTTCAAGCTTCTGACATTCCACTCCCCAACTCGTAGAACATTATGCTATCGAAGATTATCAATCTTTTTCTCATGGTAACCTCCACCTTGTCAGGCCCCTTCCGGAGATCCGAATGGGGGACTATTTCAGAATCTTTTGCCAATGGAAAGACCGTCATGACACATCAATTACAGGCCACATGTCCTGTAAATACACGTTACGTGTCTTTAATGCAGTGTTTTCCTTTGCCTTCTGCATCCTCAGGCGTTGATCATTGCTGATTCTTCCACCTTTAGGGACAGTTTCCCACTCCTAGGACAAGAGAGTGCCCTTAACCTCTGTCCACTCCTCCGCCCTCTTTGATACGACCGTTGGCAAAATGTGGGTGACTTCTTATGCCGGAAGTCTTCGGCCGTCACTGATGATTTTCGTTAATTAAATTTAAGCAGTGGCGTATTTCAAACCCGGAAGACGTTTTGATTGTGAATCAAAGACGCTACCCCCAAACTACGGGTGCAAACGGGAAATAACATAATTACAACACTATGTGGCTGCAATGACTTTGCCTCCCCTTCTGTACCCCTCGGCAATCATTACCCTTAATCGATTCTCTTATGACTGGACGAACACTTTATTGATAGCTATTAATATACTGTATATTATCAGCAGCAGTGTATACAACTTTAAAAAAATATTAATCTTGATTCTGATATAAAACACGGACGTGCTGTGATCTACTGCCAGCACATCGTCAAAATGAGCAAGAGCATCATCAAATGGAGAGCGATGGTGATCACAATAACATACATTTTTCATATTGGTTCCATTGTGCTGCCGTGAAAGAGCAGTATGGTTCGCACCGCGGAACTCACGGACTTCAAACGTAGTCAGGTGATTGGGTGTAACTTGTCATAGTCTGTACATGAGATTTCCACACTCCTAATCACCCCTAGGTTCACTGTTTCCGATGTGATAGTGAAGTGGAAACGTGGAGGGACACGTACAAGCCGAGCTCGTCTGTAGACTGACAGAGACCGCCGAGAGTTGAAGAGGGTCATAATGTGTAATAGGCAGACATCTATCCAGAGCATCTCACAGGAATTCTAAACTGCATCAGGATCCACTGCAAGTACTATGACAGTTGGGTGAGAAAACGTGGACTTTTGATCGAGCGGCTGTTCATAAGCCACACATCATGCCGTTAAATTCCAAACGACGCCTCGTTTTGTATAAGTAGCGTAAACATTGGACGATTGAAGAGGAGAAAATCGTTGTGTGGAGTGACTAATCCCGGTACACAATGTGGCGATGGCAGGGTGTGGATATGGCGAACGCCCGGTGAACGTCATGTGCCAGCGTGTGGAGTACCAACAGTAAAATTCGGAGGCGGTGGTGTTCTGATGTGGTCGTGGTATCATGGAGGGTCTTGTACCCCCTATTCTTTTGCATGGCACTATCAGAGCACAGACCTACAATGATGTTTCAAGCATCTTCTTGCTTACCACTGTTGAAGAGCAATTCGGGGATGGAGATTCCATTTTTCAACACGATCGAGCCTATTGCGGAGTGGTTAGACGACAATAATATCCATGTAATAGACTGGGGTGCCCAGAGGTCTGACCTAAATCCTATAGTATGCCTTTTGAATCTTTTGGACTGCACACGAGGCCTCAATGACCGACATCGATACCTCTCCTCAGTGCAACACTCGATGAAGAATGGGCTGCCAACCCCATTGAAACCTTCCAGCACCTAATTGAACGTATGCCAGCGACAGCGGAAGCTGTCATCAAGGCTAAGGGTGGACCACCACCACTTTGAATTCCAGCATTACCGATGGAGGGAGCCACGAACTTGTAGGCCATTTTCAGTCAGTTGTCCGGTTACTTTTGATCACATAGTGTACGTGACGGTAGTTTGTGCGTATTGCAAGTTTTAACCAGTGCGGCATCTTTGAATACAGCCATTATAACACTCTCAAGTACGAACTTCAAATCTTGGTGTGTTCAAGACTTGGACTTTACGAAGGTACTGTGGATAAACGCAAGTATGGCACGATGCTTCAGCTCGAGGACTATGGTTCCCATGAAGATTGAGATGATTATGTTTTTGTGCTTACTGCACATTTGAGTGGCTGAAACCAAGAAATAGGGTAAAGTGCTTATGGACATATGTAGGATACCTACTGAAAGACATTACCTTTTGACTGCTGTAGACCGTTATTGGTTTTACACACAGTTTATGGCTTTGCTATGTGATAATTCACACAGATTTTATCTGTTGCCTCAAGTGTTTAAAAATGATATTCCTCTTGATATATGAGCTCCTCTATAAAATTTCTTATTTGAATGCTCGACGCCAGATCCATGGATCTTCTCGTATCAAACTTCACTGCATTGGTTGTAAAAAGAAGATACAAACGACTGTTTCCTGTCAATGTACACTGAAGAGCCAAAGAAACTGGTACACCTCTCTAATATCGTGTAGGGCCCCAGTGAGCACGCAGAACTGCCACAACACGAAGTGGCATGGACTCCACTAATAATGCTGGAGGGAATTAGTACCATGAATCCTGCAGCGCTGTCCATAAATCTGTAAGAGTACAGCACGATGCAAGGCATCTAAGACACGATCCATACTGTTCATGTCTGAAGAGTTTGAGGCCAGTGTAAGTGTTAACACTCATACGACTGCTACTGGAACCACTCTGTAGCAATACTGCACGTCTTCGATATCGCCTTGACCTACTAGATTTGCCCAAGTCCATCGGAATGCTCTATGGACATGAATGGGTGGAGGTGATGTGTCAGCATGTTTGCATCCATGTTAGCTGTCAGTCATATCTAGACGTGTCAGGGCGCCCTTATCACTTCAACAGCACACGCCCCACACCATTACAGGGCCTCCTTCAGCTTGAACAGCCTCCGCTCACATGCAGGCTCCATGGACTCATGAGATTGTCTACATATCCGTACACTTCCATACGCTCGATACTATTTAAAACGAGACTCGTCCAGCCAGGCAACATATTTCCAGTCATCAATTGTCGATGTTGACAGCCCCAGGTGAGGCGTAAGGTTTAGTGCAATGCAGTCATCAAGGGTATGCGAGTAGGCCTCTAGAGTTTAAAGGTCATATGGATGATGTTTCGCTCAAAGGTTCGTATACTGACAATTACTGAAGGCCCAGCACTGAAATATGTAGCAATTAGCGAAAGGATTACGCTCTGTCACGTTCAACGATTCTCTTCAGTCGTCGTTGGTCCTGTTCATCCAGGATCTTTTTCCAGCGGCAGCGATGTCGGAGATTTGAAGTTTACCGGATTCCTGATATTCACGGTACACTCGTGAAATGGCTGCATGGGAAAACACCTACTACATCGCTGCTTCTAAAATGCTTTGTCCCATCGCTCGTGCGCCGACTATAACACCATGTTCAATCTCGCTATAATCCTGATAACCTGCCATTGTAGCATGCAATGGTACTTGAATTACATAACCATTAAGTCACGTCACCTGAACCTCTCGATACCAGCTACATTCTACTGTGTTTCTGTGAAGTAGTTAACATATTTCTGAGACAAGATTCACATTTGATTTCATGAATGTAGAGGTACTTTGATACATCGATATGTTTATGTTGCAATGATATTATTCTTATGTGTATTCTTTCTTTTGTCACTATGACCTTCGGCGTACTTGTAACTCCATCTTTGAACCCGTAAGCGATTAGTAGTTGTTAGAGAGTCGGATCTTGAAAAGGTCAAGTCTTGGACGTCATGTTGGAAAGACGCATAATGAAGGTAGCCTATAAAATGTGAACTTTAACAGTGAGGAAGATGTTTTCAAGTATGTTTTGTATTGTGAAGTGATGTTTTGTGTGTTACGTGATACTGCAACAAAAGTTGGGTTGGGTTGTTTGGGAAAGGAGACCAGACAGCGAGGTCATCGGTCTCATCGGATTAGGGAAGGAAGTCGGCCGTGCCCTTTCAAAGGAACCATCCCGGCACTTGCCTGGAGCGATTTAGGGAATTCACGGAAAACCTATATCAGGATGGCCGGACGCGGGGTTGAACCGTCGTCCTCCCAAATACGAGTCCAGTGTCTAACCACTGCGCCACCTCGCTTGGTTCAACAAAAGTAATAAAAAAGAAGTTTAACTTAAATTCGATGTGCTGATTACTTTTTTTACATCACCATTGTCCTGCAAAAGTGTAATCTTCACGAGTGGTTGGTGAAACACATCTATAAAACTTTTGAATATAGCAGAATAAAACCTAGGCCTCTTTGCATCCGAGCTCGGAATCATCACCACCTAGATTTTCGACGATTGAGCCACGATTTTACAACGAGACCAGCGTAGGAAACACGAAAAGATGAGTGCCTAGTTTATTCATTATTACATTAAATGACTTTATAAACTGTGTTCTAATGACACCTGCCACATAATAACTTTGTTGTTGCCCGAAAATGCAGTATTTAGCAGCGTGAGAGAACACCACAATCACTATTAAATTTTGACCTTTGTTTTGGTAGGGTTGTTAGAAGCAGCAGTAATCAATCTAACAACTGTGCCAGACAATTGTTTTATATTGGCTTTGCCGACCGCAGCGCCGTATTCTGGCTGTTTTTTACATACCTCTGTATTTGAATACGCATGCCTATGCCACTTTCTTAGGCGCTTCAGCTCATCTTTTTTAAAAAATAACATAAGATATGTAGACACTGCGGCTTGGCGAGTTGCTTGGATTATGATAGTGTATAGGAAGCAAATATCTTCCTCACCAACTCAGTGGCTGCATCTTTTCTTGAACTCTTATTTCATCCTTGGCTACTGCTGTCGAAAGAGCTGCTGCTGCATACTCTGGCTTTTGTAAAGATCATTTTCTTATAAATCTGCTGCTTTCGCTACATGCGGGACTGCATCTTTCTAACACTGCTCCACTACATACTTCAATCAGTGTGAAGTCACCACGAGTTAGAGGATGTGGCTGGAGGCACAAGTGGCGGCTGCGTGCAAGCAACATTTTATAGGTCTGGGGAGGAAATAAGAAAATTTTTGTATGGAGTGTACTATGCTTTATTTACATTCGTTACAGACATTATTTATCACAGAACTTCGCAAGCAGCTGTTTTCTAGAAGCTTTAAACTCTGCAGGTATAGGACTAAGTCCAACAGACACGATAACACATGGAGTATTGTTTGTGAATGCTGTCTCTCTGAATTTCACAGGATCTGCACTGATACACTTCAGCACTGGCGGAAAACAGGCTTTTGTACGCTGTTTGAGTGGCTTCATATCTACATTGTTGTTACACAAAAAGTAAACAAAATCATGGTGTGCCTGTCTTACATTTGGATGCCAAGGGCGAAGGCTGTCTACTGAAATAGTTAAGGTGCAATATAGACCATTCAGTATTACCACACTGGTTCAAATGGCTCTGAGCACGATGGGACTCAACTTCTAAGGTCATCAGTCCCCTAGAACTTAGAACTACTTAAAATTAACTAACCTAAGGACAGCACACACATCCATGCCCGAGGCAGGATTCGAACCTGCGACCATAGCGGTCGCGCGGTTCCAGACTGTAGCGCCTAGAAACTCTCGACCACCCTGGCCGGCCTTGCCACACTGGAATATTTTCAGTATATGTACATATCCCAAGAGGTTAATTTAAGCATTGTCTCTCCACATGTATCAGTTATCCATATTAAAATTTGAACACCAGTTTGAGTGTGTGATGGTTTAGCTCAGTCGTCACATTCTTCTCTGTATAACCGATCATGCTACAAAGGTATTTCCACTCATACGATGACTGCTGCACTCTAACACCGATACATTGCCATGTTCTCTACCTCTGTAACTACTAAGGAGCTATTGCTAGGTGCCAGGCCTGCATTCACATGTTCAGAACCCGCATCACTAACACTGCATGTGTTGGCAAATAACAGGACTCTTCTAGCACTTAGTGGAGACACAGTGACCTGTGGAAGTTCCATTGGTGATTGCTGCTGTTGCAGTGTGGCAATGGTGCAGAACAGTCTAACACCAAGGCTGATGAAACGGGAAGACCTGCTGCTGTGATGGAGCTGACAGATGTATCTTGATCACCTGAGTGTCTATATCTGCATCTACATGGATACTCGGAAAATCACATTTAAGTGTCTCGCACAGGGTTAATCGAATCACCTTCACAATTCTCTTTTGTTCCCATCTCGTATAGCGCGCGGAAAGAATGAACACCTTTATCTTTCCGTACGAGCGCTGAGTTCCCTTATTGTATCTTGATGATCCCTATGTAAGTCGGTGTCAACAAAATATTTTCGAATTCGGAGGAGAAAGTTGGTGATTGGAATTTCGTGATAAGGTTCCGTTGCAACGAAAACCGCCTTCTTTTAATGATGTGCATCCCAAATCCTGTATCATTTCTGTGAAACCCTCTCCCGTATTTCGAGTGAAACCCTCTCCCGTATTTCGCGATGATACAAAACGTACTGCCTTTCTTCGAACTTTTTCAATGTACTCCGTCAGTCCTATTTGGTAAGTATCCCACACCGCGCAGCAGTATTCTAGAAGAGGACGGGCAAGCGTGGTGTAGGCAGTCTCCTCAGTAGGTCTGTAACGTTTTCTAAGTGTCCTGCTAATAAAACGAAGTCTTTGGTTAGCCTTCCCCACAACATTTTCTGTGTGTTCCTTCCAATTTAAGTTGTTCGTAGTTGGAATACCAAGGTACTTAGTTGAATTTACGGCTTTTAGATTAGACTGATTTATCGTGTAACCGAAGTTAGAGTTCCGTTTAGCACTCATGTGGATGACCTCACACTTTTCGTTATTTAAGGTCAACTGCCACTTTTCGCACCATTTCGATATTTCTTCTAAATCGTTTTGTAATTTGTGTTGACCTTCTGATGACTTTAATAGTCAATAAACGACAGCGTCATCTGCAAACAACCGAAGACGACTGCTCAGATTGTCTCCCTTATCGTTTATATAGATAAGGAACCGCAAAGGGCCTATAACACTACCTTGGTGAACTTCTGTTTTACTCGATGACCTTCCCTAAAAATTACTATGAGCTATGACCTCTCTGACAGGAAATCACAGTTCCAGTCACATAACTGAGATGGTATTCCATAAGCACGCAATTTCACTACGAGCTGCTTGTGTGATACAGAGTCAAAATCCTTCCGGAAATCCAGAAATACGGAATCGATCTGAAATCCCTTTTCAATAGCACTCAGCCCTTCATGTGAATAAAGAGCTAGCTGTGTTTCACAAGACGATGTTTTCTAAGCCCATGTTGACTGTGTCAATAGACCGTTATCTTCGAGGTAACTCATTATGTTCCAACACAATATACACTCCTGGAAATGGAAAAAAGAACACATTGACACCGGTGTGTCAGACCCACCATACTTGCTCCGGACACTGCGAGAGGGCTATACAAGCAATGATCACACGCACGGCACAGCGGACACACCAGGAACCGCGGTGTTGGCCGTCGAATGGCGCTAGCTGCGCAGCATTTGTGCACCGCCGCCGTCAGTGTCAGCCAGTTTGCCGTGGCATACGGAGCTCCATCGCAGTCTTTAACACTGGTAGCATGCCACGACAGCGTGGACGTGAACCGTATGTGCAGTTGACGGACTTTGAGCGAGGGTGTATAGTGGGCATGCGGGAGGCCGGGTGGACGTACCGCCGAATTGCTCAACACGTGGGGCGTGAGGTCTCCACAGTACATCGATGTTGTCGCCAGTGGTCGGCGGAAGGTGCACGTGCCCGTCGACCTGGGACCGGACCGCAGCGACGCACGGATGCACGCCAAGACCGTAGGATCCTACGCAGTGCCGTAGGGGACCGCACCGCCACTTCCCAGCAAATTAGGGACACTGTTGCTCCTGGGGTATCGGCGAGGACCATTCGCAACCGTCTCCATGAAGCTGGGCTACGGTCCCGCACACCGTTAGGCCGTCTTCCGCTCACGCCCCAACATCGTGCAGCCCGCCTCCAGTGGTGTCGCGACAGGCGTGAATGGAGGGACGAATGGAGACGTGTCGTCTTCAGCGATGAGAGTCGCTTCTGCCTTGGTGCCAATGATGGTCGTATGCGTGTTTGGCGCCGTGCAGGTGACCGCCACAATCAGGACTGCATACGACCGAGGCACACAGGGCCAACACCCGGCATCATGGTGTGGGGAGCGATCTCCTACACTGGCCGTACACCACTGGTGATCGTCGAGGGGACACTGAATAGTGCACGGTACATCCAAACCGTCATCGAACCCATCGTTCTACCATTCCTAGACCGGCAAGGGAACTTGCTGTTCCAACAGGACAATGCACGTCCGCATGTATCCCGTGCCACCCAACGTGCTCTAGAAGGTGTAAGTCAACTACCCTGGCCAGCAAGATCTCCGGATCTGTCCCCCATTGAGCATGTTTGGGACTGGATGAAGCGTCGTCTCACGCGGTCTGCACGTCCAGCACGAACGCTGGTCCAACTGAGGCGCCAGGTGGAAATGGCATGGCAAGCCGTTCCACAGGACTACATCCAGCATCTCTACGATCGTCTCCATGGGAGAATAGCAGCCTGCATTGCTGCGTAAGGTGGATATACACTGTACTAGTGCCGACATTGTGCATGCTCTGTTGCCTGTGTCTATGTGCCTGTGGTTCTGTCAGTGTGATCATGTGATGTATCTGACCCCAGGAATGTGTCAATAAAGTTTCCCCTTCCTGGGACAATGAATTCACGGTGTTCTTATTTCAATTTCCAGGAGTGTATGTTGTAAGATCCTGCTGCATACCGACGTTAACAATATGGGCCTGTAATTTAGTGGTTTACTCCTACTAACTTTCTTGAATATTGGTGTGACCTGTGCAACTTTCCAGTCTTTGGGTGCGGATCTTTCATCGTGCGAACGGCTGTATATGATTGTTAAGTAAGGAGCGAATGCATCAGCATACTCCGAAAGGAACCTAACTGGTATACAGTCTGGACCAGAAGACTTGCTTTTATTAAGTGATTTAAGTAGCTTCACTACTTAGAGGATGTTTACTTCTACGTTACTCATGTTGGCAGCTGCTCTCGATTCGATTTCTGGAATCCTTACTTCGTCTTCTTTTGTGAAGGCATTTCGGAAGGCTGTGTTTAATAGCTCGGCTTGGGAGCACTGTCTTCGATAGTATCTCCATTGCCATCGTGCAGAGAAAGCATTGATTGTTGTGTCCTAATGTTGGAGGCGTGTGCTGCTCTGCAGACATAAACAGAAATAACAAATGTATTGATAAACGAATATATTTATAAATGTTTAATAACGATATTAAAATACAACATAAACAGTTGACAGGCAAATATCTACTTTTAAAGTCAAGACTTACCCGCTTATTATTCCTGGGAGCGCTGGCTGATTCCTGATTACGCTTCATGGTGATTCATTCATTACGACACACTAAACTCCTAAGATGGGGGCTGAGCAACTGTACTCGTAATGTAATAGATGGAAGGAGAGAGGAGAACTAATTTTTATTGGTCCAGCAGTTTAGAGTCTTCACATTGGTGCATGGTGAGTGGGGGAAGTGAAGGGAGGGGAAAGAAGTATGTGAGTAGGGTCGGGGCATCTCCTTGGTGACCTTGAATTTCGTCTGTACATTTGCCTGAGGTGCTCGGTGATTTCCAGCCGGAGGGTATATCGGTGATGACCTTGAATATAATAAGCCCAATTGGCTCATGACGTAACCTGACACCAGATGTGTAGTCTGATGCTCAAGGCCAAGGTCATCACACACTGGCAGTGCTTATTAGCTGCTTATAAGTTACAGCGTTATCTTACCTATGGAAGTGAAGCATCGCCCGATGTACATCTGTCTTTGAGTGCCCTCTGCTATCTGACTGGCATGTAGATCTGCAGCTTATACTCGCTGCATTAGCACGAACAGAATGCAATATGTAGAATTCTTAACATTTTGTTGCTTTTGGCCAGGTATTTCGCCAGAGAGTATCTAGTTGACTCCATAATATAGAAAAAAGGTTTTAGTTGGTAACCATCATTACATGTCTCTGGCACTCTACGTTGCAAGAACGTAATATTCACGGCATCCCATTTAGTTGAATCAGCATCGATTTTGAAACCTAAAAGTGGGGTCTGTGTCTTCTTTATCAGGCTCAGTGTGATCCCAGATTTAATTCTATTAGGTGTCTCTCAGCAGTGTATTCCTATTTTTAAAGTGGCCGTTTCCTTTACAGCTAGGAGCAGGAAGCGTAATCTGGGAGACTTTTCGAGTTAATTAACTGGAGTTGATTCCTTGCCACGGTTTGCAGATTTCAGTGTCTTACGCGATGTACTATACACTTAATCAGTTGAGTGCTGACACGACTTGTCACTTCTAAATGGTCATTCTAGAAACGAGATCTCCTGAGAGTACAAATAAGTAATGCATCCAAACTTTTATGAGACACCGCATCTCAGCCTTCAACCAAATAGAGATAAATATCGTTGCATCCATCCATCCAGACAGTTGTCTGGTGTATCGTGAATAGACTATCAGCCACGTCGTTTCTAATCTGCGTTCAGTGCAATTTGTAGGAAAAAGATGCTGGAAACATCTAGGAACACTGTCAAAATCAGTCAGAAGACGAAATATCATTGAATGAAATTATGGCGTTGCATTTTTGTCTAGGAGACCCCGTCTGCTGCCGGCTTTGTCACTGATGAATTTGAAATGAAATGACGAGGACAACACAAACACGGAGTCTCCGAGTGAACGAAATCTCCCAAGCGGCCGAAAATCGATCTCTGGAGCCCGCGATCTCGAGGCAGCGACGCTAATCAGTAGACCATGAGCTGCGGACCACAAAGTTCCATCGTTCTGTAACGTTCTGGTTTGAGCCATTGCACAGCTGTGTCACAGACGCTGCTGTCACACCAGTCTGACGTGTACGCATCTTAACCTTTTCCTTGAAATTCTTCAAAGGCCGCTCGTCGCTCGTCTAGAACGTTCTCAGTTAAAACCGATAAGTGACATACTCCGTAGAATGAGCCAGAGAATCGTGAGTGCTTGCGTTGTACGTACAACACTTTGTATTTATGAAATGGCAATATTTCCGCAACGACATAAGAGATATACGTCTGACACTGTTCCACAATTTTCTTCCGCATACAAGCTTTTTTTATCCAAGTTGTTTTCGAGACTAATAACCTATGCGAGAAGGCAGTACAAAGGCACTTGCAGAAAATATAGGTGTGTAAAACGATTAGGAATACAGGTAATGTTTGAATGCAAGTAGTGTGTCAGACTAAGAATGGCGGCACAAAGGTGAGGGAAGTTGAAACGTATGTCTGGCTATCCACATTTATGATACGACGATTTCTGAATTTAACGTCATGCACTTGGATATATGTTTATAAATGGGAGAGACTAATATGCTTCCCAGTCCCAGTCCTATGTGATACGGAATTACACCCGTGTTGAGGTCGTCGTTAGTGTTTTCTTTGCCCTAATTCTCCGTGTTCCTATTAGCTGTTACCTTGGTGGTATTATAAGACATCATACCATTTCCTCGGGGTGTTTTAACAGCGAAAAATAATCACTTACCTTAAATATACCTACACTATGTGATCAAAAATATCCGGACACCCCCAAAAACATAAGTTTTTCATATTACGTCCATTGTGCTGGCAGCTAGTGCCAGGTACTCTGTATCAGCTACCTTTGTAGGTATTAGACATGGTGAGAGAGCAGACTGGGGGCGTTCCGCGGAACTCAGACTTCCAACATGGTCAGGTGATTGGGTGTCATACGTATGTACGCGAGATTTCCACACTGCTAATCCATTATTTCCGATGTGATAGTGAAGTGGGAACGTGGAGGCACACGTACACCACAAAAGGGTACAGGCCGACCTCGTCTGTTGACTGACAGAGACCGCCGACAGTTGAAGAGGCTCGTCATGTGTAATAGGCAGACATCTATCCAGACATCTATCTAGACCATGACATAGGAATTCCAAACTGCATCAACTGCAAGTATTATGAGAGTTAGGCCGGAGTCGAAAAAGCTTGGATTTCCTGGTCGAGCGGCTGCTCATACGCCACACATAACGACGATAAATGCCAAACGACGCCGGGCTAGGTGCACGGAGCGTAAACATTGGACGATTGAACAGTGGAAAAACTTTGTGTAGAGTGAGGAATCACGGTACGCAATATGGCAATCCGATGGCAGGGTGTGGGTATGGCGAATGCCCGGTGAACGTCATCCGTCAGCGTGTGTAGTACCAACAGTAAAATTCGGAGGTGGTGGTGTTATGGTGTGGTCGGGGTTTTCATGGAGGGGGCTGCACACCTTGTTGTATTGCATGGTACTACCACAGCACAGTCCTACATTGATGTTTTAGGCACCTTCTTGCTTCCAACTTTTGAAGAGCAATTCGGGGATGCCGATTCCATCTTTCAACGCGATCGAGCACCTCATCACAATGCACGGCCTGTGGCGGAGTGGTTACAAGACAATAACATCCCTGTAATGGACTGGCCTGCACAGAGTCCTGACCTGAGTCCTACAGAACACCTTGGAATGTTTTGGATCACCGATTTCGTGCCAGGCCTCACCGACAGACATCAATACCTCTCCTCAGTGCAGCCCTCCGTGAAAAATTGGCTGCCGTTCCCCAAGAAAATTTTCAGTACCTGATTGAACTTATACCTGAGAGAGTCGAAGCTTTCATCAAGGCTGAGGGTGGCCAACGCCATATTGAATTCCAGCATTGCCGATGGAGTGCGCCATTAACTTGTAAGTCATTTTCAGCCATGTGTCCGGATATTTTTTGTAACATAGTGTATATACGACTACGACAAAGTGCTGTAGTCACAAGAAGTATTTTGATTGCTGCAGAATTTCTGTGGTAAAGATGTTACCACTTTCTGCTGTGTACGATCTATGTAAGAGGCGTTTAACCGTTACTTCAGCTTCTTAATATTAAATTAGGGAAGACGTTTGCCATTTTATGTGTCCGTGGAAGCTGAGACTGTTCAGTCCTCGGTCATAATTTATGCGAAGAAAGTGATGAGCAGCATTTGGCTTGGGACAGGGCGATATTCAGCGTCAGCGGAGCATGGCCTGATTACAAGGCTGCGTCGTTAGGACCAGAGAGGGTCGCCGGCCGGTCATCCGTCTTCGCTATCAGCGCCGGCCTCCTGCTCGCGCACGCAAGGCGCGCGTCGCGCAACGCTCCGGGTCAGGACGTGCCGGCCAGGGCCACGCTCGAGAGGCGCCAGTCGTAAGTCTCCGTTACAGCACCGACGTCAGACTGGCACGCCACAAATCAAAGATAGCTGACCCAACTGTTACACGCGCCAGTGTACTGCCGACGTGCTTCTTGCAAAGAAGAATTATAGAGCATCTCCTTCCCTGTCGGAAGGGTGTGGAAGACATCGTGTTGTTATATAGGTTGGTTAACTTTAAAGTAGCCCTCCTCCCCTTTGAATGCGAATACAATGCCTCCACCTCTGAGATTCAGTATCTACATCTACATGATTACTCTGCAATTCACATTTGAGTGCTTGGCAGATCTTTCATCGAACCACAATCAGACTATCTCCCTACCATTCCACTCCCGAACAGCACGCGGGAAAAATGAACACCTAAACCTTTCTGTTCGAGCTCTGATTTCTCTTATTTTATTTTGATGATCATTCCTACCTATGTAGGTTGGGCTCAACAAAATATTTTCGCATTCGGAAGGGAAAGCTGGTGACTGAAATTTCGTAAATAGATCTCGCCGCGACGAGAAACGTCTTTGGTTTAATGACTTCCATCCCAACTCGCGTATCATATCTGCCACACTCTCTCCCCTATTAGGTGATAATACAAAACGAGCTGCCCTTTTTTGCACCCTTTCGATGTCCTCCGTCAATCCCACCTAGTTAAAAACCCACACCGCGCAGCAATATTCTAACAGAGGACGAACGAATGTAGTGTAAGCTGTCTCTTTAGTGGACTTGTTGCATCTTTTAAGTGTCCTGCCAATGGAACGCAACCTTTGGCTCGCCTTCCCCTCAATATTATCTATGTTGTCTTTCCAACTGAAGTTGTTCGTAATTTTTACACCCAGGTACTTAGTTGAATTGACAGCCATGAGAATTGTACTATTTATCGAGTAATCGAATTCCAACGGATTTCTTTTGGTACTCATGTGAATCACCTCACACTTTTCGTTATTTAGCGTCAACTGCCACCTGCCACACGATACAGCAATCTTTTCCAAATCGCTTTGCAACTGATACTGGTCTTCGAATGACCTTACTAGACGGTAAATTACAGCATCATCTGCGAACAACCTAAGAGAACTACTTAGATTGTCACCCAGGTCATTTATATGGGTCAGGAACAGCAGAGGTCCCAGGACGCTTCCCTGGGGAACACCTGATATCACTTCAGTTTTACTCGATGGTTTGCCGTCTATTACTACGAACTGCGACCTTCCTGGCAGGAAATCATGAATCCAGTCGCACAACTGAGACGATATCGCATAGGCCCGCAGCTTGATTAGAAGTCGCTTGTGAGGAACGGTGTCAAAAGCTTTCCGGAAATCTAGAAATACGGAATCAATTTGAGATCCACTGCCGATAGCGGCCATTATTTCGTGCGAATAAAGAGCTAGTTGCATTTGCACAAGAACGATGTTTTCTGAAACAATGCTGATTACGTATCAATAGATCATTGCCTTCGAGGTGATTCATAATGTTTCAATACAGTATATGCTCCAAAACCCTACTGCAAACGGACGTCAATGATATAGGTCTGTAGTTCGATGGATTACTCCTACTACCCTTCCTAAACACTGGTGCGACCTGCGCAATTTTCCAATCTGTAGGTACAGATCTATCGGTGAGCGAGCGGTTGTATATGATTGCTAAGTATGGAGCTATTGTATCAGCGTAATCTGAAAGGAAACTAATCGGTATACAATCTGGACCTGAAGACTTGCCCGTATCAAGCGATTTGAGTTGCTTCGCAACCCCTAAGGTATCTACTTCTAAGAAACACCTACAACCATAAACAGTCGGCATTTCAGTTTATTTCATCAGTGAAGTTAGACATTTCTTTTGCGGTCTGCAGAATGACTTACTAGATATAAGAAAGAATTCACATTGTAGAAGCATATGTGAAAACATGTTCGATTGATGAAGATCGCGAAGTTTTCGCTTCAACTATCCGGATAGAGGATGAATAGCAAAGAGAGCAATACGCAGTCTGTATAAAAATTGGCGTTCCTACGGAACTGTGCAAAATCTAAAACGACAAAGAATTAATTCAGTTCGCCCACTAGAAGCTATTCCAGACATGCACCGAAGAAATACTCGAGCCCAAAAAAGGCTACGCGTAGACTGACGTAGCAACCGTATCTATATAGGAGGAGTTTCCAGTGGATTTTGCAAAGTCTTAATTTGAAGCCACATCGTATGACGGTTGAGCAACCGTCACGGGAGGATGACTGTTGGAAACGTGTAGATTACTGCACGGTAGTATTTGAATAACATTAACCAACGTTTGTTGACCCTATCCGTTACATCATGAGTGCTGAAGCATTGTTTCATGCTTCCGGTCAGGTGAATTGACAGGCAACGGAAAACCCAAATATTGCGTATTAGCAATCACTTCAGGATGACAGCATCGGCGTTTAGTGCGGTGTAATAGGAACGAGGATCATTCGACCGATATTTTTTGACACTACCCACAACATGGTTGCATATATGGAATTTTTGATACATTTTGCGCTCAGCTCACTGAATGTGAAACACAAGTCTTCTAAGAGGTCCATAATTAGGGAATTTGATGCTAGCGCACTCGAGCAGATGTAATTTCGATGGAATGCTCACCTGCTGCCTGCGATATGTAAGCTATAAGAGAATCTCAGAACAAAGAGCAGTGTTGTACGCAGTAAGAACAGTGTCTGTAGCAGTAGTAGTAGTAGTAGCGAGCAGTCGTGTGTCTGGAGTTGGCTGGGCCGGTCGTGGGGAGCGATGGCGGAGCCTGAGCATTGTAGCACCCTCGCGCATATGTACTATTGTTATATCAAGACCCATGTAAATGATTAAAAAAAATCTTTCTAATAAAGAGTAACTTTTGACAATCATTCATTTCAATTTAAAGAATTTACTAATATCCCGAATCCATGGTCATCCCGATTATTGTAAAGAAAAAAATCAGTTGTTCTTTTCATACATCACAAATCTATCGGCCAGCGTTGCACTGGGCTGTGTCAGAAAATTTCATATAGGAGCAGATATATATGCGTTATCCGACGACTTCATTGAGGTAAGTTTTTCAGTTTATTCACAATGATCTCTCAGGGCCATGACGCAGCACTGCTGACGTCTAAAATTTACCACTTTAAATTCACAATCAATTATTGAAAGGTTATAAGTGAGACACAATTTTTTTGAGAGGTTACTCACATTGCATTATTGGTAGGTTACGGAATTCATTTATCTGTTGGTAGGTTACGCTGAATGTGAATTATATAATTATTTTTTACTTTAGGGAGGTTTCGGAATTTTTTACTGTTGGGAGGTTACAATAAATGTGAACATTATTCTTATTATTTTATTGTGGGGAGGTTACAGTCTGCTTTTTCCAGCATGATTGGGCAACATGCCACACGTCTAAGGTATCCTTGGAACGCGTCCATGATGTATTCACTGAGGAACGAACTGTCAGCAAACATTTATGGCCACCATGTTTGTCGGATCTAGCAACATGTGATTTTTTCTTCTGGGGACGTTTGAAGAGCAAGGTCTATGAAACGAATCCACACTGAAAGACAGCATCAGCTGTAAAGTTACCCTCGTCAATATTCTAACTTTGCGCCGGGTGTATCTGAATATGCGTAGACGTGCCTAGCTGTGTACCGATGTAGCAAGATGTCACTGCCTTCATCTTCCATAACCGTATTTTTCCCTGTATTTTCATTGTAAAGAAGTGGTGAATCCATTTCACTTCTTCATTTCTCTAATTTCACTGCATTTCTTTTATATTCTCAGGGGCTACTTCCATCTGCACAACCCTTTTCCTGAGTAACAAAATTTGAAATACAACAAAAGTAAAACAATTATTTTTGCAGGTTGTCGAACTAAATCAGGCGAAGCTAAAAGAAATTATATTACGAAATGAGACACTGAATTTAATCGTGAGATTTGGTATTTAGGTAGTAAAAGAACTGATGAAGGCCGATGTAGAAAGGACATAATAAACATAATGATTTCCTAACAACAGAATTGTTTCATATAAAATCACGTGTTAAAAGTTATTGAATCTTTTCTTGCGATATTTGGAATGCAGCCTTCTACGAAACTTAAACATAGGCTATGAACAGCATCTGTGAAATGTACTCGTAAGAATGCTGAAGCTTCGAGAGACAGGTCAAATAACTAAGGTGGACGTACTAAGACAAATTGAGAGAAAGAAAATTACCGCGCACTCTGATTAAAAGAAGAGATCGATTGATAGGAGGGATCAGTTCATAGGGCACATGTAGAGGCATCAAGGAATCGCCAATTTCCTAATGGAGGGACGTGTGGGTGGAGGGAAAGGGGAAGAATTTAGAGAGACTACTAACAAAGGGGAAAGTCAGATGGGTGTAACGGTAGTAGCAACGAATGGACGAAGAGTCTTGCACATGATAGACTAGTGTGGAGGGAAGCATCTGAAGTGGCTCCGGACTAAGAACCACAGAAACAGCGTACATTAACATACGGGAAATCTTGATTTTGTTCAACGGTAAAGAAAGCGAAGGTGGACATCGCCTTCAGGGTAATACTGTGACGTTTTGTTTTTTTCGCTTTGTAGTGTATTGTAATTTTGATAAAAGTAAAACAGATTAGATTCTCATTGATTTTAATGCCAGATACAGGCAAAAATTTGCATCCTACTATCGTTCATTGCGATTATAAAAGGCATTTGTATGCATTTGACGAGCTTCACCAGTAATGTAGAATAGCCACACCAGATCTTAAGTGAACAAACTGATTTCCGTAACAAAGTCTTTTCTAAGTTTTCTGTGTTTGTAGTGACGACTCTTTTCCTTGTTTTCTTTGCCTGTTCATCGCCTTGAAGCTCATTTTTCTTATTATGTGACACTGTCAAATGGTGAGAAATGCGATCTGTTGTGTTAAAATACGTAGTTATAAACCTTAGGCCAAAAAAGTCGATTAAATTAGTTTAATTTGAAACTAATTTCAGCTCACTGACGAGCCATTTTCAGATAAAAAAACCTAATTACTTGATTCCGTGTATGCCGTCCACAAGGCATTGTAAGTCTTTATAAACAGTTCAGATGAATCACTCTTAATGTCACGTGCAAAGTAATGTAGGTCGTCATGGCAACATACAGTCTATCACTAGCCATGTGCGTCACTCTTAATGCTATAGGAACAAGGAAATAATTGCAGAGAGTTCTCTGACAGCCGTCATGCAGTTACTTCCTTGCCGTTGTAGCATTAAGAGTGATGCACATAGCTAGTGATAGACTGTATGTAACCACGACGACCTACTTTACTCCGTGCATAGCAGTGAGAATTATTAATCTGAACAGTTTGATAATTTGCAGTATCTGGTGGCTGGTATACACCGAATCAACTAATAAAAGTGTGCGCCTGCCAAAATATCCGCTGTGGTCGACGACGTCACCCGGCAGCAAACCCGTTAGTTATTGGAACATTCAATTCGCCGGGAAAAGTTACGGTCTCACGAACTCACAACTGTAATGAGCTGAAACTAGTTATCAAGTCATATCATTTAATCGTGACCTAAAACTTATAACCTTATATTACTTTGTTCCTTTTCCTACCGACTCACACATTTTTTCCCCCCATCTTCGCGGATCGCGTCTGAGAGCGAGCGCCATCTATACTGTTTCTAGTATGCCACTAGCTTGTCTGCACTTCTAATGTGCCACTAGCTTGCCTACGCGGTACATATCTCTAATTTTACAAGTTTATACGCTAAAAAGCATCCTTCTACCACGAATTTTACTTTGGAAGCATTCTTAACCAATATTTACCAAGTCAACTGTAGCCTTAGGAGAATTAAAGAGTGAGAGCCTCTCCGGTCCTGCTCAGTTTATGTGTTAATGTGGAACGTATCGGAGACCGTATATTGTGTGTATAAGGTAATTTGATTTGTAATTTGTTTCCCTGCGTATTTTACACCCATCTTATCTTTCCAAACACATCATCTAAGTATGACGTGAAAATAAGTCGAAACCGGTAGCGGTGTAACGTGAAGCTGGAACAGTAAAAGGTTTTACAAAACGGTCACCGCTTTCCAATGAGGCAGTGTACGAGTATTTAATCTTTGTTGATGTATTTTGTGCGAATTCGCTCGGCGGACATTACTCCTGGATGTTACATTTAATATTTGCACAACTTTTAGCACTGCGAACACGCTTGCTGCTGTAGCTGCTGCTACCATTATTATCATTACAGTAGTGAGACCTTAACTTTTCCCGACATATTGTATGTTCAAACAACTAACGGGTTTGCTGCCGGGTGACGTCATCGACCACCGCCGATATTTCGACAGGCGCGTACCTTGGAGGCTGTTGAAATCTAACTATCAAGAAACCTTATAAACAGAGATGGTGGATTTTGTTTAAATGCTGCTTGGAATCTGGCTCTCATAAAAAAACAGAGGGACAGAACTAGTGCTGCCTGACCTGTTGATTAATAGTCACTACGATATTTCTGATGTTGGTTATCCTTGGTTATGTGTTGACTGCGGTTACCCTTTCCGTGTGTGGTATCTTCCTTGTTCCTCTTCTGTGAACCGAGGTATTAAATTCCCTCGCACATTGCTCCCTCCTAGCAGCTGTGAATTGAGAATGGCAGGGTGTGCGCCTGTCGAAATATCTGCGGTGGTCAATGACGTCACACGGCAGCAAACCCGTATGTTTTTTGAACATCATTACAGTTATTATCTCCAGTATTGTTATAAGTAGTTCTTCCACTAACATTAATAATATTTCATCAATGTTGCTAGTAATGTTGTTACGAACTTTATTACTACAGATCTACCAAAGATAACATTATGGTTCCTACTACCAACTGTCAATCTCAATAGTTTGTGTTGACGATGATGCTGTGTTACTTATAACTTGTAACATGTTGACACTAGGCCAATGGTTATCTCGCCGCGTCTGACAAGCGAAACCAGTGCAGTTGCATCAGATAACGTACAACTTGTAGCTGTGTTCTGCACGTCAGGCAGAAAACTACTCGCGATTTCCGTATTTAATGCAAAATTACCCGTACGAAGTGTGTTCAAAGAACTTTATTCCTTTATTGTTAATGTCGTGAACACTGCTGAAAGGCTCTGAATGAAAGTAGAGTGAAAAATTATTACTGTTCATTCTCTGCCACTTCAGCTATTACTAAATAATATTATGGAGTAGCTGGGCAATAGGGAATAACGTGCTTTCTCATCTGTTGAATAAGGCTGCGAATCGTGAGACGCATGAAGTACCTCAAGATGTTTCTGAAGCTCTAGAACCACGGTCGACAACAGGTGGACTGCGGAAGGCGAAAAACTGGGCCGCCAAAAATTATTGGAAAGTATAAATTACTCAGGTAAATGATATAAAAGATACTTTTCTGTAAATAACAATAACTTAGAACGCCACCCTTATCATTATTTACAATATTTTACGAGTAATTGTGTGACTTATTCGAGTTCTTATTGGTCAGTGGGTATAGTAAATATAAATACAGTGGTGCGGTGCTGTGTGACGCAAGGGAGTGCGCAGGAGAGGAGGGGGGGGATCTGAGCTGGTTGGGTGGCCGGCAGAGCGTGTTACGTTGTCCACATAAAAGCTCAATACACCCAAAGGTAAAATAAGACTTACTTACTGACAGCAAATTTCATAAAACAATCTGTTACTGCGGCAACCTATGAAGCGTCTTCTAATCGGAGCAGGCATACAAATTTTAACACAATATTTATGCATGTAACTACCCGCCAGGGTAGCCGAGAGCGCTAACGCGATGCTTCCTGGACACGGGTTCGCGCCGGCCCCGGATCGAATCCGCCCAGCAGATTAGCGACGAGGGCCGGTTTGCTGGCCAGCCTGGATGTGGTTTTTAGGCGGTACATACCGCTAGGTGAATACCAGCTGGTGCCCAAGTTCCGCCTCAGTTACAAGACTCACAGATATGTGAGGATGTTCGCACTATTTCATGACTTACACTAGACGCAGACAGCTGGGGCACACTACTTCCGTCCCAGGGGGTTCGGGGTGGCGTCAGGAAGGGCTTCAGGCCCCGGGACGTAATAGCAGTCCAGCAAAGATAATACGGCAGGGCTAATATCGATAAGCGCTGCTGCTGCCACTGACAGGCAGGCAAAGCAGCTACTCAGTGACGCATGTAATTGAAACTAACATAACGAGATGGCTGTACTGCAACAACAGGATGTTAAATAAGAGATGGCACGAACACGTGCCACGCGCAATTCAATCTTTTACGAGTGCACGTGGCGGCTACTACCTAAGACATGGAGCAGCTCCTATACGGTGTACCAACTTGCGCCTCAACACAGAAGCAACTTCTCTGCGAGTCGTCGGCGCGCGCTTTGAGACAGGCGAGGTATTTTTATAAAAAACTAATTTCAATAAAATAAACAAATTTTATCGTCACTACATCAGTTATTGGGATCTCTAACAGAACTGTTCTGAATTGTGTTGTTGTTGTCGAGGCTTGTAACATTGTTTTGCACCGATATGGATGCTATTAAGCGTGAAGTAGATCATGAAACTAGGAAGTTTTTGACTGAGAGGACTGACCCGTATCGTTTTACGCTGCCTGATAAGCCTGGAGCTGTTACAGTTGGCACGATATACAACTACACTACGAAACAACTAATCAACAGTTCCATAAGAACTTTCCTCTGGGCAGTGAATCTTGTCAAGAAAAACTCCAGGCATGTCTGGCTTATTACCAAAATTGTACGACCCTACTAGATCGATCTATGAGCGGACAAGGAAATTCTGCCAAAGCAGCGTTGAGTGCACACTAAATAAATGTGTGTTGGTAGTGGAGGCGGCATTTTTTGAGGCGAAAAGTATGTTGTTGGTGCAATTCAAAGTATTCCGTTGTTGGCAAAAATCTTAGCTGCGGACAACAAAAGTACTCTGCTCGAACTTCTGCAGAAGATGTCTTGCTACGCCGTAGCACTTGACGAACAATTTATCACTGGTGATAAGGAGCAAACGTCTACTTTAATGTGATTTTTGCACATTGAAAATAAAGCATTTGGATAATTTCCTTCCGCGCGGGATTAGCCGAGCGGCCTAAACCGCGGCAGTTATGGACCATGTCGCTGAACCAGGCGGAGGTTCGAGTCCTGCCTCGGACGTGTGTGTGTGTGTGTGTGTGTGTGTGTGTGTGTGTGTGTGTGTGTGTGTGTGTGTTGGTTTGTTCTTAGGATAATTTCGGTTAAGTAGTGTGTAAGCTTAGGGACTGATGACCTTAGCAGTCAAGTGTCATAGGATTTCACACACATTTGAACATTGATGAATTCCTATCAGTATTTCCATTTAAAGCCAAGAGTCACTGAGGAGATATCTTCAAGACCTTGATGACTCCAAGATATTACCAACCATTAATTATGATAAAATGGTATATGTTTCAGCTGACCAGCGGTTATCGGAAAAGAAAAGGGATTGGTAAGGAACATCAAGGATAAGAATACGGGGCTAATATCCTACCAGTGCATAATTCACCAAGCAGCCCTTAGTGGGAAAAATAGTACCACTGAAAATGAAATAATGGACGACTTGATCAAGTTGATTAATTTTGAGACGTCTCGTTCTCTCTTCATTACCGACACTTCCAAGAGTTTATATCTGTGATTCGGGGCATTCTGACTTGCTGCAGCACAACGATGTTCGTTGGCTAAGTAAAGGCCAGGTGACTGAGCGTTTTTAGCAGATACACAACCTCCTTCTTAGCCGCGCGGGATTAGCCGAGCGGTCTTGGGCGCTACAGTCATGGACTGTGCAGATGGTCCCGGCGGAGGTTCGAGTCCTTCCTCGGGCGTGGGTGTGTGTGTTTGTCCTTAGGATAAGTTAGGTTAAGTACTGTGTAAGCTTAGGGACTGATGAGCTTAACACTTAAGTCCCATAAGATTTCACACACATTTTTGAATCTCCTTCTTAAACAACTCGGATACACAAGCGGCCAGCAAGCACCTGGAGTTCCTAGAAAACGAACGCAGTATGCTAGCTCTGGCTTTCCTGACAGACAGTCTGTAACATTTAAATTCACTCAGCACCGAGCTACAAGGAAATGAGAAACTAAAATGTGATCCAATACAAAGTGTGTCGTCATTCAGTCACAAGCTGGATATCTTTGAAAAATACATCGCAAGTCTCCTAAACTACTGGAGAGATTTCGACATGCCCTCTACCTTCAGGCAATAATCGCTGTGGGGGTACGAACCACCTATCTAACGTAGTTCAGGAGGTATTACGTCATAAGGAATGATATGCGTGAGAAACTGGGGCATTGTCCATGATTTTTACATTTATAACTTCTCATCTACAAACTCCATTCGCAACACATTTTGCAGACAGGGTCCACTATTGCCACTGAATGTATTTACAATACTGTAATCATTGTATGACACATAGATCAGAAGATATGACGCCATAAATGATATATGTGAAAAACTGCAGCATCACGCTTGACAATCAAATTTGTTACTTGTTTACTACTAATTGTATCTACAACATATTTCGCAGACAATATCCATGACGCTTCTGAATGCACCTACGCAAATATATCACTGTACGGTATACAGTTGAGGAGATATGACATCATGGACACTGAGATGCGTGGAAAATTGCCATATCATGAACGAAGTTCTAATACAGTACGTGTATTGCTTACAACTAAGACAAATTTAAAGAAATCCCTAACATGGGCATAGCTTTCGACAGTTTTGTGCTGCAGTGGGCCAATTGCTGAAGGCGAAAACAGTAACCATTAATAGAGTTATGAGGAGGTGTTCCCATGGAAACATTACAAAACGGCCTTGTAGACACGCGAAGCAGTTGCACCCAGCGTACAGAAACTGTCCGGATACGTGTTTCTTAATTTGGATGCTGTGCTTACACAGTTGCGTATTATACATGTTTCTTTGTATGACTGTTTCATAAATTCAAAGATTTTTTCACGAATATATGGAAATGATATGTTTTTGACACTTTGTCGCAAGCCTTGCTGTGCAGGGGACTTGTGGCTTAATTCACGTTCTTATTGTGGAAGACTTGAACTCAGACGGTTCCTGCATTCCAATTTACAAAAAGGAATCATAGGAAACATGGAAATAGAATTAACACTGCAGGAGAAAACGATTTGTTGACTGGCGTTAAAAGCAAGAGTCTCAAGAGGTAGCTAACAACGGAATAATTTAAAATATAACACTCGAAAACTACAGAACGTCCGCGCCAATCTGTGAGGAATAACCATATATCAGTACTTCTAAAGGGCAGCGCGCGAACTCAGTTGACACGTAGTAAGCGATCAGCTGATCGGGCAATGACAGCTTCACCATCGCCTTTCACCACAATTTCTGTCAACAAAGACCATTTTTCTTTGTTTTGTTTTCATTTCTAATAGAGAACTGGTAAAATGAATAGCCCGGTAATGCCAGGTTTGTCAGCTAGCATAAAAATAATTCTACAGTGGAAATTGCACTATTTTCAAATTTTGTCAGATCGTAGGAAGCAATTTGCAAGATATACTTGTATGGATATGGTGTCTGTTCTTTCGGACATATCCGAAAGAACAGACACCATATCCATATAAGTACACTCCTGGAAATGGAAAAAAGAACACATTGACACCGGTGTGTCAGACCCACCATACTTGCTCCGGACACTGCGAGAGGGCTGTACAAGCAATGATCACACGCACGGCACAGCGGACACACCAGGAACCGCGGTGTTGGCCGTCGAATGGCGCTAGCTGCGCAGCATTTGTGCACCGCCGCCGTCAGTGTCAGCCAGTTTGCCGTGGCATACGGAGCTCCATCGCAGTCTTTAACACTGGTAGCATGCCGCGACAGAGTGGACGTGAACCGTATGTGCAGTTGACGGACTTTGAGCGAGGGCGTATAGTGGGCATGCGGGAGGCCGGGTGGACGTACCGCCGAATTGCTCAACACGTGGGGCGTGAGGTCTCCACAGTACATAGATGTTGTCGCCAGTGGTCGGCGGAAGGTGCACGTGCCCGTCGACCTGGGACCGGACCGCAGCGACGCACGGATGCACGCCAAGACCGTAGGATCCTACGCAGTGCCGTAGGGGACCGCACCGCCACTTCCCAGCAAATTAGGGACACTGTTACTCCTGGGGTATCGGCGAGGACCATTTGCAACCGTCTCCATGAAGCTGGGCTACGGTCCCGCACACCGTTAGGCCGTCTTCCGCTCACGCCCCAACATCGTGCAGCCCGCCTCCAGTGGTGTCGCGACAGGCGTGAATGGAGGGACGAATGGAGACGTGTCGTCTTCAGCGATGAGAGTCGCTTCTGCCTTGGTGCCAATGATGGTCGTATGCGTGTTTGTCGCCGTGCAGGTGCGCGCCACAATCAGGACTGCATACGACCGAGGCACACAGGGCCAACACCCGGCATCATGGTGTGGGGAGCGATCTCCTACACTGGCCGTACACCACTGGTGATCGTCGAGGGGACACTGAATAGTGCACGGTACATCCAAACCGTCATCGAACCCATCGTTCTACCATTCCTAGACCGGCAAGGGAACTTGCTGTTCCAACAGGACAATGCACGTCCGCATGTATCCCGTGCCACCCAACGTGCTCTAGAAGGTGTAAGTCAACTACCCTGGCCAGCAAGATCTCCGGATCTGTCCCCCATTGAGCATGTTTGGGACTGGATGAAGCGTCGTCTCACGCGGTCCGCACGTCCAGCACGAACGCTGGTCCAACTGAGGCGCCAGGTGGAAATGGCATGGCAAGCCGTTCCACAGGACTATATCCAGCATCTCTACGATCGTCTCCATGGGAGAATAGCAGCCTGCATTGCTGCGAAAGGTGGATATACACTGTACTAGTGCCGACATTGTGCATGCTCTGTTGCCTGTGTCTATGTGCCTGTGGTTCTGTCAGTGTGATCATGTGATGTATCTGACCCCAGGAATGTGTCAATAAAGTTTCCCCTTCCTGGGACAATGAATTCAGGGTGTTCTTATTTCAATTTCCAGGAGTGTATATAATTCTGGCCATACCGGCCAAGACCTTCTTCTTCTGTGCGGATGCACACATATTACCCGAACTCTTACGGGACTTGGTAAGAATGTCTTCCACTAGTAATGAGTATGTTGGGTAGAGACACTACGAATGCAGTATCTGGACATACAAGGTCAGAATGTGGGTCTCGCGGGAGGCGTGCCCGAGATTGTCCCTGCAGTCGCACTATCTTATGTGCCCTCGGTGGCTCAGATTGATAGAGCGTCTGCCCTGTAAGCAGGAGATCCCGGACTCGAGTCTCAATCAGGGCACACATTTTCACCTGTCACCGCTGATATATATCAACGCCCGTCAGCAGATGAAGGTATTAATACATAATTCTAATTTCAATTTGCAAGATTCCAAGACTTCGCGGAGGTATAGAAATTGTCGCTGTTCTCAAAATCGCCTTTTGAAGTTTTTCTAGCGGCAGAATAGACTGATATGACTGTGAAGTTGTTTCACGTTCCAAATCCTTTACTCCAAATGCAGATAATAGACTTAGATAAAGGCATTTTCCTGTAAACGTATGAAACTGCATCCACCGAACAATTTTCGAATAAAATATGCCCCAGAAAAATATCGAAATTTAAAAAAATCAACCATTTATGTGGCTACTATGTTTGGCTCCACCTATGTTTGTGTAACTTCATTTTCAAAAATGGATTTTTTCATGAACCAATAATATCGTTCAAGATGAATGGCGGCCCACCTTGATGATTACCTTCGAGTAAGTTCCTTCCCACTTGAACCTAAGTTTCAAAATCTAGCCCAAGATCACAAATATAATTTGTCCCATTCTTTTTGAGTAAAATTAAGTTATCTATTGTATTTCATAACATTTTTTGAGAGAAAATAAAAATTAGTAAGCAATTTTTCTGCGGACTTCGAAAAAATATTTCAGAAGTATCGAGACCACACCTAAAACTACTTACCGACGACTGCTCTAAAGCGATTTGAGATCGTCTCCATAGACCGTGCCAGTTACAGCACAGAAAAGTTGATTTCGCAGCTTCACAAAAAATCTGGCTGTTAAAGTGCTGAAGTACGCAATAATTATTGAAAATGTACACTAACGATTAAAACTTTGGAATTTGTGTTAAGTATTGCTCGATTTTTGGCTATAGATACACTTGGTTCGGTTTATTTGTTGTGAGGTCCAAAATGGAGTGTCGGGCAGTATGGAATACGGGGTATTCCTTGACTGTGCAGTTGCTGAGACCGAACATCGTATTTGTGACTTCTGCAAATAGATGAATGTTGAGCGAGTCGCCTCTGCCACAGAGACGGATAATTGTTTCAAAACATTGTTTTAAAGTGAAGTTTATTAACACTGTTGTTGTCGAATCATGTTACAGGTAAGTAGATCCCTTAAGGGTATAACCTAAAAGCACTCACAGCATTGTACTTTGTGCACATAAAATATATTTCTTTACAAATTAACATGATTATCTGCATTTTCACAACGCCGTTCCATATATCCCCACTATTCCGTATTAAATTCCGAATGCAACACTTTTCGGTGGTAAGTTTCTGAAATTTTATTGATAGAAACAGTTGAAGGTAACGATGAAGTGTGTACGACAACAAAGAACGAATTGAGTTTAGACATACAACTATAATAGTAAATAGTATTCTATAACAAGCGAACTTAACCTACTGCTGCTATCAGCTTCAGTCCGGAACCGCGCGACCGCTACAGTCTCAGGTTCAAATCCTACCTCGGGCATATATGTGTGTGATTTCCTTAGGTTAGTTAGGTTTAAGTAGTTCTAATTTCTAGGGGACTGACAACTTCAGCTGTTAAGTCCCATAGTGCTCACACCATTTCAACCATTTTTGCTGCTATCACTACTACTATTACTATAGTTGCCATCAGCGCAAAACTGTCACTACGAGTGCAATAAGTATTTCTACTATTACCAGTAACAATGGCACCACTTCTACTACTATTGCTGTCACAGTTAGTAGTTCCGTATCATTAAACGCTGCTAACACTGTTCCTATAGCAGCTGGTAGTACCGTTAGTATCAGTAGAGTTGTGACCACTGTTATTGTTGTACTTCTGTTACTATTACTTCACCATTGTTGCTAGTATTAGTATTACGAGCACTTTTAGTATTACAGACACTACCACCGCTGTCATTGTTATAACTGCTACTTACAGCTGAAACTATTATTACTATTTCAGCAATTACCATATAATGGTAAATACGCTGAACACAGTGATCGAGCTTACATTACATAATACTCTGATTATGCGAATGCGAAATTGTCGATAGTAGTGGAAGTGACATGGTTTTGGCAAATCCATGAGTTATATGCAAGGGTAACGTGTTGAAAGTATTAGCTAGTGTATTTACAATACTGCAAAAAGTAAGCTCTTGTTTTGCGAATGACCAGGGAAGGAATAAATGAGAGGAACGAACTGTTATGACACTAAAGTGATGCCAAGTGAAATGTTCCAATACACCCATCTGATAACGTTCCATAGTGCCTTACGAGCGTATGTAGTATAATTCTATAAGTAAACTTATATCAAGAAGTTAGCACATAACTAGAAAGCGTTTATGCTTCCCGCTCTAAAAGGCATTCTATATTGCTGAAAATTACTTCTACAACCGATAGACGAATTTATACAGTCAATCCCGTTAATGACCTCAGCCATGCATGCCAACTCAGTTAGGGTTTGATTAAGAAAATATAGTTGCATTTTATGGAAGCAGTCTGCTTTCCACTCGAGAGTCCTACAAAGGAAGTTGACCAAGGTTAGACGCTTTAATAGGTTTCTGCATTGTTATACACAGTAATTGAGTTTGAAAGAGGGCAAGAACCGCAGAGCTTATCTATTGTAACACGTTTAACGCAGACTGATCTTCGTTAGCTTACAATTACAGACCAAAATGTTAGTACTACAGCGTATATTTCCGTCACTACGGCCTTCATTTTGGGACGCTCAATGAGCGCTTTGATTAATCAAGTGCGCCGGTAGTGCTGTCCGTAGTGCAATGTTGCCACTCCTGGCGATTATTATTCATGTCGCGCGCACTTCATTTTCCACAAATTACCCGCATTTACATGAAACACGTCGCCGCGGGCCAGGCACCTGCGCCGGCCGGCCGGCCGGACGCCGTAACACGCCGTCACACGTCACGCCACTTCACGTCACGTCACGAGCCCGCCTCTGACTGAGATCCGCAGTGCGAACGTATGCTCTGCTCTTGGAATTGCTTTAATCTCAGAGAACGGCGTCGCGTAACACGTGCATTTCATTTGGCGGTGAAAAGATTGTATGAAAATACTAATTGACTGTTCTACTCTATAGTCTGATTTTTTGGTTTTCCTACTGGCAACAGATTTCTGTAAACAGCGCCATCCTCAGGCTAACGTAAGATGAAAAAAATTACGGTACATACTTAAAATAATGTTCGCCTCTTGTAGCTAATCAGGTCAGCGCGACGGAATAACATTCCTAAGAGCCCGGGATCGATTCCCGGCTGGGTCGGAGATTTTCTCCGCTCAGGGACTGGGTGCTCCAAAGAAACTGGTATAGCCATGCGTATTCAAATACAGAGACATGTAAACAGGCAGAATAAAGCGCTACTGTCGGCAACTCCTACATAAGACAAAATTGTATGGCGCAGTGATTAGAACGTTTACTGCTGCCACAATGGCAGGTTATCAAGATTTAAGTGGGTTTCAGCGTAGAGTCATAGTCGGCGCACGAGCGAGGGGACACAATATCTCCGAGGTACCGATGAAATGGAGATTTTCCCGTATGACCGCTTCAAGAGTGTACCGTGAATATCAGGAATCCGGTAAGACATCAAATCTCCGAAACCGCTGCGGCCGGAAAAACAACCTGCAAGAACGGGACCAACGACGACTGAAGAGACTCGTTCGACGTGACGTAAGTGCAAACTGCTGCAGATTTCATTCAGTGCTGGGCCATCAAACTCCTCAGACATGAACATTATCGAGCATATCTGGGATGCCTTGCAAATGTGCTGTTCGGAAGAGGTCTCCATCCCCTCGTACTCCTACAGATTTAGGGAAAGCCCTGCAGGATTCAAGGTGTCATTTCTCTCCACCACTATTTACGACATTCGTCGAGTCCATGTCACGTCGTGTTGCGCCACCTCTGCGTGCTCACGGGGAGCCTACACGATGTTAGGCATGTGTACCATTTTCTTTGGCTTTATGATGTGTATATACCCATTTAGCTCAGGCATGCAATTAATTCGGTCGCTTCTAAATGGGTGTATTAGACACGAGAAGTAAAGGCTAATAGTAACGTTTATAAAAATACAAATTGCGGCCATTGGTGATACCGGAGCCATATATGTGAGAAGTTTAATTCTTCTTCTGTTAAAAATTTCTAAAGAACAAAAATGACATGAGGTATGAAATTTAAGATACCGCGTAACAAAAGAAGGACCGAAACAGTTCCGACTGTAATAAAACATTAATAACAAATCTTGTTACCAAGTAATCATTAATTATTTGTATACGGTTTATATCACTAGAGAACATATATTTGATCATCAATCATTTAATCAGGTACGCGTCGTCATCATAGCATCACATTGTTACCTTAGCATAAATCAACTTAACATGAAACGAGAATACGAAGCCTCAATCAACCTCAAATAAAATGAGGATAGAACGCACCTGAAAGGATAGCGTGGCGGGCAGAACCATTTCACCCTCAGGTTGCTCTTATATTACACATTTATTTAAGAACACCACCGTTCCTTTATATATTTACTATGCATAAGAGCTATCTACAAAACCTAAATGTCTCTTGAATACAGTATTCATTCAAATCAAACTATTTCCACCCTAAAACCAAATTCTCAAAGAATCATTTTTTAAGTAGACGCAGTAAAAATATACTGAAGGAAAGGATACCAAATCCTAAAACTTTAAAATTCGTTAATACAAAACGGGATTTACAGTATTTTTTTAGTCTTATTTACTCGGCAAGTTCCGTAGGACCAAATTGAGGAGCAAATCTCCAAGGTCATGGAACGTGTCAGTACATGAAATTACAACATAAACGTAATAACAGATAAAAATAAATGTTCATGAACCTTAAAATAGTCAGTCCATAAGTTTAAGTACACGCAATCAGCAATACAATCAAAATCAGCATATTTTTTCAAGGAACTCTTCGACAGAGTAGAAGGAGTGAACCATGAGGAAACTCTTCAGTTTAGATTTAAAAGCGCGTGGATTACTCTAAATTTTTTTAATTCGAGTGGCAGCTGATTGAAAATGGATGCGGCAGTATACTGCACACCTTCTTGCACAAGAGTTAAGGGAGTCCGATCCAAATGCCGGTTTGATTTCTGCCGAGTATTAACCGAGTGAAAGCTGCTTATTCTTGGGGATAAGCGATTATTGGTAACAAGAAACGACAATTAGGAATATACATATTGAGAGGCCAATGTCAAAACACCCAGACTGGTGAACAGAGGTCGACAAGAGGTTCGTGAACTAACACCACTTACTGCCCGAACCGCCCGTTTCTGAGCCAAAAATATCTTTTAAAATGAGAAGAGTTACCCCCACAATATAATACCAAACGACAATAGCGAATCAGAAGTAAGTGATCGTTCGACACCAAAATTAGTCTACTTTGCTTATTTAGCAAAATAGACTAATTTTCATGTCAAACGATCACTCACTTCTGATACTGTTCGAATAGCAAAAATGGCAGTATTAAGTCTTTGAACAAGATCCTGAACGTGGGCTTTCCACGACAGCTTACTATCTCTCTGAACACCTACAAATTTGAACTGTTCAGTTTCACTAATCATATGCCATTTCTGTGAAATAAATACGTCAGATTTTGTTGAATTGTCTGTTAGAAACTGTAAAAACTGAGTCTTACTGTGATTTTGCGTTATTTTCTACAAGCCATGAACTGAGGTTATGTACTGCACTATTTGAAACCGAGCCAATGTTGCACACAACATTATTTACTACCAAGCTAGTGTCGTCAGCAAACAGAAATATTTTAGAGTTACCTGTAATATTAGAGGGCATATCATGTGTATAAATAAGGAACAGAAGTGGCCCTAACACTGATCCCTGGGACACCCCCCCCCCCCACTTGACAGTACCCCACATCACAGCCGTTATCAACATTGTGAATAATGACCTGTTGCTGCCTGTTGCTAAAGTAAGCAGTGAACCAATTGTGAGCTACTCCCCATATTCCGTAATGGTCCAACTTCTGGAGAAATATTTTGTGATCAACACAATCAAATGCCTTAGTTAAATCAAAAAATATGCCAAGCGTTCGAAACCTTTTAATTAACCCATCCAGTACCTCAAATAGAAAAGAGAATATAGCATTTTCAGTTGTTAAACGACTTCTAAAGCCGAACTGAACATTTGATAGCAAATCGTGTGATATAAAGTGATCAACTATCCTTACATACATAGCCTTTTCAATAACTTTTGCAAACACTGATGGAGTAGAAAGACGTCTAAAATTATCTACATTATCCCTTTCTCCCTTTTTATAAAGTGGCTTTACTACTGAGTACCTTAATCGCTCAGGAAACTGATCATTCCTAAAGGAAAAATTACAAATATGGCTAATTTCAGGGCTAACATGTGCAGCACAGTACTTTAATATTCTACTAGACACTCCATCATAACCATGAGAGTCCTTAGTCTTCAGTGATTTAATTATTTACTCAATCTCCCTCTTGTCTGTATCATAGAGGAGTATTTCAGACATGAATCTCGGAAAGGCATCTACCAAGAAAGTTATATGATTTCCTGTAGAAACTAAATTTTTATTTAGTTCACCAGCAATGCTCAGAAAATGATTGTTAAATACTGTACATATATCTGATTTATCAGTAACAGAAATATTTTCACTGATAACTGACTTTATATCGTCGATGTCGTGCTGCTGACCAGAAACTTCCTTCACAACTGACCATAAGGTTTTAATTTTTTCCTGTGAATTAGCTATTCTATTCGCATACCACATACTCTTTGCCTTCCTGATAATATTTTTAAGCACCTTACAATAACTTTTGTAATGGTCTACTGTAGCTTGATTGCGACTACTTCAAACATTTTGATATAATTCCCATTTTGTTCTATATGATATCCTTACCCCACTAGTCAGCCAACGAGGCTCCCCATTACTGCTAGCACCCCATTTAGAATGTTCTAATTCAAATCAATTCTCAAAGAGCACGAGAAATGTGTTAAGGAAAGCATTGTGTTTATCATCTATGTTATCGGCACTATAAACATCCTGCCACTCTTGTTCCCTGACAAAGTTTAAAAAAATCTCTGTTGCTGTTGGATTAACTTTCCTACATAGTTTGCAATTCAATATGACATTGGTTTGAGTACAAAAGCCTTTTACTGTTAAATTTGTGCATCATGGTCTGAAAGGCCATTCACGCTTTTACTAACAGGATGCCCATCTAGTAACGAAGAATGAATAAAAATATTGTCTATGGCTATGCTACTGTTCCCCTGCACCCTGGTTGAAAAAAAAAACATAGTTTGCATCAGATCATATGAATTTAAGAGATCTACTAACATCCTTTTTCTTGCACCATCCTATAAAAAATTTATATGGAAGTCACAACGTATAACTAGTTTCTCGTACTTCCTACAAAGTGAATCAAGAACACTCTTTAGCTTGAGCAGAAATGCTCTGAAGCCGGAGTTAGGGGACCTATAAACAACTAAAATTAGAAGTTTAGTTTCACTAAATTCAACTACCTCTGCACAACATTCAAATATCTGCTCAGTGCAGTGTCGTGATAAGTCTATGGACTCAAATGGAATACTGTTTTTACGTACAGAGCCACTCCTCTATCCCTCAAGGAACTCCTTGAGAAACAGCCAGCTAATCTGTAGTCTGGTAAAGGAAGCCTCTGAATTGTCAGATTATTTAAGTGGTGCTCTGATATACCAATAATTTCATAGTCAACATCTACAAGCAGTTCACTAACTTTATCTCTAATACCTCTTATATTTTGATGAAATATGCTAATTCCTTCTCTACTTGGAAACATTACATCTTCAGAAGGTGAGCCCTTAGTTAGAGGGACTGGTTCAAAATGGTTCAAATGGTTCTGAGCACTATGCGACTTAACTTCTCAGGTCATCAGTCGCCTAGAACTTAGAACTAATTAAACCTGACTAACCTAAGGACATCACACACATCCATGCCCGAGGCAGGATTCGAACCTGCGACCATAGTGGTCGCTCGGCTCCAGACTGTAGCGCCTAGAACTGCACGGCCACTCCGGCCGGCGTAGAGGGACTTCCTTCAAGCAGGTATATCTATCAGCTGACTTCACCCTAAAAAAGTTGCACCTCTAACACCAACTACTACAGGAATTTTTCCATGAGTGACACCACCACCACCACCACCCACTCCACTGTCACCTACAAGCTTAGCCAGCATCCCCTTTCCATACCTATTGAGATGCAGGTTTAGTGAAACCCGATCTACTGATAGACCCAACTGGCACCACTGAGATGTGAGCATGCCCTCTGCCATCAGCGCCCTCCCCAGCCCCACGTTAACGCGCCTACCAGCCGCGTTCAGGTGATGTCTATCATGATGCTGAAACAGTTGCACGAAGTGCACATTAGTGCCACCAGTTTGATTAGCTATCTTTACCAGGTCACCACCTACATCGTATTCCCCGTCCCTATCTAGACTTCCCTGCTCCACCATCTATTACTACCTGATCCTCTTTCGTAAAATTCTGACATAACTCCCCTATGCTGTCAGTCAACTGAGCCAACCCTGCACTAGGCTTCACAATGCTTGTGAGCTGATACTCACTCCCTAATACTTCCTGCAACTGCTGGCCCACACCTCTGCCTTCTTGTCAACTGCCAGTTCCCATTCCCCACCACCCTTCACCCTCCTCAACCTGTCTAATTCCTCCTTCGCGAATTGTAACTGCACGTGAAGGGCACAGATCTTACGCTCCTGCTCCTATATCAACTTATTTTTACTACAGATTCTGAAACTCAGATACCGATTCAGCAATGACACTTTTCAGTCTCACCCAGGGCGGCTCCCACTAAGAGCATGCCTTAGTCCAACACAAGCAAAATTAACCTTAGACGTAATCTGGAACTGCACCTGTGTTACTGTCAGACTGTCATAACTTTTACCATAACAAGAAGCAACTTGCGATACCCACAACTGATATTACACATCAGTATCTCATCAAGTAAATTCAGTTAAATTAATAATGTACTAAACTGAACATACAATACTTAAGTTAAAACTACCGTAGGGGATTTCCTACTTTGGCAAGTTACCCGCTCTCGTGCAGTCATCCAGTACCAGACGATAACCCACTCACGTTACACTACCATTAAGCATCCATTAGCTAAATTTAAACGACATACTAACATTTCGCTTCGAAGATGTAATGCATTTTACGCATTATGTGTAAACCACTGTAGCAGCCCACTGTATATGCCAAAGGAGGTGTTGAAGCGCTTTCAAATTACAGGTGACACGTCAGATCGACGCGACTAATCATATTCAAAATATAACTTCAGCCGACATCCCCCATTCAAAGTTCAGGTCTATCACAACAACAAACCACGCGAAATGCAGAATGCAGTTGCAATACAGTACCTTATAATTCAGTTTCTGTATACAGACTGTTCCCGACATTGCTTAGATCACCGCCACAAATTGTGTTGTCGACTCCTGTGTTCTCCCGCACAAAATTTCGTGAAAGACAGACGGCTTAAAGCTCCACCGTCGAACAGCATAGGCTCGTGGGTTTCTAAAACAGCTCCTCTCTTCACAAGCCGCAGATTCGCTCTCCGCGCGCTTCACTGCCGAAAGCCATTAAACTGACTCTGCCCTCCAATGCGCGCGCCGCAACAGTTTCAAGGCTCTGCATATTCCACACTCCCAGAAGGTTGCGTGGTACGGAGTTGCTTTAAGTCATCTACGACGTGGCACATGCAGTAATGTGCGTACAACTAGAACAATACATTGAAAACCCAAAATTATTTTTGTTGAAAACATGTACAGCAACCAAAGAGAAGTGTGGGGCAGTTTTGCGATCACTCTGCGTCTGCCAGCTTATGATCTTCGGCCGCATTTCCAGCAGTCCGCAGCTCGTGGTCGTGCGGTAGCGTTGTCGCTTCCCACGCCCGGGTTCCCGGGTTCGATTCCCGGCGGGGTCAGGGATTTTCTCTGCCTCGTGCTGACTGGGTGTTGTGTGATGTCCTTAGGTTAGTTAGGTTTAAGTAGTTCTAAGTTCTAGGGGACTGATGACCATAGATGTTAAGTCCCATAGTGCTCAGAGCCATTTGATTTTTTGAACCATTTCCAGTTTCGCGTTTATCCCAGCAGCGTCCACGAGTACGCAGGTCTCCGGCGCCGCCTCAACGCGCTTCCTCCACGTCATTTCGAAGTTCATTAACCTGCTACGGCCATGATAACAACTCATTGTATGTAACGTGCATTTTTGAGAGACTGCAACGATGGGCATTGTTAGCAGAAGGCTACAACATTAATGCATACAACCATGTTGTGCAATGGCTGATTTTGTATTGTGGCACTTTTAAAGTTGCACTCTATACCGCATGTTTGCTTTGACAGAGAGAAAATATTTGGTAAATGTTTTTTTACATTGTGTCAACTATGTACTGTAACTCTTTGATCGTAGGTTGACTTGACAATGCTACTTGGTATTGCAACTGCCTGCCAGTGCATAAAACTCCGCCGCGCGGGATTAGCCGCGCGGTCTGGGCGCTATAGTCATGGACTGTGCGGCTGGTCCCGGAGGAGGTTCGCGTCCTTCCTTCGGCATGGGTGTGTGTGTTTGTCCTTAGTATAATTTAGGTAAAGTAGTGTGTAAGCTTAGGGACTAAAGACCTTAGCAGTTAAGTCCCATAAGATTTCACATACATTTGAACATTTGAACATATACACTCCAACTATAGATTAAAGTAAACACATTTATAAGATTGTGTTGGTCGCTGTTCTGACAGGTAGCATGTTTGGATTACGTAATTTTGGTAGTGTGTCAGTTGATACGTTGGAGCAAATACTTACGATATATCCACCCGATCAGCAAACATACGATAAAAAGGCGGCTTAAGAAAAAAACATACACATGAACTGCAGAATTTAACACCACAACCGCCGGATTTTTCGAACTCCCTGAAACAGCCGCCGGGACAAAAATGTCCCATCTCCGGTCGATACGTTTACAGCTCGTTCTTAGCCTTTCATAATTTAACGAACGTTTGTTTCTGTAAGAGATAGTAGCTCTAATAGTCATTTATATTGCTTTAGTTCTAAAAATTGAATGTATTCACTCATGCCAGATACTTACGCTCATAACCAGGTCGAGTTTCATGAATATCAAGATATGGGAGAGCCTTTCCAGAATGATATTTTCACTCTGCAGCGGAGTTTCATATGGGAGAGCATTCAAGATATTCCAACTGAGAATCTATTTCGAGCGCCTTTCTGTATTTCTGTCCATACTCATTAGGTTATGAGGCAATGAAACGAGTGAATGGATGGGAACTAATGCTTACTGACATACATACACAGACCATAAATACCTGCCCGGCCGCTGTGGTCGAGTGGTTCTAGAAGCATCAGTCTGGAACCGCTTGACCGCTACGGTTGCAGGTTCGAATCCTGCCTTGGGCATGGATGTGTGTGATGTCTTTAGGTTAGTTAGGTTTAAGTAGCTCCGAGTTCTAGGAGAATGATGACCTCAGATGTCGAATCCCATAGTGCTCAGAGCCATTTTGTTGCCACTTTCTCCCACACATGTGGCATGAGAGCAACCTTTCATTTTCAGTCACTCAGATCGTATGGATCATAGTTCAAACGTAAAGAATATCAGGATTTACCTGAACCTTTTACGTGACGTGACAGACTAGCAAAATTGTTTTCATCTTTTCTCTGACGAAATAAGATCCACTTCAAAACCATTGGATTCAGTGGCACCACTAACACAGCGAATAGAATGTGTCCGAAAACTCTTTCCCTGATTACATAAATTGATAACTCAGGCTAGAAGTAAGATAGAAATATGAATCTGGTGTCTAATTGTTTACAAACTATCAAAGTTCTTTTCACACATCAGTAAACTTCCACATGAGCACCCTTGGTAGCACGTAGCACATCTAGGCGATATTCATTTTCCGTCCACACATTAGCCAACATCACTGGACTGATCGATTCAACGTCTTTGGTTATCCGTTGCCGCAGGGTTTCAAGATCTGGTACACGTGTTCGGTAGACGTCGTCCTTGACATAACCCCATAAAAAGAAGACTAATGGTGTTAAGTCAGGAGAGCGTGGAGGCCAAACCGTTGGCCCATCACGACCAATCCATCGCCCAGGAAAGGTCATATTGAGATAGACACGGACGTCCAAACCCCAATGAGGTGGTGCACCGTCTTGCTGAAACAAGACATCGTGGTGATACTGAAGCAGCTGAGGAACAGCATACAGTTGCAACATGTCCAGATACACTGCAGATATGATGGTAGCCTCAGCGAAGAAGAATGGCCCGATAACTCGATCGTCCAATAGCGCGCACCAAACATTCACCTTTTGTCTTCCTCTGGTGCACTCCATGACCTCGCCAGGGGGCTGTCAACCCCAAATGTGCTCATTATCGCGATTCACTACTCCACTGACAAAAAAGGTCGCTTCGTTGGAAAAGTAAATTCGTCTGAGGTAACCATCATCATCCTCAATACGTAGTAGCATTTCGACCGCAAAGTCATATGGACGTGTACTGTCGTTGGGCAACAAGGCCTAAACGATTTGCACTTTGTGTGCGCGAAACAATAAACGTTTGTTTAAATTGTCATGGAGAAAGCCTTTTGGCATCTATAATTCACATGAGGCCCTGGCCACCGATTTCTTCGGACTTCACAGAAAATACTGCCTTACAGCTTCCACCCTGTCTGCTGAGGTTCTTGGTCGACCAGACCTCGGAAGGTCAGCAACCGATCCTGTGTTCTTGAACCTCTCATACCAGGCTTTAATGCTCTCGACATCAGGTGGATTCGGTCCAAATGTTGTCTGGAAGTGTCTGCACTGTGGTTGGCGATCGTGTCTCATGGTACCACAGGACACACTGTGCCTTCTCCTGAGTGGTTAACATGGCTTCTTGGGCACTGCATCTCATCCACTACTTACGTACTGCTAACCTAAAGGGAAAAAATACTTTGATAATTGTAAACAATTCGAGACAACTTTCATATTTGTATCTTGCTTCTAGACTGAGTTATCAATTTATGTAATCAGGGAAAGACTTTTCGGACACCCTGTACATTCAGCTATTCTTGTGGTTACGACCATTCTGCACGTTCCCACTCTCTATGAGCGTGCTTCAGTGCTTTTTTTGAATATGTTTCAGAAAAGATGTTCCAATAAACACGTGCCCAGCTTCAGACGGAAAATTACTCATGATACTTCATCACGCATATGGGAAAGTACCATACCAGAATTATCCTAACGAATATTTTTATTTCCGCTCTTTCTAGAAGTTCCTCTATTAGTAGGAACTACTTAGTTCACATATTATAGGAACCACTTAGTTCATATATTAGTAGAAACTACTTCTCACTTTGGCTCATCGGGAGCTACAATCTCTATACCGTCAATAAATTTACTGAGGAAGCATGTTTAACCTCAATTACGACGCTTTTTAGCATGTGAATGCCCCAGTTTTATATCAATTAGCTGTAACCATACTCTGTTCATCATTGTTATCTTGATAAATGTGAACCGTAGCATCCTTGGCTGTAAAATTACGAACCATTGTGGCAGAACCGCCTCTACTACCTTTTCTGTTACCATGAGGACGTGGTTTCCCTCTGGATGAGTTGGCACATACTGATAAGCGAAATGAGAGTTATTCATGAGGTGAACACAGCTGCTACGAAAGCTGGAAAAACAAAAATACACAGTGTGAAAAACTTTTTGTTTCTCACCATTCCATTCCAGCTACTATGTGTACATTAAGAGTTGCTAGTACCTTCATCGCTGCCGTTTTATTCACTCGAGCTCCCTGTAGCACACAGCTTCAGATTATCATCAGAATCGACTGAAATATGTCTATATACTCCTCTAAGTTTTCTGCGATGTAGAAAAAGAATGGAGTTTATTCAAAGACACTTTAGTCGAAGCAGCACGAAAAGTATGTGGCAGAACATCTGGAAAGGAAAAAATAAGGCAGACAAGTTGGTGGGATGATACCACAATCCAAGCAGTTAGAAGAAAAATGGAGCATGGAGAAAATGGTGGAAACTAAAAATGACGAAGACCATAAAAGATATATAGAGGAAAAGAAGAAGTGCAAAGAAATAGTGGAAACAGCAAAGAAAAAGGCATGGGAAGAGTTTACAAAAAAACTTGAAGAAGATGTGAAGAGCAATAAGAAAATGTTCTATAAAATGATGAAAAATAAAAGGAAGGCATC
Organism: Schistocerca americana; assembly: GCF_021461395.2. NCBI lineage: Eukaryota > Metazoa > Arthropoda > Insecta > Orthoptera > Acrididae > Schistocerca > Schistocerca americana. The sequence goes on along the minus strand of NC_060121.1, from coordinate 744,426,564 downwards.
TTATGTACCAATAAAGATGGAAACAGAGGACGGTACCATTATTGAACATCCAGGGAATATAAAAGATCTCTGTAAAGAACATTTTAAGAGGCTGTTAAACGCTGAGGAGCAGGTACATGAGGAAACAACAAATAATGGAGAAATTGAGAGAAGTTGGGAAGCAGAATTAGGACAAATTACATGGGAAGAATTGTAAAAAGCTGTGAAGAAGATGAGTGGGGGGAAAGACCCAGAACCTGATGAAGTATCAGTGGACATGATAAGAGCAGCAGGTCCAGTGGAAATGCAGTGGCTGTATAGAGTACTATCAAGCGTGTGGAGAAATAGTAAAATACCTGACGACTGGAGAACAGGAGACATTGTTCCCATCTTCACGAAAGGCAATAAAAGACTTTGTAAACACTACAGAGGAATAACTCTCATGAGTCATACAGCTAAGATTTTTGAAATAATTTTACTAAATCGAATAAGTGAAAAGATAGAAAAGGAGCTGAGTGAAGAACAGCATGGGTTTAGGAAAGGAAGGAGCACGATCGACCTGATATTTTCTATCCGTCAACTGATGAAAAAAAGTTGAGAGTATAACAAAAGGGTGATAATGGTTTTTATAGACATAGAAAAGGCATATGACACAGTTGACAGGGAAAGATTCTGGGAAGAACTGAAGAATATAGATATAGAAGGTGGATACATTAATGTTATAAAGTCAATGTACAGAGGCCACAATTGTAGGATTAGAACACCATTGGGGAACCCTGAATACTTCGAAATAAGACAAGGACTTAAGCAAGGAAGTATTCTATCTCCTGCGCTTTTAATGTTGTGATGGAGGGAATGAATAGGGCAGTTAAAGATATAGTAAAAGAAAAAGACAAAAAAATGTTTTTTGCAGATGATATGGTAATATGGGGTGATAAAGAGGTAGATGTACAGTTACAGCTTGATGCGTTGAAGGAAATAATGAGATGGTATGGATTAAAAATAAATAAAGATAAGAGTGAAGTAATGATATTTGGAAGAGAGAAAGGAATCAATGGAAATATTACCTTGAATGGAGAACCCCTCAAGGAGGTAGAAAGTTTCACTTATTTAGGGAGTGAAATATCTAGGGATGGAAGAATAACTAACTAAATTAATAGGAGTTTACAGAAGGGAGGCAATTTCTACCAAACAATAAAACATCTGATTTGGAATAATGAAGTTTCAGAAAGAGCAAAACTCCTTATGTATAAGAATTATTACATCCCTATTGTCACCTATGATGGAGAAGCATGGACAGTGACAGAAAGGGACTGGAGCAGACTGCAAGCAGGGGAAATGAAATTTCTCAGAGCAGTTATTGGAAAAACAAGAATGGACAGAGTAAGGAATGTAGAGATTAGAAAGGACCTCAAACAAGAAAGTATGAGAGAAGAAATTGAAAGAAAGAGATTAAGATGGTATGGGCATATTAAGAGGATGCATGGGCAGAGACCCCAAAATTATGGAAGAACTAGGATGGGAAAAGACCTAGAGGGCACCCAAGAACACGGTGGAAAATGGGAGTGAGAGTATCTGTTGAAAGGAGATGTGTGACCTGGCAGCAAGTGGAGGAAGAAAAGTGGTGAGAGGACCGAGCCAAATGGAGAGGACTCGTCAGCACCCAGACCAGGCAGTAGCTGGAGCGGGATACGGATATAGATAGATAGACTCCTCTTCGAATCCAACTTCTTCAGAATTGTTTATCAAATGAGATGACACAATTGCCAATACTTTACTAGACTCATACAGGTATGCTTATATGTATAGAGACTGAAGCAGCGAATAGAAAGTTGTACTAAGACCAGGAATCGAACCCACGTCTTTTGATTAGTAGGCAGGGGCGTTAACAACTTTTCTAATGTTATTTTGTTTCTTGCATTCGTTCTGGGTGGCCGTCTTAAGACACCCATTGAAGTTCATCGCTGATCCATCATTTCTTCTTTTTTTTTTCATAGGGCAGCTAAGCCTCTTACAAAACATCAAACATGCTGAGCTATCGTGTCAGCTACCTCGGGATAACAGTTCTGACACCTGCAATGATTACTCCCACCTGGATCCAAATTCTCTCTACCGCCCCAGTCTACTTTAAAGCCCCCTCCCCTTAAACATGAACAGAATTTTCGAGGCTCTCCATGATCTTGAAGAGCACTTCAGCATACCAGGTGCCGGTACTTATACATTTCTTGAGTACCCGCAATTGGGTTTCGTTTACGTTCGACGCTGAGGTGCTATTCCAGAACATGGAGAGCCTCCGCAATTTTGTTCGTTGTGTAAGGGAGAATTTAAAGCAGACTGGGGCAGCAGTGAGAATTTCGATCGAGGAGGGAGGCATACCAGAGTAGTCTGTGCAGGTGTCCAAACGCTGTGCCAAGGCGGCTTAGTGAAACCGGATCTTGTAGAAGATTATTTCAGTTATCGACTGACAGAAGCGGATGGCACGCCATGCTGTCTTCTGTCAGGTCATGCAAAAGCCGTACTCAAACGCAGTACTGCCTACCACAGCGGTGTTCGCTGAGCTGATTCTCTTCCTTCCGTCGCAAGCTCCCGGAGCAAAGTGGAAGCTGACTGTTACATAAAGTGGCACGTAACTTTATCGCCGGCCGTTGTGAACGAGCTGTTCCAGCCTCTTCGGTCTGGAACCGCGCGACCGCTACGGTCGCAGGTTCGACACCTGCCTCAGGTGATGTCCTTAGGTTAGTTAGGTGTAAGTAGTTCTAAGTTCTAGGAAACTGATGGCCTTAGACCTTAAGTCCCATAGTGCTCAGAGCCATTTGAACCATTTTTTCAACAGTAGCCACTCTCGAAACAACGTTAGCATGAACGCCAAGGGTCAGCCATGTTGTCTTGCAACGCAGCCCGTTCTTGACCGATTACGTCGCTGCCGATCGATATCAGCAACATCGGCGTATGTTCGGGCTTACCTTCTTCGCTGCAGGCACATTCGGATCTTTTTCTTCGCCCTGTGTCAGTAGGTGACGTAGCAAGCCGCCAAGAAGTGTTGGGTCCCTTGAGAAAGTTAGCTGCGTCATTCCCAGTGTGTGTTCAATGGTTAGGTGGAAAGAATCGGCGCGTCTCGATGTTTGAGCATCATCCCTTCGTTTTTGCTACAGGAGAAGGATTCGACCAGTATCTAGTAAGCAGAAGACCCAGGTTCGATTCCCGGCCTTTGGACAAATTTTCACTCCTCGCTTCAGTCTATGTTCTCAAAATTATTTGATCATCCTTGAGACGACGAATAATGCTGCAATACTTCACAGCGCCTGTATGTTATATTTATACGAAGTTTTATTCCGTCAAAGACGCCACGCATACAGTTTTAGATCTGCATTGTAATGCCAAACGCAGTAAGGCTGCCAGCTATGTATAGCAGTCATCAGAGCTTTGTTTATTCAAAGGGACAAAATGCCACCTCCTGTTGGCCTTTAATTCAAAATGAGCTAAGCTAAGAGACACTAAGTTATTAACCACGTCCACTTCCTAGATCAGGGAGGAAGGAGAGGGATTAAAATTTTGCTGCGAGACAAAATGGTTCTAGAGGGAGCTGTAGATAGAAACGGTGGAGGAATTCAGATAATGGAGTATATGGAAACAATTGAGTCAGAATACTAAATGTTTTTTGTTGGTGAATTTTTTTGCTCTCACAAGCACAACAGTACTGCCTTTGTCAGATCTTGCTATAATACCTTCTGCTTGTAGTTTATCCTTTAGATTTTAAGTTTTGATTCTTTATAATTATTTTTTGATTTATTATATTCCTTTTAATGTGAATTGCTATGTTTGCAATTGCTTCTTTTATTGATTCTCTAGTTAGCCTAGCATTTATATCAATGTGGTGATGTTTTCTCTGTGGATATTCAGGAGATAATCAGATTCCATAATGAGATCCTCTATTTGTTGTTCATTTGCTGGTAAGTCAGCACTGGGTTTCGAATCTTTTTCTAGGGGTTGCTGTTCGTTTTCACTTGGAATCATGTTTGTAAGATTGACAACTTTTGGACAGAAACGGTGTATGAATATGTGTTTTCATGAGGTTGTGTGTGGCACATTTTCTTTTTATGCTTTTGTCATATGTTATCTGTTACTCAGCATGTGGAGTATTCGAATTTTTCCATGATGTGTAATATTTGTGTTATCTGAAGATTATGGTAAATTAATCTTTGGTTTGAACATTATAAAAATCAGTACACAGAGCATTAACACACGATAAGCAGTTACTCAATGACCAAATAAATGTTGTAAACCAGACGCCTATAAAATTATTGGAAAATCACTTAAGAGAGCAAACTCCCCTGATTTCCCTCCCTAACTCCATCTCTCACTATAGTCCCCTGCCCCATCGTATTTAATTTCATCACTTGCTCCTCACCCTTTTCCTCCAACTCACTCTCTAACCCATTGCTTCGCAACTGTTGTTCACTCATATTTGCCTCCTGTCTCTCCACACCAAACCACCACTTACATTTGAAAACTTCATTTGTTACTGCTTCATTTCTCTTAGGTGTTAGATATATGGTAACATAATTAAACGAAATAACACACGAGTATAGTTTTACATCAAATAAAAAGTAATGGCGTAGTTGGAAACACTGCACGTAGTACATGGTGGAGATGTAGGTAGAAGGATACAGGTAGACAGTGGTAGTTTTTCATTTTGTTGTGTTTAGAGCAGTGTCGGATTAGGCCAGACTCCACAGTGTGAAATGACGAACAAACTCTAACTATGCAAGCAGACGGTGTTTCCTGATGTGAGTGGAAAAGCAGGCATGAAGTACAGTAGGTAGAAAAATACCTTTTTGAACTAACTGTTTTGCAATCTAGAAATCAAGACAGAATGTAAATGCACTCCTGGAAATGGAAAAAAGAACACATTGACACCGGTGTGTCAGACCCACCATACTTGCTCCGGACACTGCGAGAGGGCTGTACAAGCAATGATCACACGCACGGCACAGCGGACACACCAGGAACCGCGGTGTTGGCCGTCGAATGGCGCTAGCTGCGCAGCATTTGTGCACCGCCGCCGTCAGTGTCAGCCAGTTTGCCGTGGCATACGGAGCTCCATCGCAGTCTTTAACTGGTAGCATGCCGCGACAGCGTGGACGTGAACCGTATGTGCAGTTGACGGACTTTGAGCGAGGGCGTATAGTGGGCATGCGGGAGGCCGGGTGGACGTACCGCCGAATTGCTCAACACGTGGGGCGTGAGGTCTCCACAGTACATCGATGTTGTCGCCAGTGGTCGGCGGAAGGTGCACGTGCCCGTCGACCTGGGACCGGACCGCAGCGACGCACGGACGCACGCCAAAACCGTAGGATCCTACGCAGTGCCGTAGGGGACCGCACCGCCACTTCCCAGCAAATTAGGGACACTGTTGCTCCTGGGGTATCGGCGAGAACCATTCGCAACCGTCTCCATGAAGCTGGGCTACGGTCCCGCACACCGTTAGGCCGTCTTCCGCTCACGCCCCAACATCGTGCAGCCCGCCTCCAGTTGTGTAGCGACAGGCCTGAATGGAGGGACGAATGGAGACGTGTCGTCTTCAGCGATGAGAGTCGCTTCTGCCTTGGTGCCAATGATGGTCGTATGCGTGTTTGGCGCCGTGCAGGTGAGCGCCACAATCAGGACTGCATACGACCGAGGCACACAGGGCCAACACCCGGCATCATGGTGTGGGGAGCGATCTCCTACACTGGCCGTACACCACTGGTGATCGTCGAGGGGACACTGAATAGTGCACGGTACATCCAAACCGTCATCGAACCCATCGTTCTACCATTCCTAGACCGGCAAGGGAACTTTCTGTTCCAACAGGACAATGCACGTCCGCATGTATCCCGTGCCACCCAACGTGCTGTAGAAGGTGTAAGTCAACTACCCTGTCCAGCAAGATCTCCGGATCTGTCCCGCATTGAGCATGTTTGGGACTGGATGAAGCGTCGTTTCACGCGGTCTGCAGGTCCAGCACGAACGCTGGTCCAACTGAGGCGCCAGGTGGAAATGGCATGGCAAGCCGTTCCACAGGACCACATCCAGCATCTCTACGATCGTCTCCATGGGAGAATAGCAGCCTGCATTGCTGCGAAAGGTGGATATACACTGTACTAGTGCCGACATTGTGCATGCTCTGTTGCCTGTGTCTATGTGCCTGTGGTTCTGTCAGTGTGATCATGTGATGTATCTGACCCCAGGAATGTGTCAATAAAGTTTCACGGTGTTCTTATTTCAATTTCCAGGAGTGTATCTTACATGAATACCACTGCTGATGTTTTATTTCAGTAAACACGCATTTTGTTCCATTTGCGAACGTGGAATTAAAACACCTTCTTAAAAACGTATATCATATCCATGCTTCTACTAGTGATGTAAGTGAGAAGATTCAAATGATTCAATTGGCTCTGAGCACTATGAGACTTAACATCTGAGGTCACCAGTCCCTTAGAATTTAGAACTACTTAAACCTAACTAACCTAAGGACATCACACATATCCATGCCCGATTCACGGTTCGAACCTGCACCGTAGCGGTCGCGCGGTTCCTGACTGAAGCGCCTAGCATCGCTTGGCCACAACGGCCGGCTAAACCACGAGAGATACAGATGTACTATAGTGGAATACTGGGAGAAAATAGGTAGCTACATGAGTATAATACCACCGAAGCCTATTATTATTTTATTCTGCGATTTGAACGTACATAATGGAAAGGACGAAAAAACAGGATCAAAGTGGGTATACCTTCTACACACATGCGTAACAACAGGAATGGGTAAGACTGATTAAGTTATGAGATAGTCACAACACAGTTGAAAATTGCACGCTGTTTCAGAAGAAACTATAGAAAAATAACGATATGGATGGCATCGAAACCAATATGTTGGGATGAACTGTTAGACCATATAACAATAAAGAGAAGGTCAAGAAGAGAAATAATTTATTTTAACACTCTTAAGGTCGAAAGTATCGAATCTAACTTCTACAACTCTCTAGCTAAATTTAAGAGCAGCCATGACATATGTAGAAAACTTAAGAGACAAACTAAGCTCGCAGAATATGAAACCAATAAGCTGCATTTGGTAGATTTAAAGCAGAACATTAAAACCCGAACGTTCAAAAATAGGACGCTATTAAAAAAGTCATCATCAAAGCAGCAATCAAAATGGCGTCTCACATTAACCGGAAAAAACAAACATCGAAGAATTATCGATGCGAAGAGGGTCTACATCCCAAAGAAAAGCCGCAGGAAAGTTGAAATGCATTAAATGATAAGTCAGGAGAACAGAAACAATCTTGTGTACAGAGGAAGGGAATGAAAAGAGCTCAGTCTAAAGTGGATAATGGTAAAAAAATGGCAAAATTTCTTGGAGATTTAGACAGTTGTTATTAACCTGGATCAGAATGAATGGTTAGTAAAAATCTGACGAGAAACTACTCTACAGTTCAAGACTTAGACAAAGTTAAAGAAATTATACCATCACCGAAAAACAGTAAGACAGAGGGTGGGGATCGCATTGAGGTTGACGTATGGAAAGCCTTAGAAATTACGTGATTTTTAAGGTTACCAATATAATGGATATAATCTCTGAGACAGAAGAAACTCCAGAGGACTGGAAAACATCCATTATTCACCCTCTGCACAAGAAAGGAGTTAAACGTTATCCAAAAAGAGTCTGGAGCCTTATCAGTTGGACCAGCGACATGAAAAATTTTATATAAAGTACTCTAGAGTACGAACTAGACCCACAATTAGGGAAATATCAAGATACATTTCGGAAAGAATAGATCATACAAACATATCGGAAATCTAAAAGCTATTATGAGAAAAAAATTCACAACAATTACTTATTTAGATTTCAGGAAAGCGAATTATTCATCTAATAGGCAAGTCCTCATCATTATTATGAAGTAATGCACTAGGTGTAAAAACTATAAACATTACCCGAGACTATTACCAAAAAGCTCACCTGAAGCGAAATTCTGTGGGAAATTCGAGACAGAAGCAGGAGTCAGGATAGGGGATGGACTGTAACTTCGGTTTCCATCTGCCTCGTGAAGAAAGCAATTAATGGAGAAGATTCAGCCAAAAGGCGTCAGACTGGGGTAATACAAAAGTAACATATATGTGGACTGCGTATTAGCACATGATATTGCTTTGGTAACAGACACAGAGTAAAATGCCAAAACCACACAGAGCAGCTAATTGTGCAAGCAGGAAAAATCGGTTTACAAATTTAATTCCCAGAGGTAGAATTTAACAGCAATCGTAAAAAGTTGTCCTCGTAAATTACTGACGAATGTAAACAAATTCAGGGAAGTCAGCTCTTTCAAATATTTGGGTGAGTGGTTAAGCATAAACGACAATGGGAAAGACAGTTTCTAGTTACGAGCAAATAAGCTGAACATTCCATCACAGAACAGCAGAAACATATAAAAGATTAATTCTTTTAATGGGACACCATAAGTGAAACTTTATAGTACAGTAGTGGACCTGAGGTTGTGTTTGGCGTCGAAACACTAAAACTAGGGCGAAAAGATGACATGAACAAATATATGAAACAAGAAACACGACATGTTGAAAGTGCATTTTGCGCATGGTCAACAGAAATATAATACAGCAGGTCATGACCTAACGAAGAAAACTTTGAACACGTGGAGACCATAAGGCCTAAAAGAAAAAAAATTTTCTGATTGATAACCAAGTAACCAAGTTTCCAAAAAAATTATGAAGACGACAATACGACCAGCATGGTTTACATGCACACTAAACGAAAGAAGCGAACATCAACATAATGGACTCACATAACGTTTACGAATAAAATTCTGTAAATGGTCATCAGGAACGAATAAGAATGAAAAAAAGAAAAACAAAGATAAACAACCTCATAACATCGACTAGCTACGGAATGAAATGCATGTGTCTGAAAAGAAAGAGGAATGCATGCAGCAAGAAATGAAATATTAATTTCGCATGCTTTGTGAAACGCCCATTCCAATAAACAGATAAATAAACATCTGAATGGATTTTTCATAGTCTGAAGATAACTGTTGGCAAAAGATCTGTATGAAAAATGTAGGATAATATCGGAACAAATTCACTGGCTCGGTGACAGTAATTATTTAAAAAAAAAAAAAGAGACGACTTTACAGCTGTGAATGAACTAAATACCCCAGCACACGAGCTTCGGAAAAGAATCAAATAGGAATAGTAAAAGTAAAGTACATAAGGCAGTTATATACGACAGTTACAAAACGAATCGCTTATTAAGGTGATTTAGCAGCACTGGTTTTTGTAATTGTAGCGTTCGTTTTAGTTGAGAATAGCTAGCCCTCTGTTACTAACTGTTCATATGTCATTCAGGTATCGCTGCCAGTTTCAGTTCTCCACAAAACATTGTTGGGTATTTCTCGAAGAAAAGTTTTCAACTCCAGGACAGGAAAAAATGTAACAGCATGATAATATTCCCATGGCGCAGTCAAGCGGAGTATGTGTAAGCAGATGAGGGTAACACTTCGTCATGCCTTACAGGAAACTGTATGGTGCTATTTACTATATAGTCCGCATTTGGCGCCGGCCGTTCTAGCCGACCGGTTCTAGGCGGTTCAGTCCGAAACCGCGCTGCTGCTACGGTCGCCGGTTCGAATCCTGTCTCGGGCATGGATGTGTGTGATGTCCTTAGGTTTGTTAGGTTTAAGTAGTTCTAATTCTCGGGGCCTGATGACCACAGATGTTAAGTCCCGTAGTGCTTAGAGCCAGTGCTTATTGCAGAATAAAACCTACGAAAATTGGGAATAAAGAAATCCAGAAAATAAATAACCTCAATGAGAGTCATACAACACCATTTCTCAACCAGAGAGGCACTTCGCTTCATCAGGATATGAATTCAAACCAGTTTCCTGAACGGTTTTGAAATCAAATGAAAATACATTTCGGATAAAGATACTACATCTGAACGAAATCATACTAACGACGCGGTTGAAATGACTTGTGTTATAGGGACTGATCGTTACTAGCGTTTAAAAACACCGGAAGCGACGTAGATGCCGCTGAGACATGTAATCTTGAAAGAGACAGATGGGGTCGCAAATGTCGAGAAATACCCCAAAATTAAATGATAAATGTTGAGCATGTGACGTCAGCAGATGACGTGGCTCGTTGCACGTGCAGGGGTTGGGCTCGTCGATCCTGCATTCGCTTTCGTTGGGGTCAGTGCTACACATCACTGCACAGTGCACAACGCTGCAAATTTCGAACACCTTTTTTAAATGTGACCTGTTGTAAACGTAAAAGTTACAAAATTACTGTTCTCGCTGTAATCAAGCAAAATCGGTTATTATTTCGTGTGTCTTTCCTTTTGTCCCTTCTTTTTATATTTACAAACATTTTTTAATAAAGAAAACGTAGGTCATTTAGTGATAACGAGGAAATTGGGAAGCCTAAAGTCATTTACTTGTGACCCAGTACGGTAGGTTTTTGTCGTACTGTACTTTACAATAAACTGGCGGAGACCGCGAGAACACTAAATAAAATAAAAGATCTTACTTGACTGTAAACACGTAACTTTCAACAGAATGAAGAACTGCTGTTCCCGGACTCCAGACTTGAGCGCTGAACGTACGCGCTAGAGTCGCGCACGTGCGCCCGGATCCGCACCGACGTCCATTACTTGAACTGGGTCGGGATGAATAGATACTACAGACCTATAGGCTCGATTCGTGCGTGTGCGGCGCGGTACGTCATCTGGTGGCGATATATTTTCCACTAGTTTCATCAACTTTTGGGATATTTCCCGACATTTGTGGCCTCGTGAGTTTTGTTACTTGTCACAGCGTCATTTACGTCGCTTCCGAGGTTTTTAAACGTTAATACGAACCAAAGGAGCACATATTCCAACCACTGGTACTTATAATTTTAATGTCCTAATTGCTGCAGAGGTGTAATATCATGATCATATGTGTGATACCAATACATGGCTTACGTTTAGTGTATCTTAGACGAGGAGAACTATAATGTAATAATGCGTACTAACCAGTTGATAAGATTACTACGGTTTCTTTTTGTACAGCACTTATCGTATGTTCGTTTAGCGTCAAACGGTTCAAAAATCAAATGGCTCTGAGCACTATGGGACTTAACATCTGAGTTCATCAGTCCCCTAGAACTTAGAACTACTTAAACCTAACTAACCTAAGGATATCACACACATCCGTGTCCGAGGCAGGATTCGAACCTGAGACCCTAGCGGTCGCGCGGTTCCAGACTGTAGCGCGTAGAACCGCTCGTCCACTCTGGCCGGCAGCGTCAAACGGATTAAATTCATATTCGATAATGTTGTGACTTGGTAAGACAGCCAAGCCACTGTGAGGTAGCCGAAAGGCACGCGTTTAAGCTCACGCCGGCTGGCGTGAGGTCTGGAACAGTTAAAGGAATAGAGACTAGCAAAAAAGGTACGTAGCTTCTGGAATACTTAACTTTAATCCCTAATTGGTGAACATCGGTCTGACGGTACATGCATCACAAGATAAATAGCTAATGGTAATGGCGCCTTGCTACGTCGTAGCAAATGACGTAGCTGAAGGCTATGCTAACTATCGTCTCGGCAAATGAGAGCGTAATTTGTCAGTGAACCATCGCTAGCAAAGACGGCTGTACAACTGGGGCGAGTGCTAGGAAGTGTCTCTCTGGACCTGCCGTGTGGCAGCGCTCGGTCTGCAATCACTGATAGTGGCGACACGCGGGTCCGACGTATACTAACGGACCGCGGCCGATTTAAAGGCTACCACCTAGCAAGTGTGGTGTCTGGCGGTGGCACCACAGATAACATCTTTCTAAATGTTCACTTTATTGATTAGACATTTTTTCAAGATGTTGACGCTCTAAATATGTCGGAAATTTTTCGAAGGAAGAAACTGTATGAGAAACTCATACAGGCGGGATGTAGTTACTAAGAAGGGCTGATGAGCTAGAAACAACTGACTCACACACATTCACCGGGCTCAAAATGCATAGCACATATGAGGACGTAGGTGTGTTGTTTTTTTCAGTCAGTAATGAAACTGAAGAAATGTTCATCTTAGTAAAATTAATAATGATCGAAAACTGGTTTTAGTATGGTTGCTACGTTGGTGGTTCAAAACGTAAGGTAGCAAGACCTAAGCGAGAAGAGGTTTATTCAGGAAATTGAATGGACACACGAAGCCACTACGGCAATCTCACGTATTACCATTCGACGTAGTCACCAGGGTTGTCTAAATATTTGTTCCATCGATAGATCAATGAGTCAAATTCGGCACTGAAAATATCAAGGTACATTTCTAGCAGCCTTTTAACAACAGTCTTCTGAACTTCAGCTTAGGTTTGAACTGACGACTGGTCAGGTGTTTCTTCAGCAGTCAGAAGCCATGAGAATCGCTTAGTACGAGATTGTATGCAATGCGCTCCAATACGGTCCATCAGAAACCAACCGTAATACACAGGTCGTATGCGGCCGCGCACTGCCGTCGTTCCCTTCGAATCGCATTCAGATGTCTCTCTCTGAACACAGGTGATTTGTACGTCACGAGTGTCACACTTTCTACTCAAGTTTCGTCCTCTGTGACGAAACGGTGCAAGACTGAAACACGTTCCGCCTGATACCGGATTAACTGTAGGAGAGACAACATTCACATGCCTTTAACCTAGTCTCGCCGAGTGGAAACATGTTTTCCGGTAGTCCAACATGATGAACATGATGTCTATTGCGCTTCCAGCTACGTTGAGTTCATATGCAACTTTGTTCACACGAATGCCACGATCGGCTTCAATCGACTCTAGGGCATGGCATAGCTTTTCGTCTGTAACGGACCCGCTTGACCACTCTAATATCATGTAATCCTGTGCATATGTTAAACGTTTATCGAACGATTACACTCGTTCAGTAAACTTTCATTACGAACTGCATCTAGCGATGTTTCCTTTAAGCCTGCAAACCTGACGACACTCAGCAATGCAATAACCGATAAGTATTCGAAACCTTTTCACCTTGAGACGGTACAAAACAAAATTTCGTGTGTACTATTATTGTTCGGATCATACGCAGTAACACGCATTGCATAATGTACTAAAGAGGTATGACGATCGTAAGCCCGTTCTTCTGCCTTATTATTCGAGTGCAGTCCGAAATTATGTAGATTATCTTCAGACCACACCATGGGTTAATATCACTCTCAACAGCAATGGCCCAGTTAGAATCCAGAAACTGTGTCTAGATGCGTTCTAAATACAGGTCTTCATTAAAGGGAGTTGTAGTTCCCTGCCCACAGCAGTTCATCGGAAGCTTTTCCTCAGCTGTTTTTAGTGCTCTCCCTTCGAAACGTCTAAATCATAGACTGAAGCGCAGCAGTGTACGTGTAAATTCTTGATAACTCGAAGGTGTCGAGATTACCAGGGATAAATTACTAGTTAGAACATGACGGGGATCTGGGAGGGTACCAACCGTGTCCCGATTGAAGATACCATTACGGAATCCCCCTTAATCAATTTGAAGATTCCATGGAAAACTAAATTCGGAGAGCCAGACGTTTTGTTTTCTGCTCCTCTACAAAGGGAGGCAACTGCCTCAAGCACTACGACATTTCGTTCTGTGGAATCCGAAGCCATTCACAGAATTCATATTTGTGATATGCTAATTACACTGGAGCATACTCTATATCTAATACTGGAATCGAAATGAACATTTTGGACCCTTATTTAGCGCGTATTAACTAAAAGGGACTCTCACTTCCACGACACAAATGCGAATTTAAACGTAATAGGAAAACACACGTACACTCCTGGAAACTGAAATAAGAACACCGTGAATTCATTGTCCCAGGAAGGGGAAACTTTATTGACACATTCCTGGGGTCAGATACATCACATGATCACACTGACAGAACCACAGGCACATAGACACAGGCAACAGAGCATGCACAATGTCGGCACTAGTACAGTGTATATCCACCTTTCGCAGCAATGCAGGCTGCTATTCTCCCATGGAGACGATCGTAGAGATGCTGGATGTAGTCCTGTGGAACGGCTTGCCATGCCATTTCCAAATGGCGCCTCAGTTGGACCAGCGTTCGTGCTGGACGTGCAGACCGCGTGAGACGACGCTTCATCCAGTCCCAAACATGCTCAATGGGGGACAGATCCGGAGATCTTGCTGGCCAGGGTAGTTGACTTACACCTTCTAGAGCACGTTGGGTGGCACGGGATACATGCGGACGTGCATTGTCCTGTTGGAACAGCAAGTTCCCTTGCCGGTCTAGGAACGGTAGAACGATGGGTTCGATGACGGTTTGGATGTACCGTGCACTATTCAGTGTCCCCTCGACGATCACCAGTGGTGTACGGCCAGTGTGGGAGATCGCTCCCCACACCATGATGCCGGGTGTTGGCCCTGTGTGCCTCGGTCGTATGCAGTCCTGATTGTGGCGCTCACCTGCACGGCGCCAAACACGGATACGACCATCATTGGCACCAAGGCAGAAGCGGCTCTCATCGCTGAAGACGACACGTCTCCATTCGTCCCTCCATTCACGCCTGTCGCGACACCACTGGAGGCGGGCTGCACGATGTTGGGGCGTGAGCGGAAGACGGCCTAACGGTGTGCGGGACCGTAGCCCAGCTTCATGGAGACGGTTGCGAATGGTCCTCGCCGATACCCCAGGAGCAACAGTGTCCCTAATTTGCTGGGAAGTGGCGGTGCGGTCCCCTACGGCACTGCGTAGGATCCTACGGTCTTGGCGTGCATCCGTGCGTCGCTGCGGTCCGGTCCCAGGTCGACGGGCACGTGCACCTTCCGCCGACCACTGGCGACAACATCGATGTACTGTGGAAACCTCACGCCCCACGTGTTGAGCAATTCGGCGGTACGTCCACCCGGCCTCCCGCATGCCCACTATACGCCCTCGCTCAAAGTCCGTCAACTGCACATACGGTTCACGTCCACGCTGTCGCGGCATGCTACCAGTGTTAAAGACTGCGATGGAGCTCCGTATGCCACGGCAAACTGGCTGACACTGACGGCGGCGGTGCACAAATGCTGCGCAGCTAGCGCCATTCGACGGCCAACACCGCGGTTCCTGGTGTGTCCGCTGTGCCGTGCGTGTGATCATTGCTTGTACAGCCCTCTCGCAGTGTCCGGAGCAAGTATGGTGGGTCTGACACACCGGTGTCAATGTGTTCTTTTTTCCATTTCCAGGAGTGTATTTATTTTGGAATTATGCTTACTACCAATCATTTTCGATTGCTTTGATATATGAATTTCGTATCATCCACAACGAACATAGAAAAAGTGGCATATCCCATGGGTACACGTAAATCGCCCTAAGGTTTCATGCGGAAAGCCTGTGTTTTCGATAGACTGATTAGTACCAAACATGAATTGGATGCTTTTTCTTGTACACCGTCCAGCCAGTCAGTTGATTACATCCCCAAGTTTACCTAAACAAACAAAATATTCAATAGACGCTATTTGTTTTGAATTATACCACAAAGCCAGTTTTCACAATTAAGTTATAGAAGGGAAACAGAATTTTTCTTCCCGTAGAATAACTGGATGTTCGGAAGGGAGTCTGGTGGCCGAGAAACAACGAAATGTCTGTTACCAGGACTACCCACGCGGCGCGGAAAATACTGAAGAGTTAGAAGATGTTGTCCACAACGTTTGCATTACCTTTAAACGCCGGCCGGAGTGGCCGAGCGGTTCTAGGCGTTACAGTTCGGAATCCTGCCTTGGGCATGGATGTGTGTGATGTCCTTAGGTTAGTTAGGTTTAAGTAGTTCTAAGGTTTAGGGGACTGATGACCTCAGAAGTTAAGTCCCATAGTGCTCGGAGCCATTTGAACCATTCGAAACTTTAAAGTTTCAGACATGAAGAGGCAATGTGAAGAACGAAAAATTTGTGCTTCGACCATCCCGGGAACTACGTAGCTTTGATACTGTCTCATCTGACACAACACAAAATGTCTTCGAATGCTTTTCAGTCGTTATGTTTAGAGAAATAGAGCTTCGACGACGTGCACCCAGCAACGCAGTTACTGTAGCTGGCGGTCAGCGTATACTCAGAGCCGAATGGGTACGTGTCTCACGATGCGGAACTGACGTAAAAAATAGTCCGTGTTTGAACTAAAAGAATAAGTGGCCCTTGACTGAGGTGAAAAAGTATAATCTCTGTAGATCACAATCTGTGCAACTAAATGGCAAGTAGTTGCCACTGGAGACTAATAAAACTAGGGCCTTCAGCACACAGCTCTGCTGTGTATTAGTCGAAATTGCAGAAAGTTTCCTAAGACTGATTATTTACAAGGGTTAGAACTAGATCGCAGAACATTCCAATAGACAGACTCAATATGAAAAGGTAATGAGACATTTGCGGAAGTGTGGATATGACGGAAAATATTTAAAACTACCATAATTAGTAAGAAAATGAATTAAATGTCTATTAGCTAGGCGAAAATGACCTGAGGAATGTAGTCTGCTTTCCTTTTATCCAAATTAACGATTCCATCCAAAAGTGTTACCGGTCTCTGTCTGAATCCCAATAGCCGCAAGTAATGAGACACCTGATTCCTGACCAAATGAGAGAGAAAAGTCCGAAAAAGGAAATATTTCCGAAATTTATAATGTACGGATGTACAGTTGGCTGAACAGGAAGGCAGGGCTTCACTGGTAAAAACTCTCCTCTGAGGAGAGGAGGAAAGGGTCTGACCATCATTCTGACTTAGAACAAACTGCAGTATTTTAAATTTTTCGTTATGGGGAGGATGCGTGGAAGGAGTATGGTTAAACATTGTGTTCTGGAGAGTGAGAAGGCGAGAGATTGACATCTCCAGTAAAGTACGTCAGGGTTATAGTTATCACCAAAATGTGCGTTTGACGTTTACTGTGAAAAATTCTATTACGCCAATTCAGAGCTCCACTGGGACGATGACAACTCGCTGCCGCAGCATCGCGAAGCTGTGGGCTGCTAATGGACTTCAGTACACTGTCGTTGTCACTGTTAATGCTGTTGCTTTTAGCTCGAATTGTTCAGCTGAGGTCAGTGAAGCCTCTAGAGAACTCAGAAGTCAGTAATTTTTCAGTGAAATTCGGTTTGTAGATTGGCAGATGGAGTCCCATTGAGAATATTTTGAGCGGCGATTTTCTGTTCCGGTATTTATCTTACAACCAAGGAAAACCTTGGTCATAACTGGGGGGGACACAACTATCTTATATTTAATTCTGTACCAGAGAAAAAATATGTAAAGCTATTGTATATACGCAGAATAAAGTGGATGATGTGCTCGACAAGTTAAGTTTTTTTCTCCATATCTTTCATTTTCCACTTTTGAATAGAGTGCGGGCTGTTGTAGAGGCAAATATTTTTTACATCTTACATTCCCAGCTCTTGACACCAGAGGGAGGTCATCTAGTTCTTTATCCAGCTAGGCCAAAGAACAGAACAAGCTCGGAGAGTAGCAATCCCAATTTGGAGCGTTCAAGAAGGGAATTCCTGTTCCGGCCTTCGCCTAGTGGCCAGGGGAACGTCCCGAATATCTTAGTCAGACTGTGGGATTGGAACTATCTACTTTATTTCTGGGCCAATTATTCACGAAAAAAAAGTTGTGTGTGTGCTTGTGTTTGTAGACGCGCGCGCATGCGCTTGTGTATGTTTGTCTATGTGTATCTGTGGTTCATGATGCCCCACTGCAGGATATACATCTGACGGACAGAGACCTCCAAGGAAGTTTTTAAGTCTGACCTCTCTCATGCAGCAATATCCACCATACACGCCAGTACTGTCGCTGTGAGCCAGAATATTACATTCGTAGAACACGTCGCATTTAGACAAGTGTCGGTAATTTCTTTCAACGAATACCAGTTCCGCAGCTAGACCGTAGTGCTGCAGTGTTTTGTAGCGACTTATTTCCGGAATTAATGTCAATCTCTCATCCTTGTATTCAGACAAGCTGCCAAATTAGTATCTGGCAGAGTTCGACTGTGATTCCTTTACGAATGGCCCAACGTGTGGAATGCATTTTAAAGCATGAAGGTCGTGATTCACTGAAATATGTGTTACAACAGAGGAAGCAAAACCGATTCCGGTAACCTTAAGGGAATTTCGCTTCTTATGAGTCACACATAAAATCTTCTGCGATGTCCACGAACGACATATAACAGATAGCTGAGAAATAAATAAGCGGAATATCAAGCAGGGTTCGGAGTATCAAAATCCTGTACTGAACATGTATAAAACCTCAAGAGCATCCTCCAATACAGTGAGCAATGATCCAGAAGGTGAGTGGCTACCTTCGTAATTTCCAAAAGGTGTACGACTCCGTGGACGCAACCATTTTCTTTGGACTACTCAGAGAACTGTGAATTAACTAAAAACTCAGTAGGTTGTTGCAGGTAACCCTACACAACACCTAATCCAAAGTAAAGTATCGAGTACAACTCTCAGAGTTTTCCGATCAATGCAGGTGTGAGAAAAGGAGACGGTATTTCACGTTCATTGTTTAACTGTGTCTGGGATAAAGTCGTCAGGGAACGGACGAGATCTCCACCAGTGAACTTCGGATTAAAGATGAGGATCGAAGCAGACAACTTTAGCCATGCTGATGACCTGACTTTACTGGCAACGACATGCAGGAGCCGTCCATGCAACTCTAGGCATTTAGTTTAGTAGTGCAGAAAACATACTTAGTCCGTTACCAGTATTAAAGATGTCCACAGCTCGATGAGAATTACTGCTTCCAAGCGTATCAAGAGAAACAAAACCGTACATCACTTTCAACTCCTGTGGACAATGGATCACAGCCCATCATTGTGGCACTGTAGCTCTCTAAGGTAAAACTAAATGGGGCGTACTATACGTGCAGAAAATGTACGACTCAAAATATCAATCGAAGAATATCACTACAACACAGTAGTCAGACGATCAATCCTCTATGAAGCAGAGCACTTATCCCTCACTAAGAAGACTCCAATATGAATCCTCTAACTACAGGTTACGAAATTCCTGAAAAGATAGTGTCTCTAAGGATCCTACCATGTGGGAGACAATGGTACAAACCTGATCGTGAACACTATCGACACGAAGAAAACCTCACCATGCTGTCAGAAGAAGACAACTAGCGTTCTATGACAACATGTACAGAATGGACCCCCGTTCGTATCATAAAAGATCTTCGAAGCCGCCAGCCAGGGTAAATCCACTAGACCCCTGTGGATCATGCAATCAGTACTGGGCAGAACATCATAGCAGGTGAGACGAAGACTTGATAACTAACAGGGGTGACTTCCATTTTGCTACTGAAACCAGACACTTCTTAACATTCCTTACAGAAGTTAACCACCATGAGACCAGGAACACGAGGAACCGAAGATAGAGTTGGGAGGGAAATTAAGGAATGCTGGGATGGAAGAATAACTGCAAAACTTCACCAAGAGTACTACAAGTAGCAGACGACTACTGTATAGCAAGAACACAAGGCCTATGATCAACAAATGGCTCAAATCAGTTAAAAAAATTATATGTGGCAAAGCTATACAACTTAAAGTGTAATCGATGCTACTTGCTAATTCGACGTGTTAGAGTTGCAGCGAAGTGGATATATGTGTTGCCAATAAGGCTGACTCTCCAGAAACCTATCACTAAATGACTCATTAGCATATTACATTAATCTGAGGGCATGCTGGTTCAGTTGTTTACTTCACACATATATTATTAGCAGCAAAATATAGAAAGGCGGTGCGATGGTTTACGTAAGAATAACTTCTTAGCCATCGGCATGATCTTAACAGACAAATTTGATGATCTTAAGAAATTGGCCATCAGCCTGATCTGAACACACAAGAACGTA
This sequence comes from Schistocerca americana, assembly GCF_021461395.2. NCBI lineage: Eukaryota > Metazoa > Arthropoda > Insecta > Orthoptera > Acrididae > Schistocerca > Schistocerca americana. Next base: position 744,406,684 of record NC_060121.1, on the reverse strand, counting down.
TCTGATAAACTTCTTATTTGCAAGAAAACGCTGGGAATTAACGAGAATTTGGAGGGTGCCAGTTGCCGCTAGGAATTAATAACCGATCTTAGAGGAGCTCGTTCCACGGAATTAGTTCTCGGTAGCCAACACCGAAGACCCATCCCCTACTGCAACCGCTGAAAAAGCAAGACTAACACGATATAGGAATTATAACTGTCGACCATCTACGCACTGAATTGCGTTAACATTTGGACCAAAAATATTAACAACCGGAGAACACGATCCCCACTACTTGAATTATACAGAAACACAAACTAAAAAGAAACGAGAGGTCGTAAGAGATTTATTAAGCACTTACAAAACTTACGTAGAATGTATTCCGGATGCTCTTAATTGAAGGATGCATGAAAGAAAGTAAATATCATTGCTCAACTCATGAGCAGGGCTACTCAAAGCTAACATATGGAATTTTGTTTTTAAACTTGTCAATAATATTTTAGCTGCAACAGAAACAACGTAGTTTCAATAACTTATACAGGAACGACATCAAATTTGTCGTCATCTTGGACGGGTTTGTGGATCGTGGTAACTGAACAGTAAGGTATATTTTAACTGCTGTACAGGTAAGAAAACTGTAATCCACTTAGAAAACGCGTATGAAATGTAAAGTAACTGTAGGTGTACCTAAATGGCAACGTGTGTCAAAATGTTCATACGCAAGGAGAGACGTAGCATGAATCGTCATGTAACGTCGCACTGTTACGCTGAAGTAGGCACATGGGTTGTAGCCTGTAGCCACAGCGACTGCGAAGCTCTGTAACAGCGTGTAGACTCAACATATCAACAACAAATTTTGTTACGAGTTGCGATGGAGACACAGGATAATTTTGTTCAAATATATGAATAAGAAACAGGCCCCCAGAAAATGTGCTTATGAGAGGTTTAAAATTTTTCGAGGCAGAAAACTGTAAACGTACGATGTCTGTGTATCTACTGTCAATAAACCGAATGACGAGATATATGGAGCCATTAGGTCAGGCGCAGGATCGTAGCTGGTTACAAGTTCTCAGACGCGTGTCGGGGAAACTGAGTGCCTGTGTGAACAGCACCAGTTGCAAATAAATGCATAGTTCAAAATATACAAGGGATGTCTACCAAGAAGCTTCACTCATGAACAGAAGACAACAGAAATGATTCATAGAGATACGCTGCAGTTGTGCTAATTAGTTATTCAAACCATGACCGGTTACGGGATTTTAAAATCTCATCCTTAGGTTTATGAAATCACTGTATTCGGTGACATATAACTTGCGGTCGAGCGAGTCAGTGCAGTAGCTGCGATCTGTAAAGTTCTCCTACGATTTTCAAGGTACTCAGGCAGTGTTTGAAATGATTTCGTTGCAGGAACGAGAGCTGCATTATAACCAAATGCGAGGGTGTCGTATGGAGCAGCTTCTTTAACAGGCCTTAGACAGGCCAGGAGTGAAATTTGAGCTCAGTAGTTGTGGTCATAGCAGAGAGGTGTAGATTTGTATTAAGCAGGATAATATTTCACGCTGAAGTTAATGATCGTTTCCAGCCATACATTCGTAATTATTTCGCAGACGGCTAATTTGTTGAAATATATCTGCTAAAAAGTTTCATATCAGCGCACACTCCGCTGAAGAGTGAAAATCCCATAATGTATTCTCTGCTGGTAAAACCTCATGTCCTGCGTGCTTAGGTATGTTTTCATTGTATGAATTACACTCAAATCATCTCCAAAGTTTGTTCCATGTAAAGAATCCCTAAGCGGCAGAGAAACATTGAACTCTCAGGGTGCCGTTCTATAGAGTGAATCAGATGATGTCAAACACGTTTTAGCGATGTGTTTCCAGTTTTAAGAGTTGTGTGTTGAACTGCAATATTTATAGCAGCAAGATTCCTTTTGAATTATTGTCCGGCAAACACTTCGGCACACGATTGATCCTTTTGGCAGTACATCCATGATAACGACAAAATCACTGTCCCGTAGGACCTTAGACTTTGTAATTGTGACATAGTCACGCAGGAAGAGTGCTACTGCAAATTAATTCGAGTTCTGCAAAATTGCTAAGCTGGTTGCTAAATGAGATTCCACTAATTAAAAAACGAAGGAATTTATTTAACGCGTTTTGGTTGGTACCCATCTTCGGATAATCATGATCATCTATGTATCCAGAGGCACAGACACATTGTGGTTCAAATGGTTCAAATGGCTCTGAGCACTATGGGACTCAACTTCTGAGGTCATCAGTCCCCTAGAACTTAGAACTACTTAAACCTAACTAACCTAAGGACATCACACACATCCATGCCCGAGGCAGGATTCGAACCCGCGACCGTAGCGGTCTCGCGGTTCCAAACTGCAGCGCCCAGAACCGCGCGGCCACTTCGGCCGGCAGACACATTGTAACTGATAGACCTTCCATGGCAGACTCACAAGTTTACTCGTGTATGACTGCCATGGCAGCTCTGTCACTTACATGCCTGTAAGCATCAGAAAACCTAGATGATCATGACTATCATACGATGGATATCTCCCGAAACGCGTCAAATACAGTAATTAGTTTTTTAACAAGTGCCATTTCATTTAGCGACCAATTCAGCAATTTTGCAGACCCTTGTTAACTTAAGGCTTTGTCATCGGGATATGTAATCCCCTCTCCCGAGTGCTCTTTCACGGCTAATCAAACTTCAAGAATAATTAACTTTAATATTATTCAGCAAAGATTCCCTTACTCTTTCCACTTATGTAAACTGTTGTAGGCTATGTGGAGATTTAAGTAACGGCTAGTGAGAATAGTATCGATTTTGTGAGCGATTTACGTTCAGTTGCTAAACAGTATTTGAGATTATGTGTAACTCAGGTTGCGCAGTTTTGGACTACACAATACGGTCATTGTCTTGGTCGTCCATTGCTTGCCTCAAGGTAAGTTCTTAGTAACGGCCAAGCTGAGTTTTTTGGAACCTCCAGGATTCCTTTCCCCAGCTGGTTTGTCACTCTCTTTGCATTCATGACGTGTTCCTCGCATAAATCCAAGGCCACATGCAGTTGGTAGGACATATAAAAACTATTGTTCGGTTATGAAAACTAGTAATATACTAAAAAAAGTTTAGCGTCATCCCGATTCCCAGAACTCCTGAAGATAGACGTTGACTGTGAATATTGTATCGCAGACACAGTCCCTTTGACTGTTACCAGTAAACCCGCCCAAAGATGTCAACAACCATGCATGAGCAGCGCCTATTAGACCGAGGGGTCCGATATCCGATCGGATCCAGTCATTCCAACAGAAAGGATGTACACGGTTCGTGTTGTCTGCAATTGAACCATGCGTAGACCGTCAATACCGTGGTTCGATCCCGTCCCCATTGTTAGTCTGTGGCAGGAAGGGCTCTCATTAAGGGAAGGGTCCTGGCGTCTCGGACTGAATCAAAGGGATGTTGTTCAGACATGGAGGAGATATAGAGAGACAGGAACTGTCCATGACATGCCTCGCTCAGAACGCCCAAGAGCTACTACTTCCGTGGGTGACCGCTACCTACGGATTATGGCTCGAAGGAACCCTGACAGCAACGCTACCATGTTGAATAATGCTTTTCCTACAACCACAGGACGTCGTGTTACGACTCAAACTGTGCATAGTAGGCTTCATGATGCGCAACTTCGCTCCCGACGTTCATGGCGAGGTCCATCTTTGCAACCACTACACCACGCAGTGCGGTATGGATGGGCCAACAAAATGCCGAATGGATCGCTCTGGTTTGGCATCACGCTCTCTTCACTGATGAGTGTCGCATATGCCCTCAACCAGATAATCTTCGGAGACGTATTTGGAGGCAACCCGGTCAGGCTAGACGCCTTAGACACACTGTCCAGCGAGTGCATCAAGGTGGAGGTTCCCTGCTGTTTTGGGGTGGCATTATGTGGGGCCGACGTACGCCGCTGGTGGTCATGGACGGCGCCGTAACGGCTGTACGATACGGGAATGCCATCCTCCGACCGATAGTGCAACCATAACGTCAGCATATTGGATAGGTTTTGGTCTTCATGGACGAAAATTCGCACATCTTGTGAATTGCTTCCTTCAGGATAGCGACATCGCTCAAGTAGAGTGGCCAGCATGTTCTCCAGACATGAATCCTATCGACCTGCCTGTGTTAGATTGGAAAGGGCTGTTTAAGGACGACTTGACCCACCAATCACTCTGAGGGATCTACGCCGAATCGCCGTTGAGGAGTGGGACAACCTGGACGAATAGTGCCTTGATGAACTTGTGGATAATATCCCACGACGAATACAGGCAAGCACCAATACAGGAGGACGAGCTACTGGGTATTAGAGGTACCGGCGTGTATAGTAGTCTGGACCACCATCTCTAAAGGTCTCGCTGTATGGTGGTACAACATGCAATGTGTGGTTATCATGAGCAACAAAAAGGGTGGAATGATGTTTATGTTGAACTCTATTTCAGTTTTCTGTACAGGTTCCGGAACACTCTGAATCGAGGTGATATGTATATATATATTGTGTGTGTCTCTTGTAGAATAAACTGGAATTCCTCAGGTTTTTAGTCAATTATTATGCCTTAGATGAATAACTGATGCACTAAGTGTTGAGTCACTAAGCACTAGTCTGATGGAAGTAGCACGAACACGGGGTCCTGAGTGCCATTTTGATATCAAATTAATATTCAAATAAATTAAACTGATCAATTATTTACTTCCCAACACCACCGCCACCCATTCACCCCCGCCCAACAGGATATGAGTTTTTCAAAAATGGCACGTGGGCCCTCACACCCTTCTGCTCACCACCCTCCGCCTCGAATTTTGGCGCGAATTTCTTGGTGCCAGAGCCATGATTATGTTACACCCCATCATCCAACAAAGAACGGGCGGGAAGTTCATGAAGGGCACTGCCCTTTCCGTGACATGAGCCCTGGTCCTTCTGGATGGAAATCCCAAGTGCACCCGCCAATGCCGGAGACGAAGATTAGGTTAGTATACTTTATTTACTTAGGTAGGGAAACTGAAGTAATTAATAATAAACATCACTCCTAATTAAACACCTATATGCATAGCGCTGCACATGGACTGCCTAAAATCGCAATGCAGCTCAAAAATTGGTAGTGTTGGTGCTGTCCTCATAGGAAAAAATTTCACAGTACCACTCTAAACCATTAGCAGACGTACTCAAACTCTACCCTTCGCCTACAAACTGGCAGGAAAATGCCTGAAATAGAAGGTACTACCTTCACTGTTTTGGGAGGGATTGTGTTCAACTGATGAGGTGTTGGATAGAGAGGAGTTTCATACATGTATTACCTGTAGGCACACAGCTGAGGACTGTATCTATCTCTGTCTGACGTCAGAGTTTGCTACAGACACCTCCCACTGCATCGCTCGACAATCATTTTGCAGTTCAGGTAATCGAAGCCGATATGTAATACCATAATTGGCGGGAAATGCCTCACTGTCGTGAAAAACAACCAGCACTGTGTTCAGGATGGCTCCAATATACTGGAACGAGTCCTCTCACTGGTGGATCCACATTTGAACCCTGTCTCAGACGTGCAGCACTGCGGGTCGCCCTCTAGATTCCCTTCCGGATAAATGCATGGTGGATCCACCTTCGAACCCTTCCCAGATGTAGCGCATTTTGGATCCACATCTACACATCCTTCCCGATATAACACAGTGAGGATCCACGTTCTAACCCTAACTCAGGCCTACCCTACGATCCATCCGCAGCACACTCACAGACATACACATGCAGAAAATAGAGAAAATGCAGCGCATCTCCAGATTACTTGGTCGTGAGTGACTTGATGCATTCGAGTATAGTGCTATACTATACCATCCAAGCAATGTCCTGTTCCATCTTATACATGAAACTTAAGAACTGTCTCCCTCCTTCTAACGGACATCTAGCACAGAAAGTAGTTGAATTGGGATGATAATGTGCCATTATTGTCGATCTTTAAGAGATAAAAGAAGGTGTGACAGGTGCAACAGGATGCCTTGGTTTTTTGTTATTACTAGAGAATCAAGAAGACGTTTCAACAAATAATCGGTAATATAAACTGCAACGAAGATGTTGTGCTCTTTATCAGGATGAATTTAAATGTGCTTATATTCCGTACAGAACAGTTCTGCCAAGAGTTTTCGTTATTTTCATAGCTGTAACACTGTCGAAAACATTGTACAGGTGGTTGAAATCGAGACTTCGCGATTGGTAATGAGCAGGCAAAGTCTCTTTATGTATGTGTGTTGGACTGTCAGCATCGGACGATTGCGGTTCCAATGCATAACTTGCTAACTGTTCATCTATCAATTACGCTGTCAGTGATGCGCACTCCGTAGGTACAGAAAAACTCTGATGTTCCAGGATGCTAAGGCAGTCGACACACAGTCAACTAATAAATAACTTTCTACTAAGATAAAAAAACCTTAAAATATACTATTTGTAGGTGTCCTACGGGGTTTTGGGGACGTATCAGAGTTGGAAGGTAAAGGAAAGAGTAGTGGCGCTCATCTAGTAAGCAATAAGAGCATTTAGTTATGGGAAAAATGTCAGAGCAGCAGCAGAAATCAACTCCGCACGCGTGTCAACTCTCTGATCCAGATTCCTACATAGCAGAGTAGAGGGTAGACGAACGTGTAGAATTCCATCAAGTGCTTCGCTGCATGAGTCTGCAGACAAGTACACTGATGTGACGCAGCAGTGCACGGATTTGTTTCCAGACTTCGACTTTCCAATCTGTAACACTAGTGGAGCCTCATCTACGTTTGAGGTGAGTGCTACTATATTTTTCATGACCTTCTTATCCAAAGTACATACATGTAGTCATCTTCTTAGGATTTTTTTTAGTTCGCTCGTGTATAGGATATACAAATATCTCAAGCCAACTTATGAGTATGCAAGCAGTGTGACCACACACATGTGGAGAAAGATCCAGAAAATATGAAAAATGACAAATTAGCTAAAACTCGAGGAAAACCTGGTATAATTACGAAAATTGATGAAAAATACTTAAAATTCAGGGAAATACGTGAAATACGCAAAATGGCGAAAAACTTCAAAAATTGCGTAAACTGACAGAGAATACACAAAATTAGAGAAAAAGTACCATGAAACGCTGGGAACTGCGGTGTGTTGGTGGTGCCAGGACACTCAAGACCGATAGAAGCTTAAACATTATACTCTGTCTGCATTAAGTTTTAATCCTCCCCCTCGTCCTGTAAACTACGTATGTTTTCGTAACACATACTTCGTTCAACTAAGGCTACATAAGTATTTCACAGAGGAGCTATATTAAAGCAAAAATATGGTTCAAATGCCTCTGAGCACTATGGGACTTAACTTCTGAGGGCATCAGTCCCCTAGAACTTAGAACTACTTAAACCTAACTAACCTAAGGACATTACACACATTCATACCCGAGGCAGGATTCGAACCTGCGACCGTAGCGGTCGCGCGGTTCCAGACTGTAGCGCCTTGAACCGCTCGGCCACTCGGGCCGGCTATATTAAAGGAGGCAAAACGTATGCATCACCATACAGAACAGCGTTCTCACACATCCAGTCGAATATAGATATTACCTACTCATAAGTAGTGTTATTCGTTGAGTATTGAGGAAAAGAATAACTATATTTATCAGATTTAAGAGATTACGTAGAGTGTTCTTTAAGAGACCGGACTGATGACACACATACCACCTTTAATAGAGTGAGGAGGGTGTACTCGGGAGACGTGGTGTTGGCACGAAATTGCTATATTATCCTACAAATGAACTAAGCAGTGCGTGGTTGACAACGCAATGTATCAGCTATAGAAAATATTCATGTCGTTTCTTCCGCACTCTGTTGCCTAGTGGGGCATAGCTGCATCCGTCAAAATCGCTACCATTGTGATTGAAGATATATACGTTTCCGGCTTAAAAAGACGTATAAAATCCATTAATTTTTTAAGATACAGAACAGCAGTCTCCTGACTTCGTTGTAGTTGGTTTGTAAGCAGCTGGAGTGGTGGATACATACCTACGATTCTAAGGAACAGCTCAGTCCCTTTCTAAGACACCAGAATGTAGAAGAAGGAAATAGTTTTATCATTTTAAAGTTTGTCTCGGAAGTGGTTGGGATAGGAAACTTGCAGGGTGGTTGTATGTCTGATGTTGGAAAAATAGGCTTTTATGCTGCATTAGAGTATTAAGAGCGTTGCATTCTGCACGACTAATACTTTGGAATCCAAATGGCTTTAACAATATAGCATTTTTAGGTGCAGAACAGTGTAGCTGTAAGAGTGTGTGGTTGTCTTCAATGCTCATTTCTCGCGTGCTGATACCTTCTTGGTACTGACTCCAGACCCTAAAATAATACTTCAGAATTGATAGCACGGTTGATTTACGTGAAATGTTTAAATCTCCATCCATCTGGAGATCCATCATGGGTAAGGCACACGTTTCATTTTAACCATCTGTTATACCCCCGCAACACTCTAATGTCTACTATACACCGATAACTAGTGTTACTGTCCTCGACATGCACGAATCTCGAGAGATCTTGTACACTTGGGTGGGCGCCGTTGGTGAGGCTGTTGTGGATCAGCCTTCGGTCAACATCAGTTACGGATACAGCTCGCTTTCTTCCTTCACAAGACGTGAACTTTAGTTATGTAGTTGGTATAGGATCATCATAATCCAGGTCAGTTGCATATATAACTGGCGATCCCGTTGCAGGAGGGATTGGTCAAGGACAATGCAGGCGGATTTGTCAGTCTGCGACTTTATCCTAACAATGCGAGAACACTATGTGACTCCTATCCACTCAGGGAAAGATGGCCAGCCGTAATCGAAAATGCTGCTCTATGATCGATGTGCTAGAAATATGTAGATTACCTAACTGCATCGATATAGGACGCCGTCTGGTATGCTTTGGCGTATATGACCGAATGGATACACTGCACAGTCGCATTTTCGCTGGCTCTATTTGCTTCGTTATTGCTCGCGTAACAACTAATATATGAGATAAAATATGTTGCTACGAAGAGAGCCCTGAAATACGTTTTAGGGGTGCTGCGCTGTGACTTCCTTTGGATCATTTACTTTCAACAAAACAAAATATATTACGTTCTTATTATTCTGGATCTGGCTTTCTATTAAAGGAACATTGTTTCGATACTGTAACTCGCATTAAAGTTCAACATATCTTTCTTACTTTACAGTTATTGAAAAGGTTACTGAAAATTATTTCGTTATCAATACTGATGTTACAGTATGCAGCGTTTGTTCAACATGAAAATTTTGCAATGGATTTTTGTTAACAGTAAAACACCAATAAGTACCACGACTATCACGAGAACATGAGACTATTATCAGAGTAAAAGATGTTTTTACTATAATGTTTGCCAGACCAGAACTACGCACAGCAAGATTTGTTTTATGTTATGAAGGTAAATCACCTTTTTGCACTGTTAATAATATATCATCCCCAGCCCGCATCAACCTGTAAAACACATCATAAAATCTGCTGCTCTGCTCTGGCATTCCAAAAGCTGAAAGAAATAATTTTAGTTTATTATTACCTGTCCGCTTCTTTGCGGTATGATTGGTTTCATTTCATGCAGTTTGAATGCGCCGCGGCAGCGGCTCGTTCGTTCGTAGCTCTGCACCACGAATAATATTTAAATAATTGAAAATGTCTTAAAAGGATGGGATAAAATACCAGGAAAGCTTATTACAAATCATAATGCAAGTTTTCACTATGTAACTCTATTCAAAACACGTAAACAGATTAAATTATTACAAACCTTTACAATAAGTACCTAATGGCGTACGTCTCTCAATCTTGACAAAAGAATGCTACGCAATCGTACAATATAACGTCACAGGCTCTTCCTACTCACGTAACTCCAAGAAGACGACAGAGACATTAATGTTCGGTCACTACTATTTATTCTTGTCACATATTCTCATCTTTGTTTCATATTTAATAAGTATCGTCTGTGGTGGTTTCAGTTCTCGCCGACACAGATATTATAATCGGTACATAATTCTATACAAGAACAAAACATGACACATAATGCTTTCTCCTTATTACATAAAGTTCACACAGTCGTTGTCCACGCAATTACAACCATCCAGTTCAATTATTCTTTTCTCCTTTTTTTACCACATGTAATATGTGTTTTGCTAAGAGACGTTACAGAATGAACAATACATGATAAAAAATTCAATTTACAATTGTATTCATTTCAGTAAATTTAACCTTCTTCCCTCTCTATCTGCATTCACAATCTAGTGTATGGTACATGCAACATAGTGGAGGGGCGATTTAGCAATGATTCAGTATCTGGGAGGCTTTCTGCTGTGTCACTGACTGATGTTGAAATTACGAAACAACCTGTAAAATTGCTCAGACAGATCGCGCTATCAACTGCGGTGCGGATTACAGTACATCGTTCCACATCAACAGTTTCTTTCTAACTACATCCGCCTACAGGTACGCTGTAGATTACCACATAATGATTGACTGACACCACTTTTTTCAGATGGAGAGAGCCTTGGTGGAACTCTGGATATCGGCTACTTGCTACTGTGGAGCATGGGATTAAATGTTTTCATATAGCTGTTTCGAAGCGTTCGTCAATGCTGCAGACTCGTTGTATTTCCATATGCTGCGATGCCCCCTACATTTTTTTCCACCAATAAGAAAACAGTACCACTTTTCTTTTCTACTACCTGCTATCTTAAGACAAGAACAGTAATGAGTACATGACTGAAAAATTAGCAAACAATGCTACTCAAAACGGATCACTGAGACATCTTCTACCCCATCACTGTGGAAGATGAGATGAACTGTATATGACCCGGAATCTTGTTTGTAGTTTCGAATACTGATCAGGATGGATTGTAAAAGAAAATCAAAACTCTGTAATAAAATGTATAAAGGAGGGCTTTTCACGAAGACTCAAGTGTCAAACTTGCAAAGAAGTCAACGCTACCACCCGGCGATTGACACAGGTTCGAAACTGTTAATGGTACAACAAAATCTCTTCAGAAGATCGAGTGGCTGGTTACAGTAGTTGCAACAGTGTAAAACAATGTAGCTTTCCTGTTTCCAGGTATAATATGGTGCACGACGAACGAAGTATACCTTTACCACCAGCATGTATTTTTATAAAGGTTTAAAAATGTACATAGAATTTTACTTGGCATAAAATTTTGTAACTGAAGAATTAACAAGGTATTTTACATAGCTTTAATATATTATACAGCCCTTAATTGTTCAGAATTCACCAGTTCAAACTGAAAAAAACTGAGTAACTAAGTTAGAATATAAGTCAGTTTTCATTATTAAATTCCATTCATTATGTTTCTATTCCATTTATATATATATGTTGATATAATTTTTAACAAATGTCGCAGAGAATGTAAGCTAATGTCTAGTGACACAAAAAGTAGACAATCTCGGAAACTGCTTATGGCCATCTTTAGAGCCCATTCTTTTCCCATTATTTTCCAATCATTCACTAAAGCTAGGCTTTTGATACAGCTGACTTTGATATATTACTGATTAAAATGGAACAGCTCAATTTCTCAAACATCGCAATACATTGGTTCGACAGCTACCTCAAAAACTGAAGTGCACAATTCATTTGTGGGTCGGAGGAGTCATCATGGAAAAACGTGCGCTCTGGAGTTCCCCAAGGCTCCGTCCTTGGTCCAATACTCTTCTCACTGTACATTAATCATATTTCTTCAGTGATTCACTTCTGCAACTACCATCTATATGCCGACAACATCCAACTGTAAATAAGAGCAAGCCCCAAGATCATTGCTGACGCAGTAGCGAATGTGAACGCAGATTTTTGCTCTGTTTCTCGATGGTCACAGAACCTAGGTCTGAAACTAAAACCCAAGAAATCCCAGGTCATTCTTATATCTCATCCAAAGTTAATCAGCCGGTACTTTCTCGAAACAACCCCTCAAATAGTCCTCAATAGTACCCTACTACCATACCAAAAAACAGTAAAAGATCTTGGAATAATCTTGGATGAATACCTAATCTGGGAAGAATAAACAGCCACAGTTTGCCGGAAATCGCTCTCCTCCCTACATGCAATCCAAAAATTTAGAAAAATATTTCCATCCCATGTTAAACAAAAATTAGTCCAAACACTAGTCTTGTCTAATCTTTACTACTGTAATGTAGTTCAACGTGGCACAAATAGTGAAAATTCGAGATGCCTCGAGCTAGTGATGAATGCTTGCGTTAGATACGTGTGCAATATACGGTTGTATGATCATATCAGTCCTTCATACTCCCAGCTAGGGTGGATACGCCCACATAAGGTACGTGATCTCCACACGATATGCTTACTTCATCGATTTCTTAGTCACTGGTGCCCCCAATACTTATCTTCTCACATTAAACACCCATCATCATTCCAAAACGGCAATACCAGATCGGATACGTCTAGCATCTTGGCTGTACCTTTACATAACACAAAATCTTTCTCCGTGTCATTCTCCATCTCAGCCATACGACTATGGAACGCGCTCCCCTGTGATCTGCGTCTTATCCAGAACCAATCAACATTCAAGAGGGAACTCAGAACTTACATATTAGGGACGGTATACCCACCATTGTTGTGCCCCTCTCATCTCTCTTTCTCCTCTCCATCATAGCTTCGAATTTTACCATTCTATTTCTCTTCCTCTATATCTCTTTCACCCCATTCTATCGTCTTATGTCTCTGCTCGATGTGAATAACTCACAAGCTGCAAGAACATAACGAGAAAATACCCAACTAGCAATAGGACTGACATTCATAAAAGAAAAATATGTTTACTTTCATATACATAGTCACTACTATTTTTATTATTATTATTATTATTATTATTCTTGATTGTTATAATTATTTTTTGATTGTTATAATTATCCTTGTACCACTGTTATAATCTCTATTTTTTCTTTAACATCAATACTGTATAACATATGGTATGTCCATAACGTTCTGTACAAACTGTAATTCGTTCAGTCTCAGTATGCCTGGTTAGGTGTAAGAGAGGGCCTGAAGGCCCTAATCTTTCCAGGTAAAATAAATGCATAAATAAATAAATAAACTGAAGTAGTAACAAAAAAATTGTTTTTTCCTCTAGATACAACACTCTCCCCTACATTTGGAAGGAGGCATTGAAATCAATCGAAAGCTATTTTTCACCGAATTCCTTCTTGTACTGTAGGTTCAATATTATTACGTTGAGACCACAATTAAATCCAAATCCTAAGGCAGGATCGCTGTCAAGTACAAAACCTTAACTCAAGAGAAGTTTATTAATGCCACCAATGACAGCCAGAAGATAACTGAACTCCTGGATGGAGAGTTCAACTGTTTGAAGAAACATCGAACTTCCAGAGCGCTGGTCTTTATAAAAACTTCTAATATTCCAAAACACACGGACATTACAAATATAATATATTGAAAGAAATTTCCAGCATTGATAAATACAAAAAAAAACTGATAATAGTAGGGTAATATCTTTGCAAATAACGAAGGGTTCCTTTATGCTCATTTACTGAGAGTGTTGTAATGCAGTCAGTTACTCTATATTTTAAAATGTATAAAAAGTTATTGTTTTTAATGAGTTGTTGTACCAAATGTCACACAAGCTTTAAATTTTTCAGGTAATCGTAACGCAGAATTTGTGACTTAGTAGAAGATGTCGGTTTTCACAATTAATGTCATATAGAATATTTCCAGATTCGGGACCTTACTTACATATAAATCTCTCGTTAGTATAAACCATCAATTAACCAATTTCATTTTTTAATTTTTTTCAGGCGTTTATAAAGTACCTTCCAACCTCACCCCCTCTTGGTAATGCGCGTTACGTACACTGCGTGCGTTGGTACCACTAGGTTTCAGACCACAGCACGGCAGTCAACGACTAACCACAACAGACCACTGGATATGCCGCAGGTCGTGGCATTGTTCCCTTTCCAGGAGATGATCATGATGACGATCATTAGTGTTTCATGGCGCTAAACTGCGTGGTCATTAGCCTCCTTGCATGAGATAAACAGGAACGAGGTTGGTGATAAACTATCAAAATGCAGAGGGAGTGCATCTGTGATCTATGGGTAGCATCTTTGGCTAGTAATCTTAAAGACCTAGCTCCCGAGTTCGGACCCCACCACCACATAATTTTGAATAAAAACCGTCAGCAACGATGGCCGAAGACTTCCAGCGTGAGAAGTGACATTCGTTCTGCCAACGGCCCACTCAAATAGGGGGGAGGAGTGCACAGAAATTCAGAGCCCGCTGTTGCCTTCGGGGTGGGAACCTCCACATAAGAGGCGGAAGACTGACCAAACTACATGAGGCTGCAGATGGTAATGAAAATCACTTAATTAAAGACATACAATGTGTATTCACAGGACAAATGAACTGTAACACGTAAAATGTCATGATGATCACTCCATTGGGAAAAGATACCACACAATCGGATCTCCAGATTGGGATTTCAAAGGCAGAGGTGACTATGAGGAAAAAACTGAATAATCGACGGAAGGGTAACAGTCTAGAAGTCGGGGTAAGCAATGTCAGAAGCTAGCGGTTGTTGTGGAAGTAGAGGAAAGAGTTATATGGGAAAATGGACTTGGTATTAGGAACGAGAATGAAAAAATACTGAATTCTGGAATAAATTTTAGCCAGTAACGGCAAATAGTTTCTTTTAAGAAACGGAAGAGGAGGAGTCATACTACAAAACGCTGGGCGTACGGGAAGATTTCTGTTAGATTAAATTACGTTCAGGAAGTGATTCCAAAATCAGGTCTAGTGTCGTAAGGCGTACGCAGGAGCAGATATAGGGTCGGATGACAATTTAGTGATGATAAAGAGTAGGCTGTAGTTTCAGCGACTACTCATAAAGAATCATTGAACAAAGATGTGGGACACGTAAGTACTAAGTAATGAAGAGATTGGCTTGAGGATTTCTGGGACTATAGATACTACAGTACAGATCACTAGGCAGTTCAGTTGAAAAGCAATTGACATCTCTAAAGACGGGTATCACAGATGCTGGAAGGTAAACATAAGAAAGGCAGGTTCGAATCCTGCCTCGGGCATGGATGTGTGTGATGTCCTTAGGTTAGTTAGGTTTAAGTAGTTCTAAATGCTAGGGGACTGATGACCTCAGCAGTTGAGTCCCATAGTGCTCAGAGCCATTTGAACCATTAAGAAAGGCAACCCTGCATAACAGAACAAATACTTACGTTGATCGACGAAAGAACGAAGTGAAAAAATAGTAATGGTGATTCGGGAATACAGAAAGACAAGTCGCGTGGGAATGAAGTAAATAAGAAGTACAGGGAAGCTAAGGTGAAATGTCTGCATGAAAAATGAGAAGAAATAGAAAATGAAATAACTGTCGAATGAAACGACTAAGTGTATAGAAAAGTGAAAACAGCATTTGGTGAAATTAGAATCAAGGGTGGTAACATTGAAAGTGCAACTAGAATTTCACTTTTAACTGCAGAGAAGAGAGTACATTGAAGGCCTCTGTGAGGAGGAAGACTTGTCTGATGATGTGTGATTGAAGGCCTCTATGAGGAGGAGGACTTGTCGATATAGAAGAGATGTGGGATCCGACACTAGAATCAGAATCTAAAAGAGCTTTGAAACATTTACGATGGAAAAAGGCATTCCATCGCACTCAAAAATCGTAGCCGTAAGTGATAATAAAACGGCCATTCGCGGTGGTGTCGTAGAATATGAGACTAGCGATATACCATCAGACTTTTCAAAAACATATTCCACACAGTTCCGAAGTAAGCAACACGTGACGAGTGCCAGAATTATCGCACAGATACGCAGGAGCAGATGTACAGATATACAGAGGAGTGCGAAATAATATTGAAGATCTGTTACATAATAAATAGTTTTCCTCTAGGAAACTTTGTTCTGACGTTATGGATGATAATGGAAGCAGACTAAAGAAAAAACAAACACTTTCATAGTATTTATCGAACAGAAAAACGCATTTGACAATGTAAGACTGTGCAATATGTTCGAAATTCTGATAAAAATAGGGGTAAGCTATAAGGAAGGATGGGTAATGTACAGTGTTTACACGAACCAAGAGGGAGCAGTAGGTGTGGGAGACCAAGAAAGAATTTCTCTTATTAAAAAGAGTGTACTACAGGGATAGCGTCTTCCACCACTACCGTTCATTCTGTATATCGGAGAAGCAGTAACGGAAATAAAAGAAGGCTTCGAAAGTGGAATGAAAATTCAACGTGAAAAGATATCAATGACAAGATTCGCTTATCACGCTGCTATCAAGTGTTCAAATGGCTCTGAGCACTATGAGACTTAAAATCTATGGACATTAGTCCCCTAGAACTTAGAACTACTTAAACCTAACTAACCTAAGGAAATCACAACACCCAGTCATCACGAGGCAGAGAAAATCCCTGACCCCGCCGGGAATCAAACCCGGGCGCGGGAAGCGAGAACGCTACCGCACAACCACGAGCTGCGGACCACGCTGCTATCCTCATTGACAGTTAAGACGAATTACAGGATGCGATGAATGGAATGAACAGTCTATTGAATAACGAATATAGACTGACAACTGAAAGTAATGAGAAGAAGAAAAATTAGAACAACGAGAAACTTGACAACGCAGTTGGTAATCACGACGTACGAGAAGTTAAGGAAATCTGCTGCCATGGCAGCAAAATAACTCGTGATGGACGGACCAGGGAGGACATAAAGTAGACTAGCACAGACAAAGAGGGCATTCCTTCCCAAGAGAAATCTGCTAGAATCAAACATAGGCCTCGAACTGAGGAAGAAATTTCTAAGAATGTATGTATGGAGCACAGAATTGCACGGTAGTGAAACAGGAAAGAAAATAGTCGAAGCTTTAAGATGTGGTACTACAGCCACAAAATTAGTTGGACTGATAAGGTAAGGAAGGACGAGGTTCTCCGGATAATCAGTGAGATAGGGAATGTAAGTTACGGAAAATACTGACATCACGAAGGGACCGGATGGTAGGACAACTGTAAAGATATCGTGGAATAACTTCGATGGTACTAGTGGGAGATGTAGAGGGTGAAGATTGTAGAGGAAGACTGATATTCGAATGCGTCCGACAAACAACTACGCACGTTTGTTGGAATTGATATCCGAGACGAAAAGGTTGGCACAGGAATGAAATTCGTGATAGACCAGATTAAACCAGTCGGTAAACTGATGATTTGAAAGACAATAGCATGTCCTATGGTTCACGAAAAAGTTGCTGAAATCATGTGTACCATGCGCGAAATCTTAGGAGTTTAAGTATCGATAGTATCTGCCCTGGATTGTCTCGGCCCCGTTGTTGGGAGACAAGACGATGCCTGGCCTCCAGAGGTCGCGTAAGCAGCGTCAGAAAGGGAGGTAGAGTCGTTCCCGGCTACCTATGGCGAAGTTGTCAGTTTGAGGTCGGCATTAACTGAGAACGCGTGAGTGGTCTCATGGTTCAAATAAAGATGAAAGGCAGCGACCTGTTCTGTGGAGAGTTATTAGCGCCAACACGCCCGTCACTTTGTCAGCTACTCGACCATTGGAGGAAGCGAGCAAGTTCAGGGAAATGCTACGTGCCCATATTGTGGACTATTGGTGAGCCCTTTTCGCCATGGACAATGATTTTGATCTCAACCTACATGTGAGTCTCCACCTCTTGATTCGTTTCGGCCTGCTTCACATCTGTTTCATTCCTCCTGCCCGCTGATGTGAGACGCTGTCGTTTGTGTTTTGATGCCGGCCGAAGTGCTGCAGTCTGGAACCGCGAGACCGCTACGGTCGCAGGTTCGAATCCTGCCTCGGGCATGGATGTGTGTGATGTCCTTAGGTTAGTTAGGTTTCCTAGTTCTAAGTTATAGGGGACTAATGACCTGAGAAGTTGAGTCCCATAGTGCTCAGAGCCATTTTTTGTGTTTTGATACTTGGCTGTGTCTGGCAGAGTTTCTGGCACGTATACTTGATTTGTGGCGAACATATATTAGATTTCTTTTTTGTTGCTTACTCGTCACATTTCTGAGCAGCGTGCATATTCTGCGCATTTGTTATATCATTCTGCAAGCTACCTGCTCGATTTTTAATTACAGCATGCTTCTCAGCCTTCTTCAAAGTGTCTTGTATTTTAGAAACCTCTTGCCTGACATATTATGCAGCGTCTTCTATGTTATGTAATAGTATTTTTTCCAGTGTTCGCCTACATTTAATTCATTGATGATTTTGGCATTTCTTTAGAATAGATTTCAACGCTTAATGCTTGCCAGACTGGCTTTATTCATGATCCCCTGTACTTTTTTAGGATGCTATGTAACACATTCATTGCTTGCCAAACATATTCAATACATTTGGCCGGCCGCTGTGGCCGAGATATTCTAGGCGCTTCAGTCCGGAACCGCGCTGCTGCTACGGTCACAGGTTCGAATCCTGCTTCGGGCATGGATGTGTGTGATGTCCGAAGGTTGGTTAGGCTTAAGTAGTTCTAAGTCTAGTGAACTAATGACCTCAGATGTTAAGTCCCATAGTGCTTAGAGCCATTTGAATCACTTCATTGCATTTTTTAAATGTAACTCAAACAGTGCTTATTTCTGCTTATATGTGTGTTACACGACAGATTAGCCATTGTTTATCAGGGGCCTGATCGTATACTTTGATCGATATGGTGACATTCTCCAAACTGTTTTGTGATGCATCTATGGGGAAGGTATATGTTTTAGTAGGACTCTGGCCAGCAGCTTACATCAAGTACGTATTACCTGTGAGTTCAAATTTTGCGAACTAAACGCCTTTATGGTACTTACTTTGTCGTTTGTGTATTTAACGTTTGCTGCACGCTATTCCTAGTTCATTCAGATCGTAAACTTGGCTTTGTGCTGCCGCTTTTTACTTTACTGGAATCTGTGAAATGAGACGCTTACTTTGCTTTTGACGTTTTATATGTCAATTTTACATTATTTAATGAAGATGATTCTTCTAAACCTCGTCTGAGATAATCCAAGCGTTACCGTTTGTATAAATTACACCTGATGTTTTCCTCTGTCTTTGCGCTGTAAGGCTTTCTGTTCTTAAGCTTAAGATATCCAAAAATAGTTACTAATCTCTGCAAATCCTGAAGCATCTTCACCAATTGTAAAGTTCCTATACGTCCGCCGGCCATTAATTCTGTTACACTACAGTTGTCGTCGATGCTATTAAGGTTCCTTGCAGTGCAAATCTGTCCACTCAAGTTCTCTCGTTGTTAACGATCAACTGGTCCCTTAATCAAAATTGTATGTAAAATTGTATTACTTGGAATTGCCTCACCGTGCCAGATAACTATCATTGGGCCTTAAACCGTTTATGCAGCTGCTAAGAGTAAGTATTTGACTGGTCGTTACCTTTAATTCTTTGTTAATACCTAGTGCAACGGCTGATTGACACTTTTTTGTTTTGCGTGAATGACAATTATTATTGGAACCTAAGCCATTATTGAATTTGTTAAGTATAGTCTAACGATGTTATTGGTTTATCTGTTAACGATCAACGGCCTAGGGCGGTTAACAGACTCGTAGCAAATGCTTTAATATAAGACATGATAATATTAAGGGAAAAGATAGCTGACTAAATACACACAATCAAAGATAAAGTAAATACCATTACAGACACATTTAAAAACGGGACACGTTATTGCAGTTAAGTGGCAACTTAGAGATAATGGTTGATTAAGCGACAATTACAGAGCTAGATCCAATATTTTGGGAAGGAATCCTGACATCACACAAAAAATTAAAACGCACTCCACACTCGTCTTGTTAGGATTTAAAAAAAAGGAACAGTCCTGTGGAAGATTCAGGTCCGCTCTTAGGTCGTCATATAAATCATACACTATTGCAGTATATAGTGTCGAGAGCGCGTTTCCCCATCTGTGACACACTGGTGGTTCCTTGCGAAGTAAGAGAGAGCCATGTGTCAATGGAAATTGTGTCACTGTGTCCCGAAATGGCAATTTCTTCAGCTCACCTCGATTGGATGGAGGTGATCCACCGTCACACGGAAGTTTTTCTGCCCGCAAATTATTCCTCTTTATTTCCAACCACAGCCTCCCACCAACATATTGCTTTCCAGGTCACGTATAATTTAACAGTCTGCAGGGAGCTGAACAGGGAGCAGGAGGTGTAAAGCTACAAACGAATTCATTTCCCCGGATCCAATTGTACCCTGGAACACACCAGAAGCATGAAATATCAGCAGTTTGAACGTATTAGGAAAGCTGGAATATCTGAAACGGGAAATGCAAAGATTGAGTGAAATGACATGAAAAGATGATAAGGATTTCTGGTCATATGAACGTAGGGTTATATCAACAGCAGCAAAAAATGCTGTAGCTGGAATGCGATGCATTATGAACAAGGAAGTACGGCACAGAGTGAGCTACTGTAAAGAGTTCAACGACAGGGATATTCCCATCAGTTTCGACAGAAAACCAATGCCGACAACAATAGTTCAGCTACACACGCCGACGTCGGAAGCAAAATATGAAGAGATAGAGAAGGTTAATGAGGATATTGAATAAGTATTTCAGTATTTGGTAGGAGATGAAAATCTAATAATCATGGGAGACTAGAACACGATTGTAAGGGGAGGAATAGAAGAAAGGATCATGGAAGAATACGCACTTGTCAGCAGAAATGACAGAGGATAAATACTAATTGATTACTACAGAAAATTTCAGATAGTAACAGAGAATATTCTGTTCTAGAATCACAAAAGGAGGAAGAATTCTTGGAAAAGAGGTGAAGATGTGGGAAGATTACAACTGGATTACATCATTGTCAGACAGAGATTTCGAAATCATATATGGGATTGTAAGGTGTACCTAGGTTCAGACTCAGGTCACAATTTAGTAATGATGAAGAGTTGACTGAATTAAAAGAAAATATTCTGGAGGATTAAGTATGGATACCGAAGTACTGAGAACGATGCGACTCGTTTGAAGTTCGCTACGGATGTGGATACTCCGATAAGTAGTACTAGAGGAGGCAGTTCATTTTATGAGAGGTGGATACCTCTAAAAGGAGCAGTCACCGATGTTGGAAAGGCATACATAGATAAAAGGAAGGTAACTGAGAAGAAACCTCGGCTAACAGAAGAAGTACTTCAACTGATCCATGAAATAGGTAAATACAAAAATACTGTGCAAACGTCAGGAATACAGAAATATAAATAATTATCGGATGGAATAAATTAGAAGTAGACGGAATCTAAGACTAAATGGCTGCAGGAAAAATGTGAAGAAATCGAAAAGGAAGTGATCGATGGAAGGAATGCAGAAAAGTCAAAACAACCTATCATTGATGAAACTTCCTGGCAGATTAAAACTGTGTGCCCGACCGAGACTCGAACTTGGGACCTTTGCCTTTCGTGTACAAGTGCTCTACCAACTGAGCTACCCAAGCACGACTCACGCCCCGTCCTCACAGCTTTACTTCTGCCAGTACCTCGTCTCCTACCTTGGATACTTTACAGAAGCCCCCCCGCGAACCTTGCAGAGCAAGCACTCCTGAAAGAAAGGATATTGCAGGAGACATGGCTTAGCCACAGCCTGGGAGATGTTTCCAGAATGAGATTTCCACTCTGCAGCGGAGTGTGCGCTGATGTGAAACTTCCTGGCAGATTTAAACTGTGTGCCGGACCGAGACTCGAACTTGGGACTTTTGTCTTTCGCGGTAAAGTGCTCTACCAACTGAGTTCTGTAAAGTTCTGTAAAGTTCTGTAAAGTATGGAAGGTAGGAGACGAGGTCCTGGCAGAAGTAAAGCTGTGAGGACAGGCAGTGAGTCGTGCTTGGGTAGATCAGTTGGTAGAGCACTTGCCCGCGAAAGGCAAAGGTCCCAAGTTCGAGTCTAGGTCCGGCACACAGTTTTAATCTGCCAGGAAGTTTCATATCAGCGCACACTTCGCTGCAGAGTGGAAATCTCATTCTGGAAACTATCATTGATATTATCTATAACCGTTTTATCTAACTTGCTTCTCTGTTTCCACTGAATGTGACTTCCGTATAACCACGCTTTTTGACGTAACATCCATGTAAATGTTTTATTCATTACTTATAATAATTTGTGTAACTGTAATTAATTTATAGATTTAAATTCGAAAGTAGTGTACTGTAAAAGAATGGAAAAGTTAAAAACTTATTTGTAATGCTGGTTCTTCAGTAGGGCTTGTAGGTTTGTAATCATGTAAAACACCCAGGTTTTCCCCTCTGCAACGAAACTGGTTTTACGGGAATAGTAAAGTTGGATCTGGCTGTCGAACTGCAGAGCTCCTTTATGGCAAGAGTGAGTCAGTGGCTGGCAGCAAAGTGTGAGCACCTTGTGAAGTGAAAGAGCCGAGAAAAACTGCGAGATTATACAACATAACCTCAGATGCAAAAGTATCTTGGCTTATTATGCATGGGATATTTTGGTTAGCTCCGTACTTCAAAAATCCGACGCTATGAAGAGAAATTTCAGAGCTTGTTACTCGGAAAGGGCCATGGATACTTTTGCCTCATTTTTGGCATAGCCACAGCAGATCTACACTGCCGCCACCTTCATCTCAAATTACCAAGTGAGTATTGTATCATTGCATGGACCAGTTACGTGGTTCCCGTTTCGATAATAAGTTTTTATTCTGTAAACTTCGTGTTGAGAAACCGTATTTCATCCTTATCTACTATCCTTGACAGGGTCTTACCCCAAGTGTGACGATAATTTCGAGTATTCTATTCTTCTGAACTGAAAAGCACTTCTATTAATCGACAAAAGTTAATAAGCTTAGTGAAGTTGTGAAGTACTTAATTATGTATTGACGTAAGTTTTGAAATACTCAACAAATTTTCATAAAAGTATAGTGAAAGTTTCATCAAAGTACAATTACTAAGTGAAGATTTAAAGCAATCAGTTTGAAGATTATTATTGTTGTGAAAACAGTGTTCATTATTTCACGTTATATAGTTAAGAGTTTGTAATATTGTGTTGTGACTACAGCATTCATCCTAGATCGGAGTCTAATGATAGACCAGTTTCTGGGTCCTCCTGGTAATAGTAGAGAGACATTTAAATTTCATATTACAAAAACAATACTCAAGTAGTACAACTTTCATTCTTACAACTTTTTTGTGCCACAGTAAGCAAATGGCTACAGCTATTGGGACTATCCTAGATTTATTTATCACGCGTCCCGTCTGAGCTAATCAGTATATTGAAGTGAATGTTCCTTGAGACTGCAAACCATCAGTTGCTTTAATAATGAATATATGTCTCAGTGATGCTAAATGTTATTATCTTTACATAAAGAAAAGTTTTATCTTCTCAGTAACCTTCCAACTGTGAGCTACATGGAAAATTTTTTGTATACGAAATTAGTGAATTTACTCATGGCCGTTTTGTTGCCTATGCCCAGTCACTTTCGGAACTCAAATTGTTAATACATTAATTAATTTAATAAGAGTGAATCTCAAAATGCTACTGTACACATGTACCACCATAATAAAATAAAAACAGAGAATAGTTGACAGAGTATGAAGGAGAAACAGTGGCATGTTTAAGTTTACAAAATAATGACAAGCTTTAGTAATACTTTTATAACTACAACGAGCTACCAAATCTCTCACAAAAATGACGAACACAAAACAGAATAGGGATGGTGTTAGACTGGCAAGGCATACATTCTGGTGGAAGCTATACAAATTCTCCCTGAATTAATCCCTTTTACAATGCAATCTGATTTCGTTTACATGAATCCATTGTGATGCTCAACTCTATTGAAATTGAGTCAACTACGACCAAGTATAATATGTTTCATTTGAGAACGCCGAGCTGTGAATATCATTTAACAACCCTCCGTCAATGCAACAGCGTGTTACCCTTTCACCTTCATTCAGGCAGTAGCGAAAACATCGAGTTGTGGGCGAGCAGCCGTACACCGCGGCAGCTGTGATGTTCTGATGCACGGACGAAAATTTTCAAACTAGGCTGTCAGGCATTGTTATTATTAGAACGTGAGAAACTGCCCTATCAGAGCCTTGAAATCCCAGCAGATTTCTGCTGGTCCAGCCAGACAAATCTGACTCACAGGCACGACAGTGTGTGCTGGAACTGTCAAAAGTCAGATGGCCGACCCAGAACTAGTTAGTTCACCTCATGACACACAACATATATAAGATGATATGCAGTTCCTCTGTTGGTACAGTTTTCCACTGGTAGTTAGTCCACCACAAGGTACAGATCACAGGTCTCACCCACTAGGGAAAAACCCCATGTTCTCCACCAGGGGAGGACCAGAAGAGGAAGAAGGCAAACAGTCATCACCACTTTCCATCAGGCCTCAGTACAGGAGCCATAATATCAAAAATGAAACCGCTCCCACATTGAACAAACTAATATAACTATCCTCTACTCATTGAATCTTCCCTCTTGAATGTATTGTTGGACAGGTAGTCAATTCTGACAAAGCAATTGAGTTCCAAAGCTGGAAGAGAAAGAGTCCATTTTGCTTATCCCGAGAGAAGCCAGTCAGTGACTCCAAATCCGTCTTGTCTGAAAAAAGATTTTCGACTTGGAAGGAATCGTTCTCATGATAAGCATGAGCATGTTTGACAAAAAAAAAATTAACTATCTAAATGGGACCACAGTTGCTCATTTATGGAGAGATCAGTCTAGGCCGACCATTTCCAATTTCTGAAAGAAGGCTGTTATATGTCCCAGTCATGTCCACGAGACATATATGTTCATTCACGCTCGCAAAAAGAACGTGGCGACTTCCTGACATCAGGTGAATTACAGTCCTGCCTGCATTAAACGCGTGCACCAGTCACTCTGTTCATATCATTGCAGCTTCTAACATGAGAATGCACGGAGCTCTATGAGCTTCTCGTTGTTTGTACAAAGACTTAGTTTGCAGAAGTCTCTCTTAAATGGCAACTTCAAACCACTTTCCGCCAACTGGCTACCTTTGCGGCAGATTGCCACCTGGCCAGGTAAAACCTTTTCTGAACCAGCGTTCTCCTGTCCAGCCCTAAGCGGAAGGTGGAGAGTGCTGTGGCTAGAAGTCCCTCTGCAGGTACAACCCACTGAGTGCCGCTTCCCAGACACTAATACAGCCTGATCGCTTCACTCAGAATTTATGGCCCCCAGTTTATCTCTCTCCCTGTTTTCCATCACATCTGCTTCGGACCCCAAGGGTACAATTCTCTCCAAGTTACATATGTAGTTATTAGAACATTGTGCAGACAATTTCCTCACGTAAAAAAGTCATACTCCCCACATACCAAATGTAGTACTGAGGAACACCGAGACCATGACCTACATTATGAAAATTAATCGACATTCATATTTAATGAATATTAATCTGACTGACAACGTTGTAATAGTGAGAGTGTGGCGTGCCACTTTTCAAGAATACAAATATTAATCGGGACAAAACATACAATTACTTGACAATTATTTCAGTGACAGTAATTCCCAATAAATAAAGTAACTCCACCGTTAGTAATTGTTTACCTACAGTAATCATTAGTTTCCTCCTGTAATGAACAGGTAGTGTTATAGAGTTTGCCCCATGTGTAGTCAATGTCAAACCACTGGCGCATTATTTCCTTAATTGTGGTACTGCCTTGTATCTTATCTGAAAAACAGAATTTTAGTATCAAGCAAAGTTAGTCCCAATAGTTAACTTTCTTTATGAACCGTGATATTAATTGGTACATCTTTGAGTAATTACTTAATAGGAGTTCAATTTAGTACTAATAGAACATTGGCTAGATTCCTGATAGTCCTGCTACCGCTTCCCTTCAATAGAAACCTTTAGAGTAAGAAATACAATCCGATGCCATTCCACGAAGCACTATCACTGCCCAATAAATATCCTTCCACAGTAGTAACATTATCGCTATGTTGCTAATTTAGTAGCAGCCGGTAGGGTTAAAAAAAACTGAAAAGCAGTAGTGGTAACAATAAAAATGTAATAGCAGTTCCACTATTAAACTCAGATGTGAGAGCAGATAGGTGGAAAGAGTAAACTGAAGGACGTGACAGAAGAAGAAATTGGAACAGATATGGAAGACGTAGGTGATCCAGTTACTAGAGTCAGAATTTAAAGGAACCCTGGAAGACTTGAGATCAAACAAGGTGAACGGATTGATAATATTCCTTCGCAACTCCTAACATCATTGGTGGAAGTGACGCTATAACGACTGTTCAAGTTTTGACTGTCGAGGTGCCATTACACTTTCAGCAATATATCATCCAAAAAAGTATTCTGAAGATACTTGGGCCGAAAAGCGTGAGAACTATCGCAGCAAACAGCAGACCAAGAACTAAGTGCTCGGATTAAAAAGGGTGTAAGGCAGTGATGCAGCCTTTGGCATCACTTTTCAGTCTATAGACCAACGAAGCAATGACATAAATGATAGGTTCTAGACTAGGATAAAAATTTAAGCTAAAAGGACATCAATGACATAATTCGCTGATGTCAGTTCTATCCTCAGTGGAAATGAAGTAAAAGTACAAGCTCTTTTAAATGGAATGAACAGTCTAAGGAGCATGGAATCTGAATTGACAGTAAAGCGGAAACGATGAAACTGATGAGAAGCAGCGGAAATGAGAGCAACCAGAAATTCACCTCAAAATTGGTGATTACGAAGCAGACGACGTTCAGGAACTCAGAAACCCATGACGGACGAAACGACGAGGACGTAAAAAACGAGCAAAGAGGGCATTCCAGGCTGAGAACAGAGTACTGGTATCAAACATAAGCCTTAATTAGAGGAAGAAATTTCTGTTAATTTACATCCGGAGCAGAGCAATGTGTGGTAGTGACTCACCGACAGTGTGATAATCGGTACAGAAGAAACGCAAAGGGCTTTAGATATGGTTGTAGAAAAGGATGTTGGTTACTAGATACACGGGTAAGGTATGAAATGTATTTCTCCGCAAAATTGGTGAAGACAGGAACATATGGAAACTTGTGAGAAGAAGAAGGGACAGGATGATAGGACCTTTGTTAAGACGTCAGGGATAATTTCCAATGTACTACATCGAGCTGTAGAGGGAAGAATCTGTAGGGGAATATATTCAGCAAATAACCGAGAACTTGGTGTGCAAATGCTTGTCTGACGTAAAAAGGTTGAGGCAGGGATGGAATTTTTGGAGGACCGTATCAAAGCAGGAAGAGGACAAAGTAAACATCTTCCAAGGACCAATTCAGGTAACACGACGAGGCAGCGGACAAGAAGTCGTCGTGAGTAGATCCTACAGTGTAGTAATAGAATCCGGATATCTATTTAAAATCTAAAAATCTGGTGTTCCAATCGTTGCCGAACTTCCTCAACATTCAAGTCAAAAGGTAAACTGGGCCTCTTGAGCAGCCAGGTAGATTCGCTACTCCACCGGTGGACCTTAATGCAATCCACATCCAGTGACTCACGTTTCTCCCTCACACGGATCCCAAATAACCTAGTTCCTATAGGCAGTGACGGTACAGACTGCAGTGGCTGCTGGGCAACGCAGATGGATGCTGGCGATTTGGAACAGAAACCTGTATACTTGTTGTAAGGCGATAAAAAGACGTCGAATTGACAGTGGCGGTTCATCAGTCTCACCACACACAAGTTTTCAGGTGGAGTCACGCGATAAGCCAGATACCCTCGTGATAAACCGCGTCCTACAGTTTGAGGATTGAAGCCATCGCTGAATCATGAATCTTGCTTCCACATAAAGCCGCGATCGATGGTGGCTTTATAAAACTGGAGTATCTCTTCGTTGCAGGCTCTCTCAGATCAGTTTAAAGTTTTTTAAAGACCTGAGGCATTCTACTTGCACTTCTTTAAGGGGGTCACACCATTCCTATCTAACCCATGTTAATTTAGGCAAGTATTTGACCCATTTCTGAAATAACTAATTGATGCAGGACCTTAATATCTTTACAGTATGTTACATGATGCTAATAGTCATATGTACTAAAATCTACTTTATACATTATAGTTTTTAAGAAATACTTTTTTAAATTTTTTAACCAAAAATATTAAGTTTTTTCTAGAGAAAATATTTTTGGTGAACTTCCTAATACGGGAATATTAATAAATGTAGTACCAGAGGTGGCTTTTTATGTTATGCAGAGTCTCTGAAAATTTCATTCGTTAATCTATTATAGTTTCTGATATAATGGGGCATATGTACTGAAAATTTTAGTTTGCGGGAAATTGACTTTAAAGAGAAAACTTCTGAAACTGGCTACTTAATTAAAACTTTCTTGCTGCATATGATGGCCATTCTTTGGCCTCTAGCAGGTCTTCCAGCTTCTTTTTCACCTTGCTGGATGTTTGTCTTGTTTTCTTGGCCATATTACATGCAGACCTGTCTGAATTGGCTATCCTATTTTATCGCAGTGTTGCAGCCCAGTGATCATATTTTCAACAGGATTACTTCCCAGCTTTTTCAGTATCCAACACTTTCCAATATTACCACAATTGAATGTAATAACAGCATCATGAACTCCTAGCTTCATTGTATGCATGCCTACAAATACAGTTTTAGGAAGGTGGTTCCAAATTATGCTGTTGAAACATTCATTTGGGTTCTGTCTGTCAATGCAGCCAAGTCTCTGAAAATAGGTTTAATTGTTGTAATAACAGCAGCAGGAAGAGAATCCTCTTGTGAATAAGATTCTCTAACACTTCACCAGTGTCTACACTTGTGGCAGTCACTACTCCATTCAGAAAAGTATGTCCTCTTTTCTACCAACATCCATCAAGTGCAACTGCAATATCCGAACATCCATCATTTTCTTCCACTGCTTCCCTAGCAGCCACTTTCATGCTTTCCTCACTGACCTCACATACAGCTTTTTCTAATATTGCAGTCAGTTTTTCAAATTTATTTGGTGGTGGATGAACAAAATGTTCTCACTGCAACCATGCATTTGCCAATGGATCGTAAGGCATGAACTAATCTAGCATTGATTTCATAAGGGACACTTGCATCTGGTTTTGAAGAACTCATAAATGAAATCACAGCTGAGCATTTAGTGCAAATTAAATCCAAAGCAATTGCTAAGCCAATCCTCCCACTGGCACTCTCACAATTTTTCACACTACGTGACTCACCACACTGTCTACATTGTACAAATTTAGAAATTACATCTGATAATATTCACAAATTTATAATAAAGTTACTGAACCCCTTGTCACTTACAGTAAATTCGATGTAACTCTCTTGAAATGGTGAGAGCTTCTTTGATTATGCACTTGTTAAAAGCTTTCTAAACTTGTTTCCTCTGAATTGTCGTTTCTTGAAAATGTCTTTACGTATCGTTACCTTCAATAAAGACAACAAAACACACGTAAACAAGCGTTGCAAACGCAAATATAACAACTACTTGCATTCACACTTGAACAAAACTAACCGCGTGTTTGAAAGCGTGTTTTTTACAAACAGAAGAAACAAAAGAATACCGACCGTGGCATTCCAAGGATAGCCAACACACTCGGGAGTAAAAAAAAAATCCCTAACGTGCAATGTAGTGGATATAGAGATCTAACATATATGCAGAAAAGTGGGTGACAGAAAAGTGGTCATGGTACATAAACAGACGTGGTAGCAAAATGCCCTTTCAATGATCGAAAAAAATTTTTTCAGCAAAATCCCTTTCAGAGTGCTTAAATAAAACCTTAATCTATGGAAATATGATGAAAACTGAATCCATATTTTACCTGAACCACGGTGTGGTCCCTTAAGGTGTGGCAACATCGTTAGTCGTTCATCAGGCTTGACACCCATATGCTCCAAGTTTTCCTTAAAACTGAGAACGAAATCTCCTCATTTTAAAACGTAAGTTAAAAAGCTTATGTTAGAAGTTAAAATCAAATAAGACAGTTTTATCCAAAGAGAACTTAAAACCGAAGGTTTCTGCCAGTTTCTCCAAACACCCACTGATCAACGCAATCGTTGAGAGAGGTTGGAAGACATACATAAGATAAAGAAGTCCTCCACGAGAAAGAAACACTGTAAGGAATTCCTTGTCGTTGAAGAAATGTGTCAATCATAGCGGTGAACATTATTACACTTGAAACACTCAATGAAGGGACGCCAGTCACGTGCTTGAAACGGTCACAAAGGACGTATTTCTCTGAAGGTGTAGCGTAAGACTGAGATGAAATGGAGTTCGGGCTGCTTGTTGTGCAGACGTGGGGCTCAATTTAAAAAGTAATTAATGACTTTGATTAACGTCAGTGAAATACAAGTATGCTTGCACCGAAAAAAGTAAAAAGAAATGCAGTCCATAAATATCATTCGAAAGAGAGTCATACAATCAATACAACGAAATCTCTTCTATTGAATCAAATAATTAAATACAACCTTTGCAATAATATAAATAACTGGATAACAACATTAACCGTGAACAATACTTGTCATAACCACTTATAAATCTGAGATAATCTAATCAGTAAAAGGTAACGTGACAAGGACGTAGGACGTAGGATGTAGGGAAAAGGGTATGACGTTCAACTACTCAGTAGTGTACATCTACTGTGAAAGCGAAGAAGAATTACAGGTTCTGTTGAATGGAAGGAGCACTCAAATGAGTAAAGAATATGGACTGAGAAAAAAAACGGGAAAAGACGAATGTACTAAGAAGCAGAGGAAACGCGATTAGCGAGAAGCTTATCAAAACTGGCGATCACGGAATGGAGGAAGTTAAGAAAGTCTATTTCCTTGGAAGCAAAGTTACCCACGACGATCGAAGCAATGATGAAATAAAAAGCCGTTTACTACAGGTAAAGAGGGAATTATTGGCCAAGAGAAGTCTACTGGGGTCAAAGATAGGTCTTAATTTGGGGATGAAAATTCTGGGAATGTACGTCTGGAGCACAGGAGTGTATGGTAATGGCTGATGGACAGCGGGATAACCGGAGCAGAGAAGAATCGAAGCGTTTAGGATATGGCGCTGCAGAATAAATTTAAATGTTACGTGGGTTGATAAAATAAGGATTGATAAGGTCCTCTATAAAACGGGTGAAGAAAGAAAAATATCGAAAACACTGACAAGGAGGACGGACAGAATGATGAGAACATCTGTTAAGACGACAGGGAATAACTCCCATAGATTTAGCGGAGGCTGTAGAGAACCGAAACTACTCCTTACTGACTGGAATACATGAACTTCTCATTCCATTCAACAGAAACTGTAATTCTTCTTCACTTTCACTGATGATAACAGTGTCATCACTGTACTTTCACCGTGAATTTTAATCCCACTATTGATACTTTCATTTATTTCGGTCACTGCCTCTTCGGTGTATAAATTGAATAGTAGAGGCGAAAGCCTACATCCCTGTCTTACACTCTTTTCAATCCGAACACTTCGACCATTGTTTTCCCATCTTACTATTACCTCTTGATAACCAGTGTTACCCTGAACTGAAGTATTTGGCACAGGAGTGGAATTCTTGGCGGGCCGTATCAGAGCAGTTAGAAGGATGAGAACTTTAAATAAAGTAGCTACTACCAAAAACTACCAATGGTGTATTTTATCAATCTTTCTTAGATCATGTATACTTGGGGAGCGCCTTTTATGCTTTGACTTGATGTAATTGTAACATGAAAATTTTATAACAAGTTCGCTAAGATCAGATGATGGTAGCGTAGGACTCTTGAAACGGTTGATCTTGGAACAATGAAACTGTCTAGACCGCGATCGCAGCGTACAAAGTGTGTTGATTTTCAACGGTATTAAGAAGTATCTCATGACTTTTGTCATCTCAGTGTACATCTTAATCAATTCTTATACAATAACAGAAACAACTCAATATTCACATAATAACAAGATGCATACTGAGTATAATACTGTCAAAAACTCGGTTATGCTCAAGGCGAAATTTATAAAAAACCTCCAGCACTATCGTTCTCACTCACATCGTGTGTGCAACGAACTCAAATGCTCTCTCTCCCAGTGCGCACATCTGCGCTCTTGAGAGCCTCCAATAAACAACCACACTTTTGTCACATGACAACCAAGAACCTGCGTTCAAGATTCCCGGCTAGAAAACAATCCCAATGGACCACTCCTATACCATACATCGCACTGCGTTAACCGTAAAACCATCAGCGTGTAATGGTCACGTGCAAAACAGTTACGTGTATGCAGAAGTCTCTTTCTCCGCTTCGACTGTGTTCACTGTCTGTCCGGCCGGGAAAAGGCACCAACCGCTCCACCAGGCTTGCTCGCTCGTCTCCGTGTAGCAACTCTTTTTTGCTGATCATCGTTTCCATCGGCTCGGCCACAGCGTGACCGCACCGTACGTCCTCTCGTGGCCACGGCATGGCACTCCATCCAAATTTAATCTCTGTACGCAGTGAAATCAATCGTGTCGCTCGCCAAGCTGCAATAGGAAGGATTGTGTGAAAGTGGGGACAAGACAATGGATAAAGCATTTGTGGAGTTGCAGTAAAATATTATGCCTCCAAGTAGTATCATAGGTCTCCTCCGAACACAAGATTTTGCTTACGTTGGAATGCTCGATGAATCACAGCTTCAAGCAGTCAGGTAACCTGAATATCCTCGTATTGTGAACTTAGAAAGGGCGATCTATGGTTTACTTCGAAACAAAACATTCAATAGCCAAGATCACATAAACGAATCTTTATTGTTAGCAACCAGTTTTGATAGCTACAACGTCATCATCCATTGCTTAGGAAAATTTTTGTTATAAATCGTGTTCCAGTGTGTGTTATTACCTCATTCCATAACATTTACAGTAAAGAAACACCGTGGGTGCATGACACGTTTGGACACGTAGCACTCACAAGGGCATGTTAATTCTTAAGACGCACGATACACAATATCTTCATCCACGATCCACGTGATTGCTAATCTAGGAAGCACGTCAAGAGAACAAGAGAAGATCTACAAATGTACAATTCTCCGTATATTGAGCGTTTTAGGAATTAACACGCGTCTTTCACTGCTATGTATGTGGACATGTTCATGTGTGCAATGTCATTTTTGCTGTAAATGTTTTATTGACTACAAACTTGTGTATAATCTGCTGTGTTTTTATTACCATAATGGCCTAATGGCATTAGGTAGTAACTCACAATGGAAGACCTTTTCTACAAAAATTTTTCTGAAGACAAGAAGGTAACAGCTACAACTGTCGAAACCGGTTGTCAACAATAAAGACAAATTTATGCGACTGGATATGAAATTTTTTTCCCCAAGTAAAATATAGATTCCCAATATGAGAAAATTCAGACAACCTCACTGCTTGAAGTTTTCCTAGTTAAACAACATCTTGTCGCTGATTTAGGAAAGGCGTATAATACTACCTGAAGGCTTAATTTTTTATTGCAGCTCCAAAAGTGGGGTATCCGTTGTCGTGTTTCCATTAACGTAGTCCTTCCTATTGGAGATATATCTCTCTTTCTTTTTTCGGCCCTGCGAAAAATGGAATCATCTGTGCTTATGTGTACTGTAGAGCGCTGAATTTCGCTAAAATGCATACTAAGGTTGGAGAGGTTTTTCCAGCTTCGTTTACATGTTCTTTGTATCTTGAAGTACACATATACAAATCTGAAAATAATCTCTCCCCATTTAGTGTGCATCTTAGAGAAAATCATCGTCTACAGTTACTGTAAGCGCGAATATTTCATTCTTCATAAAACCGAAAAAAGTCGCATGGACATCTTGAAAGAAATAAAAATCTACACACATTCTCCATAAAATGCGAGATTAAATAATATTTGAAGACAATTCGCATCGATGAGAGTCCCGACCATTATATTTGATGGTTACCTAATACTATACAGTAGTGGAATTTGGCAAATTTTTCCACTCTTTCTCTTTTAAAGCCTTGCATCAGACTTTTCTTTGCAGGGAGCATTGCCAACCAAAATAGGAGAAATCACTGATTACCTTTAAATGTATAGAAATTAGTACTGATGCTCCATAATATGCTTCACGTTCAATAAGAGTGCTAAAGTACTTTCGTTGAAGTGGATATTGGTTTTTTAAAATGAAAACGATGTCGTTTCATTTGTTTAGAGTATATCACGTGTGAATCAAATAAGATTGATTTCAAGAAATGTTCATAATTTATTGTAAACTGCCAAAGACTGTATATTTGGTATGCAGCCGGATAGTAAAATTAGACTGGATACCAGGTAGTTGCCGGATGTCCATTTCATCTCTAATCAAAGCAGTTGTCTCACGGTGTACGGTTTCTCCCTATTACGAGTCTAGCGTCTTAAGCAACACGTCACCCCACTTGATAAGAGACGAGTTTTGAGTAATCCCACATTAATCATTCAGAATCATGATAGTCTCTATCACAGGTGACACGCAATGAACGAATCACTCTCATTAGTTTAAACATTTTACAACATACTGTCATCGTCAGTTCTCTTATCACCAAAGACTGGTCGCCAGTATGTATCCAAGAACGGAGATTTGTAATGGATGAGATTCAGATGATATTACCGCGGATAAAATTTTATACGATGCTTCTGACAGCTTATAGCACTCTCATGATTATACCGTTATCTGCACTCTACAGTGGCTTTTCCTTGCTCTTTGCTAATTGTATCAATGTGAAAGATAAGGAGAATTATTTCATTGGAACCTTATCAGTAAAACGTTTTCTGAACATGAGTAAAATTGGCATATTTGTGCGAACTAAGACTAAGTGCTCCTCTGTGATGAAAAACGGGCACGGAGGAGAAAATCATGGCGGGCCGCATCAGAAAAGCGCAAGACAGAGGATAAAGTAAGAGCTGAAAGGGCTCTTTCTTAACTGAGTCAGGTATAAAGCGTGTAAGAGGTATGCGCTGTCTGCGATATGAGAAATGCTGACCAGAGAGCAGTGCTGACTGCAGTACGAACTGTGTAACTGTAGCAGTTAGTTGTTGCTAGTCGCTAGTATGGGCTAGTCTGCGTTTGTCTGCAGTCTGCTCTGGTCGAGAATCTGGAGATGGAGTATTATTGTATAAGGTAAAGAAGCAGCGTCGCGCATATCTAGTAATGTATCTGAACTGTCATCCATATATATATATATATATATATATATATATATATATATATATGTGTGTGTGTGTGTGTGTGTGTGTGTGTGTGTGTGTGTGTGTGTGCGTGTGTGTGTGTGTGTTACAGGAATTATGACATTTGTAAATAAAATGAAAAATGAGAATATCCTTAGAAACTTTCATTTGACATTTGAGCATGAAAAGAAACCATAACAGAGGAAATGCTGAGCAACTTCCTAAAGTAAATAATGTGATGTGAGGATGACGGTATTCCTCATCATAGTGAATAAAGCTGAATATTATAAGGAAAAAAATCTATCACATTTATCTTATCAGTTAAACTCACAAAGATAGGAAGAACACAGACACACTAGGGTACTGGTACACATAAACATATTGGAATAACACAAAAGGAAAGGACAGGGTCTGTTTTCAGTGTAACATTTGGTACTCCAGTATTGTCGTGAGCGTTTTACTCCTCTGTTACATTTTTTTCCTTTCAGTAATATTATTCAAGCTCATACCTCCTTAACTTTTAACCAAAACTACTTCATTTCTAACCGTTACTTCATGTACCTCTCTTACTTCAACATTTGTTCCCACAAAAAAATTCTATCCAAGCCTACTTTCTGGGTTTATATTTTCAACCAGTGCTTGTATTTCCATACTTTTCTTACCTCATCATTCCTTTCCAAGAAAATCCTACATAAACCTGTTGTCACTATTACCTGCTTATATCTGTTCATTCCCTCTTCCAAAATAATTATTTCTCATTGTTCAATATTATTTGGCCAAACCTTTTTCTTATAGCTTCTCAATGCATATCATCCCCACACCTCACAAATCACTTTCTTAGATAGCATACCTCCTCTTAATCTTACTCATATCTACTGAGCTCATATACATAAACTAGAGACCGATGCAATGCAGCTGCACAAAACAATTAACACAAACAACAACAATAAAAATGCATATTGGCAAAGCAAGCAGTAGCTTATCTAAATTAGCATAGAAAATGCAACACTACAACTAATATATGGAAATATGCAACAAACAAGAGAAATAAATCAGTAGTAAAACTGACTTATCACAGTAATACAACGTAAAATTCAGTAGGAAATCTCCTGACAAACAGCAGCAGCAAATGCAATAACTTATACCTAAATATGACAAAGCACAAACGGAAAAAATATAGCAATGCAGATAAGGAAATATATGTCTAAACTTAGAATAGCATATGTGCATCTGTGGTCATCAAAACTCGCATCAGAATTCAATGATTCTATATCACATCTTACCACAAAAGTGATGCCTCACAACAACGTATTCTACCAAAAAATTTACCGAGTCCTTGGAAAGAAAATTACGTATGCAGTTCATGTTACTAATACCTTCTCCTTCTTATTGTTCTCTCCTTTTGAATCGCTATTTATTAAGAATGTGGATCATAAAATTATTATTTAATGAATGTGTTGACAAAAAGTGTTCACATTACCATAAGTATTAATTTTTATTTTGTAAAACCAATGCTGCAGCACAGCCACAAACCAGATATCAAATAAAATAACCATATGTGTACAAAGTAAAGTATAAAAACATCATTCAGTAGCCATCTGGCATTTCATAAATCAGCAGAAATTCTCTATACACTCGTAGAGAGACATTTTTCATAATCAGGTGAGTAAGCGTAAGAATATTTCATGGCAGTTCGTAAGCATTTCAGTAAGTAGCATAAAGTTCAAACTCCAACGTGTAATAATATGTTTCAAAGTAATAGTGTGTCGTGGTTGTGGTTTTTCCTGTAATGAAATGTCAATAGTGAGGTCAACAGCCTCTCTTTTCTACAACTCTGTCAGCGGTTGCGAGAGTGCTGTGAGCTTAAAAGTGGTGAAACGACACCATTAATGTTAACAGGCAACACAACAATAGGTTTTTCCTGCTGGCAAGTGCACAGTCTAACATAGCAGAACATTACATGAAGGTCACAAATACTCTTTACCAAAATATGTTTGGCAGCAATTTCAGTTACAATAACAGTTTCATAAAAATAAAAATATTTCACAGGTTAAAAAATTACAGGAGACATATAGAAACAAAATGTCATAAAAAACAGTGTCCAAAAACTTCTGTTGGCATCGTGGTACTCACATTCACATATACAGGGTGTTACAAAAAGGTGCGGCCAAACTTTCAGGACACGTTCCTCACACACAAAGACAGAAAATATGTTATATGGACATGTGTCTGGAAACGCTTACTTTCCATGTAAGAGCTCATTTTAGTACTTCTCTTCAAATCACATTAATCATGGAATGGAAACACACAGCAACAGAACGTACCAGCGTGACTTCAAACACTTTGTTGCAGGAAATGTTCAAAATGTCCTCCGTTAGCGAGGATACATGCATCCACCCTCCGTCGCATGGAATCCCTGATGCCCTGATGCAGCCCTGGAGAATGGCGTATTGTATCACAGCCGTCCACAATACGAGCACGAAGAGTCTCTACATTTGGTACCGGGGTTGCGTAGACAAGAGCTTTCAAATGCCCCCATAAATGAAAGTCAAGTGGCTTGAGGTCAGGAGAGCGTGGAGGCCTGGAGGCCATGGAATTGATCCGCCTCTACCAATCCACCGGTCACCGAATCTGTTGTTTAGAAGCGTACGAACACTTCGACTGAAATGTGCAGGAGCTCCATGGTGCATGAACCACATGTTGTGTCGTACTTGTAAAGGCACATGTTCTAGCAGCACGGGTAGAGTATCCCGTATGAAAGCACGATAACGTGCTCCATTGAGCGTAGGTGTACGAAACTAAAATGATCTCTAACATGGAAATTAAGCGTTTCCGGGCACATGTCCACATAACATCTTTTCTTTATTTGTGTGTGAGGAATGTTTCCTGAACGTTTGGCCGTACCATTTTGTAACACCCTGTACACTCACCTTTTCTTATTGACCACAACCATATCTCAACATCATAATATACATTGTCTTTGCAGTAACATAATCACAACACATTAATCAAATCTCAAAAACCTTGTAGCTTCCTTCGATAAACCCAGAACCTCTCAAAAAAAAAAAAAAAAAAATGCAGATAAAGTACAATTTTATAAATGCAAAGAAATCCAACTCTTTCAGTATGTGGACATGTGTCAGAGACATAGTAAAATGTTTATTTCTCTTACCAGATAGTTGTGTAATTCTGTTTTAGGGCAATATGGTACCGATGTGTAAAACTGTAGAAGCAAATACTATATTAGCTAGGGCTCCTTACGCTTGCCAGACGCATGGTACATGAAGTAGGTATACCCTCATGAGATATAATGTAGTTATGCCTCAGATGTTACAGATTAAAACTGCGGAATGAAATGTCGCCCCGAGAACCTTCTCTGTATCATTGTAATTCAAAAATATTTCTAAAAATATTCAAAGTACAAAAATTAATCACTCGAATGCATGTTTGTAACGCTAAACTACGATTCTTGCTGGAAGATCGTTTCTGTCATTCGTTAATGGTAAATACGAAGTATGTGCCAAGTGTCGTAGTTATCGTCGTTCATAAGCAAAGTTTTTCTAAAATCAATGTACGTACATTGTCATATACAAAATTAACGTGCTATCCGTATACAAGACATAGTTACTACGTTCATTGCTGTGACCTTGAATGTAGTATAATGTAACGTACTGTTGTAATACGAAAATAACTGTCTCATTGTAGCTATGCCACAAAAGTCATAATCAAAATAAATTTTACTTTCCAGAAGATTGTAGATAAACTGTGCAGACATAAAACAGATTCAGCGTAAGAGCAATAATTAAAATTGGGTCACTCCTTAGTAGCGTAGCAGTACAATAGTACAGCTGTCAAACATATCAAACACCATGTCATCTGTGACCTCACAGAAAGTACTTTAAATAAAAAAATTTTCTTTTCAAGTAAACAAGAATTTTGCAATAAAACCTCAGCAAAAAACGTGCACAAAATTAGACTGTGTCGTCTGTTCCCCATAAAAGTGAACTCGTAAAATGACTAACTTAATAAATTCCATACGTTCTCGATTAGATAGTTAACTTCAAAATATTTCTGAATGCTAAATGTGACAAGGCGTGATAATAACTTCTAGTGAAAAATTTAATGGCAAAGACGAGGTTAGAAAGCAAACTATTTCTCAATAAACGGTTTCACACGAGAAATGTGGAATAGACATTTGTTAATTTTTTTATGCAGAGCAGCCAATATATCTAGCAGATATTACCTTAATCGTGTGACATCCAGCTCCAAAGTTTTACAATCAACAATAATTCCACCACCCAAACATTAGCAGATACATCAATCGTCATTTTGCAATCCATGTACAACCAATATCAAACCTACATGAGGGACACACGTCCAAATAGTCCGCTCGCTCACTGCCAACCTCCAACACTGCTAAGTATTAACTCTTAATTGCAAGTCCATCCAGCCACAGAGTCTCTTACAGAGAGCGCACAGCGCTGTCAGTGATATTAATGCAGTGTATAGCGCTGCCAACATATGAACACATTAGCAGGCTACTTACAAAAGTTACATTCGTATTTTAAATATGTCGGCAAACCTATAAGTAACAGTGTTGCGTGACTGCGATCTTATTCTTAAAACTTATTGAGTTTATTCCAGGTATGGCAAGCATTACGTTACTTCGCCGAAAGTGACACAGTGACACTCACTTCAGAATTTCTCTTTTTGAACTCTACGTTCGTGAACGCAGATGGAAAAATCGTTTTCCCGAGGCGCAAAGTTTCTATATAAATGAATTTTCTCTTTTCAGGTGAATAAGCAATGGCTTCCATATTCACAAGGGAAGTAATTCAGCTGTTCGCACTGCAAACTGGCGTATTGCGGGGATCAGTAGGGCTTCATAATTGGCTTCTCTCATGGATATTATGCTAGCGTTTGTCGAAACTAAATTAAAAATTGCCTGGACGGAATATTCAGTTAACTAAGGCGTGATGTTATTAAATTTCGTCCTTCGTCCTTCGATGCAAATTAACCAAGAGAACTTCTAAGTTTCTGGAAATTCAGATGAGTGTTTAGCTGTGAGCTGCTGCGGCACGTGTGCAGCTGCGTAATGTCGTCCGCACTCAGTTGTCTGGGTATCTGCGTATAAAAGCAGAAAAACGATAAACAGATGGTAAAAATCCCGGAAAACGAAACCTAAAAGAATATGCCATTGCGTATGTCTTAAGTTCGAAAGTTTGAAATACATTTTAGTTCTTCACCTTAATTAATAAGTGAAATGATGAACTATTATTCCAGCCACGAACCCCAGTTAACGTTTATTTGTCACAATTATACCGTCTGTTAACTTCATGTATCTACTTTCTTCGGCCGAATGTTGGCAACAGGAATCTGCATTAAAAGAGACTTCACTTACAGGATAAATCATTTATCTGCTAGGTCAGATGTACTAACTTCGGATGATGTTTTCAAATCTGCTCTTCCTGCAAGTTTACAGAATCCATAGTCAGAGGAAGAGGAATGAAATTCTTTTCTATACCCATGGATACACTTTCTCCCTTATTCGCTCAATCGTTCCCTTTGAAATTAGAATGATATCCGAAAAGCAGGAAGCATTCTGTCCTTTTACTGCTCGTAAATCCGTTACTTAAGTGTTTCCGTAATAATTTGAAATATATCAGATGAATCCATGCAGATTCGTTGAAAGGCCATGACTATTCGGCATCATGTGAAAAACCTTACTTTCTATGAAATACAGGTGCTCAGTGAGGGAAATTAGCGACGTTATGAAACCTTTCTCTCAGAAAAGTCCACTATTCTACAGATGATCAGTCACGAAGGGGACTGCAGTACATGTCGAGAAGATGACTGATTTGAACCTTTCACAGAAGCAGACAAATACGCCATCAAGTCATTGGCCATTGCGTTACTAATAGGGACATATTGTTCTGGAAACAAATTAAAATTAGCTCAATTACTCAGTTTCCAAACGAGGTTTTCGGAAGGTTTTCCTTGGTTGTAAGCTAAGTGCCACAAGTTGATATCCCTAACACGTTTATTTCCAATGCTAAACACCCAACATCACACCCATACTACTGGGCTATAGCTGAAAGCAAATAAGGACAAAAAATCTAATCACTTTAAAGGGTCAAATCACAAACAGACCGCGATGACAACTATATTACGAAGCTATTTAATTGTTTATTTGTCACTTATCACTTAGACTAATATATGATAAATTGTGCAATTAAATCAGAAAAAAAGTTATGAAAAGAGTCACTAAAATGAACAATAAAATGAACAGTAACGTGGATAGTTGAACGAAGACTAAACAGAAATAGAAAAGTAACACTCAAATGAAGGAACAAAAATAATCAATGAACGACAAAATGAACAACAATTTTAAATTGACTGTGGTTTGGGGAAGATGGACATCAAGAATAATACTTAAATATTAATACTTGATACACCCAACCGGGAAACTGCAGCATCCTTCAGGTCATATAGATCTGCTTTTGGTCCAAGGTACCATCTGCTGTTATAGTCAGTCGCAATATTGTACGTTTTCTGGCAATTAGCACTACAACACACTGAGGACTTGATGTGTAGCCCCATTTATTCAGAAGCTCCCGGCAAACTGCATGTGATTTTCGACTCTTTTTAATAGCATTCTATTGCCCTAGGGGAAGAACACGCCCATTAGATTTTTATGAGAGGTCGTTAATGAGTCAGTGAATCGTCAAATTATCGGCGATCTGTTGTGTCCGCCAATAAAAATTAATTTTGAAGTCTGTGGTCAGTAGCTGACCGCAGAGACTAGTGGGAGTTTTCTGGACCTCAGCCTTTTCAGTGACATGTGACGGATGTCTCTCAGCACTGGAAATTCTGCTTCACTTTCAACTGTCTTTAGTTGATGGGCCAAGAAGCCCTATTTACGGTGCAGGAGTGGGGCACTATTCTTCAGCACAGGTATCCATTACAGGGGTGTACTTATATGTTGCATCCATTGTCGATACACATCGTGTTGGGCAGTTTTACTCCATTTTTTTTTTGCATGGCTACCACTCGATCACGAAGAGGAAGAGTATTCTGCGATGGAATATATAAGTCCTAGGGCAGAACCTCTCACGCGCTACCCACACAGTATGCGCTGTATATGATTGCGTGTGTTGATTTAATTTGCCGTTGTCTCAAGTTGTTTCCTAAAGGACAGGATGTGATCCTGTACGAGAGTAAGGTGCTTGGGAATCTGATTTTTGCCGGCCGAAGTGGCCGCGCGGTTCTGGCACTGCAGTCTGGAACCGCGAGACCGCTACGGTCGCAGGTTCGAATCCTGCCTCGGGCATGGATGTGTGTGATGTCCTTAGGTTAGTTAGGTTTAACTAGTTCTAAGTTCTAGGGGACTAATGATCTCAGCAGTTGAGTCCCATAGTGCTCAGAGCCATTTGAACCATTTTTTGAATCTGATTTTTCGGGAGCACTTCATTGCAAAAGTGTTCCTTGAGGGCTTCCATCATTTCGACATTACTCAGGCGAAAACATATTTTTTCCGCTTTTGCTGACAGTCAGTCTCCAGTCAGTGTAGAACTTTCCAGCGACTTTAATATCTTGGGAAAGGAGATCGCCAGCATTTTCCATCCGTTTGGCTTGGACACCAACGGCCAAGTTGTCGGCATAATGAAATTTATGTCCGTTTCCTTATGGAATGTC
Organism: Schistocerca americana; assembly: GCF_021461395.2. Classification (NCBI taxonomy): domain Eukaryota; kingdom Metazoa; phylum Arthropoda; class Insecta; order Orthoptera; family Acrididae; genus Schistocerca; species Schistocerca americana. The sequence goes on along the minus strand of NC_060121.1, from coordinate 744,363,864 downwards.
TGATATGCAGAAGTTGAAAATAGGAGCACCAGCAACGATTCTTGAGGGAGGCCATCCTTAACATTTCGGGCACTACCCACAGTATCATCCATTATTGTCTGTAGATTCTGTCTCATAGAATATCACTGAGGTGACGTAAGAGTTTCTGGCATAGGATGGTGTGGTACAATTTATATAGTAGACTACCCTTCCACAGTGTAAAATGTAGCAGTGTTATCCACAACGGCAATCATCGTCTTCAGTCCTTGTTGGAACGATACTTCTATGTGACTAATTAGACTGAGTGACTGATCTTCGCACCTTACCATGTGGCGAAATAATATTGCTCCATCGGTAGGTGCTCCTCTCATATCCTTTGCCTCCGGTTCAAAATGAATCTCACTAGAGGATTATAGGTGGTGCTTAGGAGGGATATAGGATGGTAGCTTCTTTTGTTTGTCCTTTGGTCTACATGTCAAAGATAATACTTTAGTTTTTTTACGAATTAGGTAGTACATGGCCAGACTGTGTAATATGTGAAAAAGTCTGGCTCAGGCATCCTCTAGGACGTTGGTCGATGTGAATTAGGAATTCAGGAGATCAGAAATAAGGAGATCACCACCAAATCCTTGGGCCTTCCCTCTTTTATTTTTACTGTCGGCAAGACTCAGTTCCTCAACTGTGAACGAGCGGTAAGCATTATCTGAAACTTCTTCCGACTGTTGGATGATAAACCTGTTCCTGGTTGCACCAGTGAATTTTCGAAGCTATTTCTCGTCACAGACTTCAGAATGAAGGTTGGTGAGCGGAAATTATTTCTCTGGGTTGTAGCTGGCCTTTTTGTTTTGTTGTATAATCTGTTGACCATGGCAGATAGCAGAGACGCTCATTTTAATCTGGCAGTAACCCTGGTACACCACTCTGAAACTCCTGTCCTATCCGGGTTCAGATGCAATTGTCAAAAATGGCTCTAAACACGATGGGACTCAACGTCTGAGGTCATCAGTGCCCCAGACTTAGAACTACGTAAACCTAACTATCCTAAAGACATCGTACACATCCATGCTTGAGGCAGGATTCGAACTTGCGACCGTAGCAGCCGCGTGGTTCCGGACTGAAGCGCCTAGAACCGCTCAGCCACAGCGGCCGGCAGGCAACTGTCGTGAAACGTATCCGACAGCTGTCAGGTGTGCATTTAGTAATCTTTCTCGGCACGAGTTGCCGTGCATCAAGACTGTGCTAGTCAGATGTTTTACTGTCCGACTTCGGGGCCATCTGGCACGGGATTGTAATGAACGTGGATGGGCTATGATGCGCCGTAAGAATTAGAGTAACTCTTTGTGTGTGTGTGTGCGTTCTAACTTGAACATCTGTTTGCCTTCCTTGTGTTGCATATTTGTTTATATGGGCAGTAGTAGAATACATAACATGTCAATGGAAACACGCTGCGCTAAAAGAGTGATCCCTTGCCGGTATGACGGAGCAGACTGTTAGATGACAAGCAGTGCTTGAGGATAAGAGTGGGGAATTTCAACAATTCAGAAGCCAGGCAGAAGCGCCGCAGGTCAACGAGAAACAGGTACCAAGACAACTAAGGTTAAGACATGGTGTCTTATAAACATTAGCATTACTTGCTGTTAGCTTGTGACATTGGGTAATCCGTGGATAATAGGAGTCGTAGGTACTGGCCCCTCTGCATTGAACAAATCCTTACAGTGTAACAACAGTGCACCCATAACTTTCCTGTCACTGCCTTGCAGATGAGTCACTTTACTATGTAATTCAGACTTACTAAAAGTATGTTTGTGGTTGCCCGAGAAACGCGGAATATCTTTGTCCCATTTCAGACAACACCTTCATCTGCTCAGAAAAAGTCTTAGTCCGAAACCTAAACTTGAGCCGTGTTGTCCCCAATGAATCTTTATCAGTATTACTACACCATGCTATCAATAACGAGAAGTTCCTAGTCTCTTTCTAACCAAGAAATTTAGAGCAGCGGCTGATACATGCATGCCTGTATCTGTTAAAAATGTACCCTGCCATCTACAAAACTACACGAGCAGCATTCCATCTATGCATCCGACTGTGCAGTATGACATATTTTTGGGAACATCTTCTGATGGCTGAAACGTTCCCGTTCATGTTTGCTGAACACTTCTCACGAGATTGTTTCTCTGGTTTCGTAGCATCACTCACCAGTGCTCTGTGATCCATTTGTCCACCTACGTACCACTGACAGACGACACTGTTTCTGGAGATGCCCATCACGCCCACACCTGTGACACTTTACTGTTGAAACAAACACACGGCAGTCACTACGAGCGTTGGTCGTTATATCTAATTCGTTTAAGTGCGTAGCTGCTCCAATATCTGCAATCAAATCCGAAGGTTTCTCCATTCCAAACCTACACGACGTTTCAGCAGGAATTCCGCCCAAAAATACATAGAGAGCCCTGTTTTCAGCTTCTTTGCATAACACAGCATTCACTTCATCATTTAGTCTCAGCTCTTGCGTCCGAACGTTGGTCCTATACGAGAATGAGTCGACTAAATGGTTGAGCTTTTCAGGCAATGTGTTTCATTTTTCACTGAGGAAACAAGGAAAGTTCGGTTTGCGATACCTCTGCTGTAACCTTTCTGCTGTCTGTGCGAATGTTTGTGCTTCCCGAAAGTTTAATGGTAGATAACATTCGCTTTAACTTCCCCAGTCAGTCATAAACTGGTCGCATGACTAAAAGTGATTCACTGGAGAAACGGCCCAGCTTGGCTGAAGTTAAAATATCACTAAGAAAGAGTTTTTCGTTGCCAGAAGAATGTGTTAGTAAATTTCCTATCGCTCGATCTATAGGAGAGAGTACACTCTACGAAATATGCGAAGTTTTGTAGCTGCAGAAATCCATGAGTACATCTCTTTTCCTGGTACTCAAAAAGTCTACATATGGCACAAATTTTACGCTGCAGCGGAGTGTGCTCTGATATGAAACCTCCTGGCAGTCTGGTACTGCATGCCGCACTTGGACTCGAACTGGAGACCGTTACCTTTCGCGGACAAGTGCTAAACCAACTGAGCCACCCAAGCACGACTCACGACCCGTTCTCACAACTTTTCTTCCGTAAGTACCTCGTCTACTGCCTTTCAAACTTCACAGAAGCTCTCCTGCGGAACTTGCAGAACTAGCACTGCTGGAAGAAGGGATATTGCGGAGACATGGCTTTTCCACATCCTGGGGAATGCTCCCAGAATTAAATTTTCATTCTGAAGCGGAGAGTGCGCTGATGTGAGACTTCCAGATAGATGAGAACATTCTGCCAGACCGAGACTCGAACTCGGGACCTTTGTCTTTTGAGGAAAAGTGCTCTACTTTTGCTTCAAGTACAGTTATTTAAAGCATTAAATACCACTGACATCTACCCGATACCAAATATCACAAAGATGCTTGACAATTAAGGCAGATGTAAGTACGTATCTTCAGTAGATTCGTGTAGCTAGTACATTAAGATGGATGTAGAACCTGAAGGCTTTTTCGGCGTATGGGGGCATTTTCAATATTGCTAGTCGCCTTTTGGGATTAAAAATTCGCCAGCCGCATTCAAACATTGCTTTGTGGAGTTTAGTGTGGTTTGAAATCTGAGAGCGCATGATGTGTCACCAAGACATTATAGTTTCTTTGACAGATATGGATAGTCATTTGAAATGCTTGGAGGAAGTATTCGACAGACGAAGAGCAGCAAACCCCACACTAAATATTGACAAATATAATTTCACACCAAGTCAGTTACTTGGGCCATGTCATTAGTGATAAGGATGTACGAACAGATCCGCATTTAGTGTCAGAATTGAACCTGAATTTGTAGCCCCTCGGTCAATGAAACAGTAACGATCTGTTCTGGGCATTTGTAATTATTACCGAAAATTTATCAAAGGCTTTGCACAAACTGCTCAGACATTAAACTATTTGTTAAAGAAAGGGATTAAAATTGAGTAATTGACGGAGTGTGTTCATTCCTCTCCACTAACTGGCGTAACAGCAGGGATCCAAGAGGTGCTTGCTTTATCATAGATATATGTCCAAGTGATGCTAAATGTTATTATCTTTACACTTAGAAAAGCATTATCTTCTCAACAACCTACAAATCGTTAGCTACACCAGTAAATATATATCTCTGAAATTAGTGAATTTACTCATGGCGCTTTAGTTGCCTTAGTATTCAGTCACTTTCAGAACTCAAACTAATCATCAAATTAGCTAATCCAGTTCGATAGCGTTCTGAATTGCTGGTATATCCATATATCACCGCAATTCAATAAAAAAGTGAATGGCTGGGGAAGTATGAATGAGAACAGTGGCGCATTTAAGTCTACAAGAATAATGACAAGTTTTTGCCCATCCCTTTATAACTGTAATCGATCTGAGATACCTTACGAAAAAAAATGACGAACATAAATCAGCAAAGGAATGGTGTTTGAGTGGCAAAGCATTCACTGGGGTGGAAGTTATACAAGTTCTCCTCTGAATTAATCCTCTTTACAACACAATCAGACTTCGTTTACATGAATCCACTGTGAAGCCAAATTCTATTCACATGGAATCAACCATGACCAGTTGCACAATGTACAAGCGTTCACGGAGAACAGGGAGCCGTGAGTATCATTTAACAACACTATTCCGGTACAGTAATAGCAATACTTCACACTTTAGCCCTGATTCAATCCGCGGCAGAAAACGGCACGCTGTGGGCGAAGAGTGGAGCGCCGCAGCAGGTGTAATATTCCGACACATCTATTGAAACATTCAAATTCTGCGGACTGGCGTTCTGATTATTAGGACACGGAAAACTTCTGTATCTATTCTGGCGGATTTCAGTGTGAGGTGAATCCTTTCGCTGGTCTGCCCAACCAATCTGACTCACAGGCACGACGGTGCATCCTTGAATTGCCATACGTCAGACGGTCGTCACAGGATGAATAAGTTCATCCACGCGACACATGATATGTCTGAGATGATATGCAGTTCCACTGTAAGTACAGATGGAAACCGCCACTGACTCTTATTCCACCATACGTTGGATAATACAAGCCTCACCCACTTGGGAGAGACCCAAAATTATCCTCCGGAGGCCCAGAAAAATGAAGGAAGCAAATAATCACAACCAATTTCCACTAAGCTTCGTACAGGAGCTGAATTAGCAAAAGATACCCGCCTCCACGTTGTACAAACCAATCGAACTATCTTTGACTCAATGTATTTCCCCTCCTGACTCTTCCGCTGGCCTGCTAGCCACCGCAGACATAGCAGTGGTGTTGACGTGCTAGGGTATCAAGCTTCAGCTTTGCGTATCCTGAGGGGAGCCAATCAGCGACTCAAAATCTCTTTTGTCTTAAAAAAGAAGATTCTTAGACTAAGGAGGTGTCGCTCTCAAATTAAGCATGGCCATGTTTCGGCAAAAAGCAACTACCTAGATGGGACCACAGTCCCTCATTGACGAAGAGATGTTATCTCTCCTGGCCGACTATTTCCAATTTCTGGAAGAAGACTGTTAAGCCTCCCAGACAGTCGTACTTGTGAAAATATATATATATATATATATATATATATATATATATATATATATATATATATATATATATTTTTTTTTTTTCGCTCGCTAAAAGAACCTGACGACTTTATAGCATCAGGGGAGTTATAGTTTGGCCTCCACTAAACATATTTACCAGCCATTCTGATTGTACCGTCCCAGCTTCTAAAATGCGAATGCTTTTAGTTTGATGACAGTCCCACCGTTTCAACAAAAGCTCATATTACAGCAATCTCTCTCAAATGGTTCCCTCCACCCACTTTTTCCCATCTGACCCCCTTCTAGATGGACTGTCGGCTGGCACAGGTAAAATGCTTTGCGAGGCAGTGACCTCCTGCATTGACCCTAAGTGGGAAGAGTGTAGTGCCACGAACTGAGCTCCCTCTGCAGGTACAATTCATAGACCGCTGTTTCCCCAAGTCACTCACACAGCCAGGTCGATGAACACAATATTTATGGCCCACAATCCATCTCTCTCCCTGTTCTCTGTCGCCTCTACTATGGCCCCTCCGATACAAGTTCTCTACAGGCTGCACATGCAGCTATAAGAACATTCTGCTCACAATTTACTCATATCAAAAGCCATAAGCGACACATACCAAATTTAGTATTGGGGAACATGGAGATCATGACGTAAAATATGAATATTAATCAGACCAACAATATAGCTAAGGTGATAGAGTGGTTTGACAGCTTTCAGGGACACCTCAAAGAATAATTATATTCATGACGCCACTATAAGTGGGAAGTGCAGTCCTGCACCAAACACTTCCATAGCGTTGTTTTCCAAACTGTTAGATTTATTGCTGACTTGTCATCAGTGGACACTGGGACCAACTTTCGATGTAAAGGTCTTAGAAACGAGACCAGCAGTCAAGAGATATTCAAGTAGCTACAGGAGAAGGCACAGATGGAAACCATTGAGATTAACGATTTTTACCAGCAGTTGCCCCTTTCTTATGACAGGTTAAGAGCACAGATGATAAAAGTGATGGACGTAGTACCTCAGACTGTTACATGTAGAAAGAGGGGATGCATCAGGAAGGTGGGAAACCTTGAGTGAAATGGTGCAGCTATGGATCGAAGAAGTATTACTAATTATGGAAAGAGGCGCTGTGCGTACTCTTATAACAGAGGAATTGCAGGAATGTAGAACATGGAGCATTACTATTAGCCCACTTGGGATGGTACGAAACGATACACATTCATGCGAGATACAACTGTTCAGGGGAGACAAAGACGCCACACAGTGTCACAGAGGCATGTTGGAGTCTAAATGACATTTTCAGAAATTTGGAAACGACCGGATTAACCAGTCTGTTCACCAAAAACTGTAATAATCAACTGTTACGAGGATAGGAAATCTAAAGGCATTGGAAGGATGGAACTAAAGAACAGCGGTATCTTGATTAACGGGACAACTTTTGATGAATCGTTTACCTGCAACCATTACCAGTATGACCATGATTAAGTAGTATACACCATTGCTGCACAGGCCATACAAACCGTTGGCCATCCTATCTAGCCAGAATGTAACTTGTCTTAACGTCACCTTGAATCTAGTACTCCTACATTCGAGTGGTGAAAAAAATGGCTCTGAGCACTATGGGACTTAACTTCTGAGGTCATCAGTCCCCTAGAACTTAGAACTACTTAAACCTACCTAACCTAAGGACATCCCACACATCCATGCCCGAGGCAGGATGGAGTGGTGAGCTAATCACAGAAGAGAGAGGACGTATTTCTACGAAACAGGTGTTCAGATACATTCAAAATTGTATCCTCCTCCAACGCTTGAGAAGAAGAGGTGACAGTCCTTCAGACGTACCATCACATCAGATCCCCGTGGAATTGCTTGACGCCATACATAAACAATAAGAAATAGACTTACTTGTCGTAATGCTTGTCATCAGATTATAGTAATTACAGTTTAATACTACATTTTCAGCAGGAAAACTCACTCTCGAGGGTTGTTACACAATAATTGCTAAACGTAAATGTTGGAAATATGACCAATATGACCTATGTATATGAAGCTATTATAGGGTGACACCAACACAATATTCTGAGCGATTTTTTTAAAGGTGCTAATAAGTTTTCGAAGCTACTGCTCCGCACAAACGGTAAAAGAACTAAGTATGCCTCAGACCATGTGCCACAATCATAATATAGAGCACGCAAAGATGGAAAATATTGCTAAAAAACTGGGAAACTCACCTTTTGCAGCACAGAGCTGCTCACAGAACCATAACAAGGAGTGCAAATTCTGCGATGTGGCGGCAGCCTGTACACTCTGCAATATGCATTAATAACGTGCTACACCCGAGCTCTGCCATTCCAGGGCGTTATAGTACTGATGATAAATACAGAGATGGGAAAACCATCCATACTTGAGACGCCACAGTGCGGACAAGGCAACTGCTTAAATGAAGGCGAATGGCCACCTGACCTGCTACAAAGACTTCAGCTACAAACACTTCACCTTCAGGGACGTCGTCATCAGTGTTTGGTCATTCCACCTGCATCACCCGTCCTGTTGGAGCGACAGTCTCGCTAGTCCGCACTACCACACCCCACGCCGACTCTCAGTCAGGCAGTATGCCTGACCTGCCTCAAGCTACACAACCTTTGTGGAGTATAATGCCGATGCCTGAGCGAGCAGAGCACCCAATTTCGTGTGCGCGGAAAAGGCAATATTCCCGTAGCGATCATGTTAATAAAAAGTTATTGCAGAAAACGCTGTTTCGCCATCGCCTACACTGAAACACTCACCTACCCACGGAGCTCGGCCTCCGACATTTATAACGTCACTGCCTCACCCATCAAACCTCGACGCCCACATACCTTCTGACACGAGGGGTGACCATTACAGGATATGCGGAATGCTTTCAGGTGGTCTTTGATGAAAGTGGTATGTTCCCTGTCTCTAAGACCTCTCGATTGGGATACAATTTACGAAGCAATTTGGTCGAGAGAGACACCCGGTACCATTCGCTCGGGTGCATAGGCACCTACGAGTTTCCTTGGGAGATTCCATTTAATGCTCCAGTACTTTCTTTCCATGTACTCTGCAACCAAGTTTTGTAGGAACTCATCAGCAATTTCGAAAATGTTTCTCCGGCAAAACTGTGGTACAATTCTTCCGTGTTTTGATTTCATCCTCGAATGTAGTCCTTGCAGTGGTGCAGAGTAATATATGATTTGTCACCTGTTTTTATTATCTTTACAAACTTCTGATAGCTGTATCACTTTGCATGGATACATACTGCCTTTGGATGATGTCATTAGAAAAATTTTCCCACTTTCAATTTTGTAGGTCCCACACGGCTCTCGGAAAGGTACGGATTAGACGGATATTCAAACCAGTTTCCAGAAGGACGTGGCGGTGTTGACTGTGGAAAACTGTCCTTAACTCCCCTACGTGTGAGGACAGGAATTTCTGGTAGCAAAGCGCAGATCAGGGCTCGTTTCTGTATTGTGGGAGGGAGGTGCTTTCATCTCTAGCATCATAGGCAAAGTGCTGATGGTTTTCTTGGGTCCAGTGTGATAACGTTTCATTATTTTCATTGGTTGTACAAGGGAGGCGATGAGTAACAATACTGTTACGTGTTCATGCTGTTTGAGAGGGCCTATTTACTTTTACCACTGTTAGTTCACCAGCTTTTGTGAGTACTTGCTGGAAACAGATCGAATAGGTATGAGCAAGGATTCATTTGCAGTATTGTTCCTTACGTACGTTGGGAGTCTATAACGTCGGTGTACACAGATTCCACTGTATCACAGCCTCTGATCTTGACTCTGTTAATCAGTTTCTCTTCGTTTTCGCTGCGTTACGTGACAAATGTCTTCGTCGACTTGTTTCTCCGTTAAAATTTTTGAAACAAACTGACTGTTATAACTACTAGGCTAATCTAAGTTCATCTAACAGATTGGATTAACGTTGTCCAACTTTTGACGCTTCCTATTCTATACACTCGCACTGATCAGGGAACGCTATGGACACGAACAGCCATTGTCCGTCTTACTGAGTGAAAGTTTTTGTTACTTTTCTTCGAGCGTAGCATTGCAGAGTGTTAGGGATGATTGCTGAATGAAGGAAATACTAAGTGTAATACATGATACCAGCATATAACCTACTCCACGATGACAGAAGAATACCGAGTTCTTAAGTTTCTCAAGATAGCAATCTGCAAGGTGTTATACTTTCACTTTAGATGCAAAGGGTGGAAAGATTTTTGTTTCAAAACAGGAGGATTGCATAGAGCGCGATTTTAATAAAACTGTATATCAGCATTACCCCAATTGATTTACACAATTTTTTTTATATAATAGAATGAGATTTTCACTCTGCAGCGGAGTGTGCGCTGATATGAAACTTCCTGGCAGATTACAACTATGTGCCCGACCGAGACTCGAATTCGGGACCTTTGCTTTTCGCGGGCAAGTGCTCTACCAACTGAGCTACCGAAGCACGACTCACGCCCGGTACTCACAGCTTTACTACTGCCAGTACCTCGTCTCCTACCTTCCAAACTTTACAGAAGCACTCCTGCGAACCTTGCAGAACTAGCACTCCTGAAAGTAAGGATATTGCGGAGACATGGCTTAGCCACAGCCTGGGGGATGTTTCCAGAATGAGATTTTCACTCTGCAGCGGAGTGTGCGCTGATATGAAACTTCCTGGCAGATTAAAACTGTGTGACCGACCGAGACTCGAACTTGGGACCTTTGCCTTTCGCGGGCAAGTGCTCTACCAACTGAGCTGCCGAAGCACGACTCACGCCCGGTACTCACAGCTTTACTTCTGCCAGTACCTCTTCTCCTACCTTCCAAACTTTGACTGTGCTGGGGAAAAGTTTGAATTTCGCACCGACGCCTAAGAGTTTGCCAGTCGTTGATTTTATTAGTTCTATTGAAGAGGCTGTTTATAAACTAACTTCGAGGCTGCGGAAGAGGTTAGGAGAGAAGCTTGTCGTGTGTTGACTGGGGCCTGTCCACCCAAGTGTAACATTACAGCAGCTGAGGCGGCTACTTTACTTTCACTCAGAATTGATCCTGATAATGTTATATCCCTGCGGGCAAGGGAAATGCCACGGTTTTGTTGAACAAGCACGATTACATTCAAAAGATGCAGTGTCTACTTTCTGATTCGGCGTATCGAAAAATCGGTGCTGTCCCTACAAAGAGTGTTGAGAGAAAGACTAATAACCTCCTGAAGAAAAGTTCTTTGTCACAGGAGACTATCAAGAGTCTTAATTCTTACTGTGCTGTACTACCTAGATTATTTGGCCCCCCTAAGGTCCATAAAGACGCTGTCCCGTCGAGGCCTATTGTTTGTAATATTGGTGCTCCGACATATCGTGTAGCTAAACATCTTGCTAGTTTGTTGAGCCCACTAGTAGGTAGGTGTGAACACCACATTAAGAACTTTGCAGACTTCTTACGTCGATTACAGGGATTACGTTCGAATGACTCTGATATTTTAGTCAGTTTTGGTGTGGTTTCTCTTTTCACTCGCGTTCCTCTCCCTAATTCGTTGCAGCTATTTGAGGTTAAGTTTGGTGTCGTGTTAACAAATTTGTATCGACATGTGCTGACTTCCACTTTTTATTCAATTGTCAGTACTGCGAATAGATTGATGGAGTTACAATGGGAAGCCCGTTGTCACCAATTGTGGCCAATTTGTTTATGGAGAACTTTGAAGAACGTGCATTGGAGTCAGTGACATTGACACCTGCGTGTTTTGCAGATATGTAGACAATATTTTTGTTGTTTGGCCTTGTGGTAGTGACAATTTAAACTGGTTTTTGGAACACCTGAATTCAATCCATCCGAATATTCAGTTCATTATGGAGATGGAAAAGAATGGATGCCTTCCGATCATTGATGTGTTGGTCAGAAGGAAGACTATGGTACATTGGGACATTCTGTTTACAGGAAGCCTATTCACTCTGATTTGTATCTGCGAGCTAATAATTTTCAGTTCAGCGTGAAGGAGTACTTCGTACCTTGGTTCACAGGGCCCACGTTATCTCAGACCCTGAAAGTCACCTTTCGTGAGAACGGTTATAGTGAGAGGCAGATCAAACGTGGGTTGCGCTATCAGCCTTCTGTGAAACGGGTGAGGGAAGATAGCAACGAAGTGGCACCTAAGTCTGCGGCCTTTTTGCCTTACGCAGGAGGCATTCCCAACATGATTGGCCGTATTTTGCGGAAATAATATGTGAATTGTGTTTCTCGACCATCTTCTAAGATTAAGGCCCTGTTGGCGTCCGTAAAAGACAATCTTGGTTTGGTTAAGGCTGGTGTCGTATTCCTTGCAGTTGTGGCATGTCATATATTGGTCAATCAGGACTGTCGAAGACCGGTGTATTGAACATAAGCGTCACACACGCTTACAGCAGCCAAGCACATCCGCTATTGCTGAAAATTACCTTGACACCGGTCATCCTATGGAACATAACAACACAGATATTCGGGCTAGCACGTCCAGCTATTGGGATAGTGTTACTACGGAATCCGTTGAAATCAAACTATCAAGCAACCTTATAAACAGAGATGGTGGATTTTGTTTGAATGCTGCTTGGAATCCGGCTCTCCCTCATCAAAAGAGAGAGGGACAGAATAAGTGTTACCTCACCTGCTGATTAATAGTCGTTATCGATAATTCTGATGTGTGTTGACTCTATGGTTACTTCTTGTGTGTGTATGGTATCTTACTTGTTTCTCCTCTGTGAACCGAGGTATTAAATTCCCTTGCACATTGCATCCTTCTTGCAGTTGTGCCTTGAGAATGGCAGGGTGTGCTCCTGTCGAAATATCGGCGGTGGTCGACAACGCCACCCCGCAGCAAACCCGTAAATTATTTGAACATTCAATTCGTCCGGAAAAGTTAAGGTCTCCCAAGCCTTCTGTAATTGCTGCATCTAATTGACTCTCCTTACCTAACAAGGGAAACTGCCCATCGCGCCCCCCTTAGATTTAGTGGTAAGATCCTGTATTCAAATTTGTGTCTGGGTCGTGGTTTAACGTCCGTTTGCAACAACGAGGCGTAAGGAAGGGACCTCCAGACGGACGTACCTCTTTTGTTTTACACAAGTACCACCATGTTATGAGTATTGCGTTCTGTTTTGCAAGGTTTTGCCTCTTGAATATCTTTGTTGCAAAATAGTTCCCATCCGTTTATTTGTTTTCATTTCTATCAGAAATCTTTGCGGCATCTCGACTGCTCTCACCATTCAACAAATTTGCTTGCGGTGGTAACATATTCCTACCACGTGACTCATATTCTATAAATAATGTATAGTATGACAATTTCGAGACTGCGGAAGGAGAACAGACGCGTCATTGGCCTGACGGAAAGTTCATAATTTTGTAAAAAGAAATGAGCACTAGACAGATTTGAACACCGATATTCCACTTTGCAATCTAACACTGTGACCACACAACCACGACACCGTAAATTTTGCAATTCGCTCGATGTTGCATATCTTGAGCCTGGAGCGTTCACTGCTTCTTCTTTCAGAGTTCAGTACACCATGTTCCTGTTTTCGTGCTTGATGTGTGTTGAGTTTTTGAAGGGCTGTCCACCCTGAGCCATTTTATCACTAAATCTGAGGAAAGTGTAATGGGGAGTTTCCCTTGTAAGTATGGAGCAGATGACAGACTACTTTCACATTGTCTGCAATCTTTCTCTCCTCCAAATTAAACAATTGTAGTAGTACAGTCTCTCTCATAGGATATCTCTTCCCTCTTTCAGCATCTATGCAATTATTCCAACTATTCCTTGTGCATTTCTTTTCTTCAGTAAGTTTATAAATTCTCCTACTACCTCTACGCTGGGAACCAAATTATTCCCTCTTGTTATTGTCACTCTGTTTTCTCTGTGCAATCTTTTCTTGTGCTATCGTTAAGGCTGTCGATAACTGCGTTCAAATTTATGAGATTGTTCGGTACAGCTTTTGCATTCCTATTTGCTTTCGTTTCATCTATTGTCATTTGTAGCGTAGATAATTGTTCTTCATCACAGGTTTGAATTTAAAAAAGTGTTAATGAAGGTGAATTTGATAGTAATGTAATGTAATGTAGCTAACCTTGGAGCTTTATGCTTTCTTAAAAAAATCTGACTGTCCTGTAAATGTCCCTTCTATCGTCTGTTGATCTACATTCTTCTGCCAATGTAATCTTGCTGTCTATATAGGCCCACTCATGATTTTCCGTTCAGAGGACTTTCCCTGCTTAATTGTTTCAGTGTATCCTAACCTTGTCCTTCCATGTTGTTCGTTTGTCAGGCGTAACTCTTTATCCGCTTTTCTCTTGTTGACTACATCTCTATATGTATCATAAAACCATTCTCTTCTCCTTCCCCCTCTCTCTAATGGTTTTGACACACTATCGACAGCGTTTCTACATGATCTGCCTATTCTTCCAGGGGAAAACTTGTTTCGAATTTTTATAGCGTATCTGTCCTTAAGGAGGTGTTGGGGTAGCGTCTTTGATTGATAATTAAAACGGTTCCGGGTTCGAACCCCAACTCGGCCCAAATTCTAAATAAAAATCATCGTCATTGGTGGCTGAAGACTTCAGAGATAATAATTCACCCCATGCTGCCAACGGTCTTGTCAAAGACGGAGGAGGAGTGGGCAGAAGTTCACGACACTCTCTTGCCCTTGGGGTGAGAAACTGTCCCGAAAGGCGGAAGCATCAGCTATGATCAATGTCATGAGGATGCAGAAGTCAATGGAAACTCCTGCATTAGACACTTGATGTGTATCCATAGGAAACATGGACTGCCATTGAAGATGTGTCATAATGATCTCTATATTGGCAAAAGATTCCGGAACAGTCGACCCACTCGGATCCATGGGAGGGGACTCCCAAGGCAAGTTGACCATGAATAACCAAAAAAAGGATAACATTCTACGAGTCGGGGAGTGGAATTCCAGAAGTTTGAATGCGGTAGGGAAGCTAGAAAATCTGAAAGGAAATTTGGAAATTTGTGGTAGTTTCCTATGCCACCAAACTGCAGAGGTCATCAGTCCCTAGGATTACACACTACTTAATCTAACTTAAGCTAGCTTGCACTAAGGACAAAACACACACACACACACACACACACACACACACACACACACACACACACACACACACGGCAAGGAGCCTCAGGCCACTCGGCTACCTCATGCGGTAAAATCTGAAAGGCAAAATACAAAGGCTTAGTCTAGATATAGCGGGAGTCAGTGAAATGAAATGGTAAGATGCAAGGATTTCTGGTCAGGTGAATATAGAGTTAAACGAACAGCAGATAAAATGGTGGTATGGGAGTTGGACTCGTTTTGAACAGGAAGGTAGGGCAGAGAGGGTGATATTGTGAACAGTATAGTGACAGGGTTCTCACCAGTTGTGGGGGACTGAAATACGATTGTAGGGCAAGAAGGAAACGGTTATAGCAGAACATGAACTTGGTAGTAGGAATGAGAGAGGAGAAGGACTGAATTCTACAGTAAATATCAGCTTTTAACAGCGAGTATTCAGTACAAGAATAATACGAGGTGGAGGTATACTTCGAAAAGACCGGAAGATAAGGAAGATTTCATTAAGATTACATCACGATCGGACACTGATTCCGAAATCAGACGTTGGATTGTAGGGCGCAACTACTAGCTTATTTAGACTTGGTAATGACGAAGAGCAGGCAGAAGTTTAAGAAAATAGATGGGAAGAATCAATGCGCAAAGAAGAGGCATACGTAAGAACTAAGGAATGAAGAGATACGCTTGAAGTTCTCTGTGGCTATAGGTACTGCAATAAAGAATAGCTCAGTAGGCAGTTCGGTTGAAGTGGAATGGACATCTCTGAACAGGGTAATCACAGAAGTTGGAATGAAAACAATAGGTATGCATGGATGAATGACAATTTGAAGAAGTCGAAAATGAAATAATTGCCAGAATGACTGAGTCGACACATAGAAAATTCAAAACAATCTTCGGTGACATTAAAATTAAGGACGACAATATTAAGAGTGCAACGGAATTCCACTGTTAAATGCAGAGCAAAGAGCAAATAGATACAAACATTACGCTGAAGGCCTCTACGAGGACGAAGTCATGTCTGATGTGACTGAAGCATAAACAGGAAGCTGAGCACTATGGGACTTAACTTCTGAGGTCATCAGTCCCCTAGAACTTAGAACTACTTAAACCTAATTAACCTAATGTCATCACACACATCCATGCCCGCGGCAGGATTCGAACCTGCGACCGTAGCAGTCGCGCGGTTCCAGACTGTAGCGCCTAGAACCGCTCGACCACTCCGGCCGGCCCATACGGAAGAGATAGGAAATACAGTATTAGAATCGCAAATTAAAGGAGTATTAGAGGCCTTAAGATCAAATAAGACAGAAAGTACAGATACTATTCCATCAGAATTTCTAGAATTATTGGGGGAAGTATCATCGATGCAGTTCTGAAAACCGCAAGACCTGGTAAGTACAAGAATACGAGAATTATCTCACAATCAGCTTGAAAGCTCTTGCGTGCAAGTTTTTGACAAGAATAATACAGAAAGAAAAGAAAAGAAAATTGAAAATCAATTTGGCTTTAGGAAAGGCAAAGGCACCAGAGGGTTGGTTCTTAGGTTACAGTTGATACTAGAAGAAAGACTAAAGAAAAATCTAGACATATTCATAGAGTTTATAGGCCTGGAAAAGTGTTTCGACAATGTAAAATGGTGCAAGATGTTTGAAAATTTGAGGAATGCAGGGGTAAGCTGTAGGGGCAGATAGGTAGTTTAGAACATGTACAAGTGTCAAGACTGAATAATAAGAGTGGCTACAGAATACACAAAAATAATTTTAGATTACGTGTATAATTGAAGTTCGTTTTTCTTCTTCAGTAAATTGTTACCATAGCTATGTTACCATATTTACAGATAGATATAAGCAATGCCATACTCTAGGTTGCTCATTGGGTTCTCCTGAGCGCTTCCCGACTTTAGATTACTCAAATATTTCGTCGTATTTTATGCAGAGTTGTCTGTTGTCTTGATGCCAGTATAGCAAATTGGACGTATCTGTACAGAGAAATTTCTCGTTTGCTCCGACTCTTGAACTGTACTTAAAACTATTTAACGGATTTACCATGCAACAGATATGTTCAGAACATTCTGAACGCTCACCTTCACCTGTAAATGCTGGTAAATGAAGTATAATTCAGCTGGGTATCGGAGCACATGAGTACTCTAGGAAATGTGTCAGAGGATGTATCAGTCAAGGAAGCGAGTATTCTCAATCAGGCAACTCAGTGTAATTTACCCAGGTCCAAGGTCATGAGTCAGTGTGAAGAGAGTTACTGCAAGTGATGAATAATAAGTTACTCGGCCTCATATAACTCGCTCGCCTTCCGATGAGACATAGTCCGGTGACACATGGATTCCTGCTCCTTACAGTATGTGGTAATCGTGATGTACACAGTATGCTACATTTTAAATGATGGTTTTTATATGCAGACAAGAGGGATACTTTTTTCATAGCCAACTGATCTCTTTTGTTGCAGATAATGAGACGTATGTGGTAGAACTCTTAAGATTTTGTGACATTTCTGATTTGATGGCTAAACTGTTTTGGAGATGGTATTATTAGAGTGGTTGGCTGATCTTGTTATTCTGTAAGTTATCACCCAGCCACACTTTCTCATTTTTTCACGTTTTATGTTGCAGTTCAGTTAAGGTTTAAACAGCAAATTTTTACATCGAAAAAGTTGAAAATTGCACATTTTTCATGACTGAGTATGACTGGAAAAGTGAATTGTTTGTAGATGAGATAGAGCGATTTTAGTTTTAAATGGACTTATGTTTTATACATGTTCGTTTTAACTGCATGGACCACATTCCTGCGGGGTTTATTTCCATGAACACACAAACACGCAATGACACACACCCACACCCACACACACACACACACACACACACACACAGAGAGAGAGAGAGAGAGAGAGAGAGAGAGTGAGGGAGAGTAGACATCTGGATACTCCATCGACTGTGTAACGGGAACATGTCCGTCCACCGGTATCACACGGATTCATTATGTTCCCTCTGTTGCTCTGCGTAGGATCTTTCCTTCACTTATTAAAACCTTTTCGATGTCAGACTGCTCCCTAACAAAAAGGATATTTCAAAACGGTGTACAGCCACTTTCGCAAGTCTACATATTGTACATGAATGCCGGCCGCTTTGACCGAACGGTTCTGGGCGCTTCAGTCCGGAACCATGCGGCTGCTGCGGTCGCAGGTTCGAATCCTGTCTAGGGCATTGATGTGTGTGATGTTCTTAGGTTAGATAGGTTTAGGGAGTTCTAAGTCTAGGGGACTGATGAACTCAGATGCTACGTTCCATAGTGCTTAGAGCCATTTGAACCATTAGTTCTTGAATAGAAACTAACGATAAATTATAACTTATACGTAGAATCACAATTTTTTATTTCCAAAAGACTCATCCGAATTTATATTGCAGCTTATGTTCAGAGTTTTCATTTACCTTTCAGAAATGTTCAGTGTTTCCTTCACCAGACACAGTTCATATCCAAACAATTGTCAAATTCATCCCATGATTCTGCGACTTTTCTGGAGTTACAGCTATTGCTATACCGATTGACGATTACCTAAAGATGTTCTAAGTGAAATTACACAGACAAAGCGTTTCACATACTCCTACAAAAAAAAAAAGAACATACCGCCACATCAGGTGACCTTGGACGCCAAAGGTGGTACGCGAGATCCATCAGCCCCTTCGAGAGCCGATCCACCTTGAAGCTGTTCACTGTTCATAAATGTTCTTAGTGCAGGTGCCAGTGAGGTAGTGTTGGGTCCTGTTAAAGAATGAAATTTTCAGCATTTTCCTGCAACTGTTGGAAAAAGCATAATCTCCAAATACCAAAGTACATTATTTCTGTAACTTCCTGAAAAGGGTGCGCCATAATTTTTTTTCCTTGGCGAAACGGCGAAAAACACACGTAGTTTTGAAGAATGTATCTCGTGCCTGACTGTGATACCTAGCTGCTCTTCTTCCCACATTCTCACGTTGTGGCGATTCACTTTTCCACTTAAATGAAACGTGACGTCACCACGCAACACTAAAAAAGAAAAGATGTTATCAGCTACGTCCACTCTCATGATTAATTCACAAAATTGTGCGCATTGTTATATATTAATATCATCTGTAGTAATAGAATCCTGCACGGTCTGAAATACAGAGGTAGCCATAAAGCAGGCCAGACACACACATGAGGAGTGCCTAACACTCTTCTGGTAGACACGTAGATTTATGTGAACTTCGAGAAATATGCTGTTGATTACGCTCTATCACGGAAGAGACTATGGAGACGAACTGTGGATTTCTCATTATAGAACGAAGCCAGTGTCTACAAACTGCTGGTGTCGTGGTCGAATGCCTTGCGGTCTATAATTCGCAGTGCTGTGTTTCAACAAAATTGAAGCCTCACACCTGAAATGTAATTGCACCTGTTGAAACGGAGAACGTAGGACGTGCTTTGTTTCTGGATTACAGCCATACAGACTCGTCGGAAAATGGGTAACGAACGAGCGATCTAGCTGTTCTAGGACACCGTTACCGGTAACAATTCGACTCGGAAGAATTCTTAAGGACCGAAAGTGAACAATTTTACCTCACCTCACTGCCCCATCTCCGTTCATGCAAAAGAAATAATCTCCTGACTTCAGATGAACACTCTGTGTGTGTCTGTCTGTCACAGACAAATTTCTGAAAATTTTCGGAGAGGGAACCTAGATAAATATTGTGTAATTCTTATAAACTGTATTTTAAAAAAGTGTTATTGCTTAATTCGTGTATAGCTATAAGCATGTGTTCAGAAAATTTTTAACTCAATATAAATCGAACAGTAGACTACGTTATCCTATGAAAATCAGTGGATGTGGTCACTTAGTATTTCTCTCAAACAATGGGCATATTTTGTACACCATAATACTCCTCATATTGCTGAGCCTTATACAGATCTCCATATATCTACGGTACATAAATTTCGTGTCCTCTATCGAAAAAGATGGCGGTAGGGTCCTCGCGTTGAATTTGGGTTGTAAGCAGTTATGTCCAGTGGGTGGATAAAGTCAGGTTTTTGCTGATGAAGTAAGATATAATTACGGAGTTAGTGACTCATGTGTAATTTGAAATTTCTCAGTGCCAGACATCAAAGGGAACTGTTTCTTGCGCATCTGATGAAAGTATTTCTTGATTTAAAATCAGGTAAACGGATGCAGCTTCGTTGCACACTCTATAAATAAGAGCCAAAATACATACTAGCACGTATACTAGCGCGTACTCATCTCAACAAATAACAGTCAGCTCACTATAGTCATTCAATGGCGAATGCTAAAATGAGAAAGAATCCTAAATAATTCTGTGCAACAATTACACAGGCTGTGACTGCTCTTCCGATGAGCTACGTTTATGTTGAAATGGTGTGTACATCAACACCAATATGAACAGATGTCCCCTCGTGTCTCGGCAAACTGATTTAAATTGTTTCAGGTTCTCACAGTTCATATGTAGCGTAGCGTAGCGAATATGCTGTGCTTATAAAAATATTTCAAATTTGGGACTCTACGAAGCCTAGAGTCGCTTCTGAATTAGTCCAATATACTATGATTCTGTCCTAATGAAAACAAGGTGATGTTCTGTTTCGTGCTTCGGAAGGTATCTTCCAGTTATTTTGTGATGTGTACTTACATTTTGACTTATTGAGGGATGATGGATTGAACCTTGAATTCACACATAATAAACTTAACCCTCTAAATAGATTCGCTGAATGTGAATAACTTGGCTTCAGCTTTGTTAGTTATATATGTGCGAGCTATTGCTGACATATTAAACTACGAGGAGGAGTTGGAATATAAGTTTCCCCTGTCGAGTGTGGGCAGAGTTGTGTGATATGAGCGAAAGACGACACGGCAAGTGAACGGGCACGTACAACATTCGGATACACCATTGGCTAGAGGTCGTTCAGCCTGCAACAGCTCGTGCGTTACCATGAATCTGGCAATGACCTGTTTCGGATTGTGACGGGGATGAAACGTGGGTCCACCATTACATGCCCGAATCGAAGGCCGCATCCATGGAGTGGAAACATCCGTCATCCCCTGTCCGAAAGAAGTTCAAAAGCACTCAGTCTGCAGGTAAAGTGCTACTCTGGGACGCCATAAGAGTTTTTCTGCTGGACTTTCTGGAGGATGCAACCATCAGTGCTGCGCGGTATTGTGTCACTCTGTCGAAATTGAAAGAGGTGACTTGGAAAAAGCGGCCTGGCCTTCTCAGATGTGGCGTTCTTCTGTTGGATGACAGTGCGAGACCACACACCGCGACGGCAACGCAAAACCATATTGCAACTCTTTGTTGGGAGCGCCTACACCATCCGCCTTACAGTCCGGATCTCGCACCAAGTAACTTCCATCTCTTTTCTGCTTTGAAGAATACTCTCGGCAGAAGACGCTTTGGCAATAATGCAGACGTCAAACAACCATTCAACGATTCTTCCGTATGCAACGCCCTGAGTTTTTCCTGGAAGGCTTTTTGGAGCTTATAAAGCGGTATGACAAATGTCTCAATGTACTTGGAAATTATGTAGAAAAATAAAGGTATGTCTTATCTTTAATGTCTCATTCGGTTCTTTTCCCTTTCACACACAACTCTTACCACAGTCGACAAGTGGAAAGTACAGAGTGTATTTGCGAGCGTTAGTGACGAATTTAGCAGACTAGGGTATAGGGAAGTAGACAGTGTGGCATATGGAAGTTTGAGTTGGTACGGGGGGTGTGCACGGTTAGCCTAATGGGTAAGGTGACCGCTTGCGACAAGCGGGAAATCCGGGTTCAAGTGTCTCTCCAGCACAAATTCTCGTATGTCAGTAGTAGTTATTACATATGTACCCGAAAGAGATGAAACCTAGTTATTCTCGTTCAACAATTTATTTCGAATTAAATGTGGACGGTTGTCTATCGTCTGCAATGTCTTTTCATCAACACATGCAAGTAAATATAAATTTTTCAGTTCGCTGTGTAGTAGATACGACATTAATGGTATGTTACAGTATAGCTCATACAAATGTTGAAATGCTCATCGTTTCTGTAACCTGTAATTCTTAATGAATACAATCAACTTCATCAGAAAAATTATCCTGAAATTTAGGCCCAAGTGGAAAACAACAATTATATTTTGACTAAATATGAGTCTATGAATGAAGTACATTGAGTGATGCCTGTTTCAATAGACTCCCTCATATAAGAGCGGAGAAAATTTTTCTCAATTTTATTAACTAATAGTAAAAAACTCCATATAGTAACTTCCACGGAGAATTTTGAAAAGACAATAATTAAATGTTATTGGGAATAGAACCTAGTGTAACCTCCCCGCAAAAATGAATGAAAATATTTAAAAATGTGAATAGTCACCGTGCTAAGTGTAATCTCCCCGTAATTATTATTAAGTGATATGAATTGAATGAAAATGCAATTAGAGCCAAATGTTAGCTTCCCACAGTAATAAAGGTCAATGATAATAAAAATGTGCAAAAATGTTAAGTCGCCACAAAATTAACGTTAAGATCAACTTGATAAATTGATTCTGGGAGGAAAAGCAAAGGATATATTGTTTCAATTGTACTGGTTATTTTCTTAAAAAAATTGATTTGAGAACAAAATTATTATTGGGGCAATTCTTGAACAAATTAATTACAGTTAACATACATTACATTATCAGATGAGCGCAATGCTGCTACATTACCTTATTTAAAAAATATACCTCATCCCGAATCTTGACCAGAGACCCATGTCGACGCCCGCCGACTCCTCACACACCACTCCGACTGTCTCTCGCGCGCTACTAGCACGAACGAACTACATGCTCTCGCGACTCCCTACGTACAACAACTTTCTCGCAACTGCACTGAACTCTCGCGCGGTCAAGCGCAGACTAGCCACGATAAATAACTCTCTGGTCAGAGATTCTGTCATGCCTCGCCATCGCTGCTACTGAATACATACGTGTTTCAGTATGCATCAAACTTTCACAGATAAGGTATTAGATAATTTTATGTGGGGTTTGCTGATTGATGTGTGATTCATAATAGTGGTCATTCAACTTATGGGACTGTCTTGCTGTAACACTTTGGCGATTACTTGCTGTACCCACGTTTCTGACCATGGCGAAACTGTTACATGCGAGATCACTATAAGCTGTGACATACATCCGGCTTCATGAAATGTGTCGGAATCCAGATGATACACACATTACAGTCGTGAACCACATGTGAAACAGTGGAGTGGTTAGCTGAAGGGATTCCATAGCGACATGAACATTTCATGTAGTTAGAAACAGATTCCCCTTTCGCTGTTAAATTATTTGTGTTAGTGTAGAGTAACAAGAAAAACGTCACGTTACCGGTTCATTGACATCGCAAGATGAAAGTGGCAGGTGGGTAAAATGTATTATCATCAAACATCAGGGCTAAGAGTAAAATATTACGGAATGGCAGTGGAAGGCTGCATTCGCTCTTCAAGCAGGAAGTGAATGATTTATCCCACATAACGGCTTCTTAGATTACTACAGTTTGTTAAACGTTCTTACCGTGGACAGAATCCATTCCTCATGTGTAACTGCTACATGTCAAAATATCCATTTATGTCTGTCGCGACATTGTAACTTCTTTAAATCTAGGAACCTAGAAAAATGACTCACTTGCTTTTCGTCGACATTCCATAGATAAGGCACTTATTCTCAGGTTTCTCATAAACAGATCCTCTCTCCTGCAACATACATGGCGTCAGCTTCTTATGATTTCACTCAGCGATTGTCCAACAGCTTAGTGCACATACTCTCGATGAGTTTGTTAATTTGTCCTTCACTTGCGTTGCAATCAAGAGTGATATCAATATGCTAACGCAACTAACTAATATATAATAGTCGAAAACGAAGATTTATATCTTCATCAACTTTGGGTAAATTTATGGTGTAAACAATCTCTGCGAAGACTTTTGCCGCAGAGTGTTTCAGTTTATCTTTTTCAACGAAATGCAACGCCATTTGCTGACAATGTTGGGCCACATGTAGCAGTATACCAAAACAAAATTTCTTTAGTATAAACCAGTTATTTTTTTCAAGTGAAAAAGACTCGCTTGCCACAATATTTCCAACTCGGCTGTTGTTTACGGATGCTTCTTCTAGAGTGCTTGGACGTACTGTGGCTCTGAGCACTATGCGACTCAACTGCTGAGGTCATCAGTCGCCTAGAACATAGAACTAATTAAACCGAACTAACCTAAGGACAGCACACAACACCCAGCCATCACGAGGCAGAGAAAATCCCTGACCCCGCCGGGAATCGAACCCGGGAACCCGGGCGTGGGAAGCGAGAACGCTACCGCACGACCACGAGATGCGGGCTGGACGTACTGTCATTACTATTAGGTAATTTCTATATCCAAAATTACTACAAAATTTATCATATAGACGATGTTATGCTCTCTCTAACATATATTTTAAAAAAGATTCCTTGTTAGACGTAAGACAGCTTCACCAGTTCAAAATATCAACAACAACAACAGATATAAACTTGTCCCGAAACCCTTAAATCAAGACTAATGTTTTTGGGCGGATACTTCCTACACTACCCTCACGTAATGAGGACATTGACATAAGAAGGTATTAATTTTTCTTTTCTATGAGACCGTACGCACATTCAGATCAAAACCGAAATCTGTCCTGGAGCATAAAACTGAGTCGTACCTTCAGAAGCAGCGTCAACCCAACACAGTCATTAAAAACGAGCGGTTACATCCTTCCATGGGCATATCAGTTGCTACTCATAGATTTCTGAACAAACAACTCTAGCTGTATGAATATCGAGCAACGTCGACGATCAGTACACACTACAGTGTACACGAACTTCATTTATATTTAAAAAGAAATAAATGCTACACGTAACTTACTACCCGATGTCTTATATGGAAATAAACTCGTCCTATGTGTTACCCACACAGTCCAATCGGCGGCACTGTAATCAAGCGAGAGAAATTTTGATGCCCTTTGCAAATGGAGCACTGAAATTATATTTACTCTTTGATGAGATGAGCAGATAAAAAGCTAATGAAAGTTAATATTTTACCCAGAAATGTAAAAAAAAAATCACATACATCGTCCAGATGACACTGAAACTACAGTATAGTATTGTGAGTCTGTGCTGTTACTACGTATACGCTAATTTATTTTCAGAAGTTATCGTCTCTAGAGGGCAAGTTCCTTAATAACGCATGCTGAGTCTTCTAATGTTGTAACGAATACAACTGTGGCGGAACGGAGCTGATCATGTTTGATGCGGTACGTTACTCGACCACAACGGCGATAAATACTCAAGTTAATCAACTGCTAATTTATTTATTAAAACAACTACCCAACTTATAACTGAGCAGTGCAAATGGAGGTCGGAAAAGTATAAGCTTAATATAGCAGTTAAGATGAAAATCTGAAAGCACTCCACTGAACTGAAATAAGTATTCCGTTTGAAAAAAAAAAAAAAAAAAAAAAAAAAAAAAAAACCTGCGGCCGTTGGTGCTGTGCGGTTCTAGGCGCTTCAGTCAGGAGCCGCGTGGCCACTACGGTCGCAGGTTCGAATCCTGCCTCGGGCATGGATGTGTCTTATGTCCTTAGGTTAGTTAGGTTTAAGTAGTTCTAAGTTCTTGGAGACTGATGACCTCAGATGTTAAGTCCAATAGTGCTCAGAGCCATTTGAACCCTAATCTCAGTTCCAAGGATCCTTAAAAGGTTCAATTCGTAAATCTAAATATCATCACAGTAACTCAGTTGCTTTGGCAAACCAAAAATTCTTCAAAATAATTCCCATAAGAAACACAGTCTATCTTCAAGATTAATAAAGATTTTACAACGTATCAGCAAATGTAGCTAGGATTGCCTTTGTTTTACAGGTCAAGTATTTGCTAGAGACGCACCCTAGTAAGTTATTTTACCTTGACCTCAGTGTACTTTAAATGTTTATATATACTAAGTAACAGACCCCCCCCCCCCCCCACCAAGATGACTGAACAACAGGATAAAGCATACAAGCCCTGAAATTCCAACTGAAACAGGCACTTTACCTCATGGTACATCCTCTTTAGCAGAACAATTAGTGAATATTTATTTCATTTAGCATAATCCACTGAGAGGACCGAGTACGAACGCAAGGCCACTTCACCTTAGAGAAATACAGTGCAAAAACTATTACTCGGGCTACAAGAGACTATTAAACATTCTGTCAAACAACGCTCAGACATGTATCCACTCTTTAACAATTTGAGAGTATGTTTACACGTTATTTTCAGCCAACTAGTCTAGAAACTTAAGAGCAACTAAAAAGGGGATCTTGTTTAACTTACCTCTGTAAATAAAATAATCACAATACATATGCGTCAAGTTGCCCAAAGGGACCCTCGTCATGTAGGTCACGTGCAATCTTACAAATAATTTAACATGCATCACTGCCTTTTCTGCTCAACTAGAAATGCGGAAATTAGTTTAACCGCGCAATTGATGTAACTAAGTTGATGTAATGGAAGTCTTGTTTTTGTAGTTACTTTTCGAGCAGGGCAGAGAAGCACCCAACAGTCAACAGTGTTCCAAAAGTTTCTTACAGCATAAAGTACATTTATACAAAAAACTCACTGGCTGTAATTGTAGGAATTAGTACGTATCAAACTAGCAAACAGTTTAAAACTGCCACTGTGTTTCGCCTACAGCAAGCTTAATGTGTAAATTGTTGAGTTACAAATCTTTGACCACAAGCTGATTTTCAGAGTAACCGGCCTGCCGCGGTGGCCGTGCGGTTCTAGGCGCTTCAGTCCGGAACCGCGGGACTGCTATGGTCGCAGGTTCGAATCCTGCCTCGGGCATGAATGTGTGTGATGTCCTTAGGTTAGTTAGGTTTAAGTAGTTCTAGGTTCTAGGGGACTGATGACCTAAGATGTTAAGTCCCATAGTGCTCAGAGACATTTGAACAATTTTTTCAGAGTAACCACCATTTGTAACTCAAACGAACATTTACAAAGTGAAACTGACTGAGTCTGGTGCTCTTAGATCCTCTTGAAAAACAGGATGTGTACTTAGCTTGCCACTGCTACGAGAGTGTGTGTGGTGTAAGATTTACACATCAATTGTGGTGTTATTTAAATGCGTCTGGGTGTGCTGTAATTCTTGTAATCTCGTCCTGACATTTTCTATGCGGTTGTACCACATTCCTAGAGTCATTTAAAGCCGATACTCGTAACTGCGTAAGTAGGCTTTCTCGGGATAGTTCACAACTATCTTCAAGACTCTGGCAGTTCAGTTGCTTCAGCATCTCCCACGGGTCAAACGAACTGTGACCACTCGTGCTGGTCTTCCCTGTATACGTTCAGATCATCTTGTTAGAATTATTAGGTATGGGTTCACACACTTGAGCAACATTCCAGAAAGGGAGCATTTCCCCAGTAATCTTACAATAAATCGAAGTCTATCGCCGGATTTACCCACAATTGAGCCTATTTCATCATTCTGTTTCATATATCTACAAAGTGTTACACTCATGTGTTTGTAGAATTTCGCCGATTAAAACCGTGATTCACTGATATTATTGTCGTAGGTTCTATTTTTTTCTCTTTATTTATGAGGTGCACAATTTTACACGTCTGAACACTATTCATGCAACACTTTTAAATCTTATCCATACCCGGCTGAAAATGTATGCAGCTTTTTTAAGATAGTACACTATAGGTAACTGCATCCTCTGCGTAAAGTTTGAGGTTACTATTAATACTGTCCGCAAGGTTATTAATGTACAATATGAGCTGCAACGGTCCCAACACACTTCACTGGGGAACACCCGAAGTCACAAACGTAATTCTACGTCTGTCGGTGACTCTAGCTATAAAAAATCCTAAATCCAAATTTTGCTTCTAATTTGGAAATTTGTGGTAAGTTCCTGTGGGACCAACTGCTGAGGTCTTCGGTCCCTAAGCTACACACTACTTAATCTAACTTTAACTAACTTACGCTACGGGAAACACACACACCCATGCCCGAGGGAGGACTCGAACCTCCGACGGGGGAGCCGCGCGAACCGTTGCAAGGCGCCTGAGACCTCGTGGCTAACCCACGGCAGCAAATTTTTCTTGGTACCACATATGATCGTACTTGTGACGGTAGGCGAAGAAACGGTACTGAGTCAAATGCTTTTCGGAAATCAAGACATACTACATCTAACACAGACTTGATCTAAAGCATATAGTATGTCATGTCAGAAAAGTGAGAACCTTGTTTCGCATAATCGATGTTTGTGGAATCCATATTGATTGATAGGGAGGAGGCCATTCTGTCGAGATACCTCATTATTGTTGAGCTCAGAACATATTCTGAGATATGTCTGAAATCTTGCAACTACTCAGTGTCGAGGATATTGGGTACTCTCCCTGTAAACGGATCAGACCTGTGCTTTCTTCCAACTACTCGCACGGCTCTTGTCCAAGAGATCTACGATATATTGTAGTCAGAAGAGGGATAACAGTCACCAGTTGTGTATAGAATCTGACAGGGACTCCATTGGACCGTAGAGCTTGATTCGGATTTATCGATGTCACCTGTTTCTGAAGATCTCTGACACTCACACTTACTTCACTCGTATTTTAAGTACCATGAGGATTAAATTGAGGCAATATTCCTGGGCTTCCCTTTGTAAAAGAACTTCTGAAAAGGGAGTTGTGCATATTATCTATTGTTTTGCTACCCTCAATTTCAGGTCTTGTATCATTCTTGAGTGACTGAACACAAATATTGGTGCCACTAGCAGCCTATATTTATGAACATTTGTACTTTTGTGTCAAGGCACCATATCTTCCTGAAAAAATCCTCATTCCCTACGGAATACGACAACTACATGCAACTTAATTTGATGTCTATTAATGCACGTAGAAAAACTGTTCGATTTCTATTCCCAAACGGATTAATAGTCGTAGGCATTGCCACGAAAGCATCCCCTACATCATAACGATGTACCAAAACTCATCCAGTCCAGTAATGGGTCCAACGATTCTCTAAGGTCAATCCGATCTCCAGAATTCATGAAATAACTGAAAATTGTGCATGAGCAGTAATGTAGTTTATGAACTGTCGAGCAAAGTAAAACCTTTTGCATCGATACACGCCTGTCATCACGGGACCATGTGTCATTTCATAGGGAAGAACACTCGTTGAACTGCTTTGGACAGAAGTCTCCATCTCCCCCCCCCCCCCCCCCCCGCCCCCGTCCACCGCTTCACTATCCATACACTGATCAATATGAAAGGTAACACATTGTCGAAAATTTAATTTACTACTCATTTATGGAGGTAAATTGTTTGCTATGAAGAAGTACGGAAGAAACTCACTCCAGGTAGTTCGTAATGGCCAAGGTGAAATAAGATGACATGGGCTCCCTTCACCCTTTCCTCGTGAGCTACATTCATGGCAGATGCGACGCGTTCGCGGCATTGAAATTCAGCGGGCAGTGCCTCCAGGTCGGCCGTCTGTCTCTGGCCATTGGTCCCGCCTCCTACTAGCAACCCAGTCACGTCGGCGCATAGCGCATCATTTCGTCGTTGTGACATTGGAAATCATTTTGTGCTGTTCTGTACCGCGGGCCGCCTCGTTAGGCAGTCGTCAGCATTCGCACACTAATAACATTAATCAGGAATATCCGTGTGTGTGTGTGTGTGTCTGTGTGTGTGTGTCTGTGTGTGTGTGATTAGAGAGCCGTACTGCAAGAGCGGAGCCTTCAGTGACATGAATTGTGTTGCAAAATAGTAAAGCATTTTTAGATTCTTTCAACAAGTCTTACACAGGTTCCCTGAAGACAAAAACGTCGAGGAATAATAAATTATTTCTGCGACTAACACTATTCTTTTATCTATTCACTCACAATTACTTTTAACACAGAAACATCAAGCACTCCTGTGTAAACAACGCAGCGTGAGTCCCAGTTAGCTTAAAGATTCAAATTTGTGCACAAAATGAAACTGAAACAGCAGTCAACTACTAGTAATTAAATATGAGAATAAAGTTGATGAAGCTGCATAAGAGTCAACAGGTTATGGAATGTCCCATTACATGATTGATTGGGAACAACTGCCCGGACTAAAAGCAGTTAACGTCGAAATTACAATGTGAAACACTTATCGTATGTGGTATATGTAAAATGTAAAAACACGTTTCAAAGTGCATACACATATCTTTAATGTGGAATGTATTCACTTTCGAAAGTTACAGACAGCTACGTAACTTATAAAGCAACCGGAAATATAACGATACTACGTCAGAGGAATAAGATAGGTATAAATCATGCGAAGAGGATAAACTATAAGGAAAGACAACCTCCGATTAAAATATGTAACCATAATAAGTCAGTCACAGAGCTTATCTTACAGACGTTCGATTTATACAAAGGTGAAGACCACTCGTTGTGCAATATTTTGGAGCTTAACATCAATTGTAAGACGTTATAGAGTGGAAAACCATGTTTAACTATAGTACATTGAGCAAAAAGCAGGCCGCGCAGGATTAGCCGAGCGGTCTAAGGCGCTGCAGTCATGGACTGTGCGGCTGGTCACGGCGGAGGTTCGAGTCCTCCCTCGGGCATGGGTGTGTGTCTTGGTCCGTAGGATAATTTAAGTAGTGTGTAGGCTTAGGGACTGATGACCTTAGCAGTTAAGTCCCATAAGATTTCACACATTTAGTAAAAAGTGAACAACATCCGTGTTCAAATTAATTATTATTTATTTTCCTTTAAGCTACCTTTTTCGGCACTTCACTGGTGCAATCCCCAGGTCCCTTTGCACACAGAACGAATGTACCATAAAACGTGGGGCAGTAAAACAGGGGCCATCAAGTAAATCTAGATTCCGTGAATATTTTCCTGAAGTGAGTGACCCAATGGTTAGACTACAACATATCTACCTGTCAATGGTGTCCGTCTGGAATGAAAAAGAAGCGTAACGCACTGCGCGCAAATACCTGCACTATATGCAGTCTGTGTTTGAGAATGAGAGCACTTTCAGAATTGCAATAATCCTTAAGCATAATTTAAAAACTTTTCCTCGCTTACATGCTTAACGTCAAATATGATCACATTGTCATATCTGTAAAATAGTTAGACATTCGAAGAAATTTTTACTCAGGAGAGCTCGATTCTTTAAGTAAGCGGGTGTTTACAGGGTACTTGGAAAAGAAATATTATAAGAACCATCTGCGTCCCATTGTTGCGGGAATGAAAACGAGGTAACACTGAAGGATAATTCAAGAACACCTTGAGCAATTTCAGCCAAATGTATTAGCAATATCAGTTTTTAAGCGCATAAAGAACTGTAGGAGTGAGATTCCCTGCTACAGTATGAGTGGTGATGTGGGTGAGAAGGAATGACGTAAGAATGTTCGAAAGCAGCCTGGTATTTATTTCCCGTATTTAGATGACTCGTGCCGGCCGAAGTGGCCGAGCGGTTAAAGGCGCTACAGTCTGGAACCGCACGACCGCGACGGTCGCCGGTTCGAATCCTGCCTCGGGCGTGGATGTGTGTGATGTGCTTAGGTTAGTTAGGTTTAAGTAGTTCTAAGTTCTAGGGGACTTATGACCACAGCAGTTGAGTCCCATAGTGCTCAGAGCCATTTTTTTTTAGATGACTCGTAATATTTTTAAAATTATGAAGTGCGGTTTGTCTCTCTTTTGTGTTGTTCAGCGTGTCAACAAGATAGAGAATGAACACTGTCGCGAGCCAATAATTTTATCAACGTGTTTCTGAACCCGGGATAAAGCCACACGGCTGAATAACACAAATAAATTTAGCGTCATCCCTGGAGTCGTATGACACAAAACACCAGAGAATAAGAACTCTATCTCTACATTATATTTCACATAAGGATACGCTTGACATCTCCTAAGTCACTGCATGCATTGGAACCAAACTTAGTGTACCTACTACTTACTATCTGGAAAGAAATTCAGTCAAGGAAAAAGCCACCGACCTCGCATTGGAGTGGGGGAGAGGGTGATAACGGACTGATGGACAGACGAGGTGGGAGTAGGAGGTCGACAGAGAGAAGGGACGAAGATATGACCAGACAAAGGTTAGAGCAGATGGTGGGAGGGGGAGAAGAAGATGGACAGTTAAAGGGTAGAGAAGGAGAGGAACGAATGAGGTCGAGGTGGAGTTGGAGAGAGATGGGAGGTGAAGAGGGTGAGAGAGAGGGAGTGGAGGAAGAAAGAGGCTGAGAGGGATATGGATAGATAAAAGGGAGGAGGAGATGAATGAAGAGGATGAGATTGACAACTCGAGGCATGAGGAGGATGTAGACAGTGGGAGGGAGGAAAAAGATACCAAAGAATGATTAATCACTCTTGTGCCTCTGATAGAGTGTAGTTGATGAATACGAACGGAAACAGCTAATAGGCGAGCCACAAATCCGTTCTGTACAGATGCCTTGTCAACAATGTTCACTACTAGAGATTATGGGGACTTGAATGAGGAACTATACTTTCAACTGAAACTAACAGCAGGTGCACACTGCAACATACGACCAACGAACATCTGAAGCTGGGTGATATCGTGAAAGTGGAAACAAATGAAATATACATCACAAAATGTCCCATTCTGTCTGAAATTGTAACATAAATACACATGACAAGTGACCTGCATATCAAGTAACCGTTAATTGAAGTTGCACCACCTGATGCCGTTAATTGAAGTTGCACCACCTGATGTTGAAGATTTAGGGAAACGGTGTAGAAACAACAGCAAAGGACTGCTGCCAAATGCCTGCGGAGTCTGCCACATCTAGAGTTTTCTGTAGAATACAGTATTCCGTAGGAGGTAAATGCCCCGAATGCTGTGGCCACTTCCACGCCGTTAAGCTTGATGGCGGAGCCGGGATCCGGACAGCATTGGTCAGTTTCCGCTCTAGTGTGTGTGTGTGTGTGTGTGTGTGTGTGTGTGTGTGTGTGTTCAACCGCGCGCAGGTGTGCACCTTTTTGTGGGTGGATTAGAGCTCGAGCAGCTCTGTATGTTTGTGTGTTTGTATGTGTGTGTGTGTGTGTGTGTGTGTGTGTGTGTGTGTGTGTGTGCGTGCGAGAGGCTACTGCCCACCGCATCACAGAGAACTGTTAAAGCTGTACCGAGCGCCACTGGCTGGGACGTCATAGCGTCGTGTACAACAGTTTAACAAACCTTCGCAAAAAATGCTACAGTGTCCTATACACCTTGCTGTATATTGTGCCACCTTCTATCACTAGTACTTGCAATATCACCTTCAGTTACGGCTTATAGATTGAAGAAATCCTCCTGTCTTCTTAGCCTCACAACTGTTAATTGACAACAAAAATATCTTAATGAGTACTTTCTTTGTCTCATTTCATTTAATTCTGTAGCTTAAATTGTGTCAATATGTTAACGGTTTCAGCTTTTACGCAGATATTTCTAAGGACCTAGATCAGTCCTTCAATTAATCACAAAGGAAAGAACTTATCGCCGCCCTGTTCATAACATACGCATGTTGTCGACATTGCTTTCAGTAAAGCTTACTGTATTCACAATCTCAAAATTGACGAATGTCTGTGCAAAAATGTCGTACAGACCCATCACTTTTTTATTCATTGTCCAGCATTTTCCTTAAAAAAGATGTCAACATATACAGTAAAACGATAGTATCTATAAGGAAAGTGGTTCTACACATCTCCTTGGCATCAAGAGTTATTTCGATATTTGGCTGTCACCAGTTGAGTCTTGGTATGCGATTTATATTGATTTAATCTTACTTATCATGATAATGTTAATACGTGTAGTAAGGACTCAAGCTCAGAACATTGGGCAAATATAAGCTATGTTGTTGAGAAGCTCGAAAACTGGTAAAATATCAGTTAAAATTCATTATTTGCTCATATGTCAAGCATTTAGCAGTAATTTTACTCTTAAAGATTGAACATTTGTCAAGGTATGTAATTAGCAGCCTTATTATTTGGATCAAGTAGCCATGAGTACAGATAATTTGCTAATTAGTATATTGCTATTGTAATGCGAATTTGGTTCAATTGTGTACTTAAAGAGGAACATTCCAATGTTTTGTGAAACAAGTAAATAATTCCACTAAGGCTGCACTGTTCTCTTTCATTGTTTCACAATGCACAATACGTTTTGGGCTTCAGGCCATTTTGAGGAACAAGTGGGCATGTGTAACGCAGTAGCCTTTCACCATAATCGTATTCTTAAGAAACGTCCTCGTCAAATGTGAAGTGTATATCACACAACAACCTTCTGTGAGAAACGGCTTGCTACAATACGTTGTGGCTTTCCTGAATATCGGAAACTTCCTCTCTATAATCACTTCGAAAGTTAACGTTATGCTCTGGTTACAGTGTGCTAATAGCTTTCTGCATGCTTATGCTATGAATGACTGGAATTACTTTATATAACTTAGTGGTAATGGAGAGGCAATTGACAGTGATTTATTTTTGTGATCTTATAATTGTGTTATGTTCCTCACAACGTACGGATACTCTCCCAAAGTTCTTACACTTGGCAGCCTGTAAAATACACTTCTTCCTGTTCCGTTTGCGAATTTTGCCCCTGGATAATGGCTTTCGGAAAGCCTCTAAAGACGAATGTGCAATAGTCAAGTTGTTTGATGTATGTGCCATGAACTGAAATATTGCTTGTTAGCGCCTCTGGCATTCTGTTACTGTACATGCTACAAATGCTTCTTGACGACTGTTAGGCGTTACAGTGGAATGTTGTGTTTGGTGGAGAGCAGGTATTTTGGATGAACCACCTGGATCTTACCAAAAATGTGCTCAAGTGTCACGTGTGGATGTGGTACACAGCTGTTGAGACAAAGCAGTCGTTAGCATATAAACTTCGGGACATATGCAGAACATCACTTCTGTTGGTCTTAATTGGAGTGCTGCTTAAATCGACAGGAGTTTCCACAACGTATCGTGGTTACGAAATGGGACCTCGCAAATCAGCACATCAGCGCTAGGAGCGGTGTCAGTGGACTTCCTTAGATAACTAGCACCCATCAAGGAAGCACACTTTTCACGTACGTCTGTAGAGAAATCATCAGGACTATTAGATCGTAGTAATAGAAAACAATGTTTCCTTCAGCACCGTTTACCTCGTTGTACATTTGAGAATACTTGAAGAAACGGGATTACATTACGACCAATGGAAAGAGTGCGCACTAGGAGACGACTAGCTAAGATGAAAACAGAGCATCAGGCTCTATCAGTTGAAAGTAACTAAAAAGGGAAGTTCATTGGCGGAGCTGTCATTTGTACTCAGGTATTTCATTTGAAAAGGTGACTGACGTGATTATGGCCCCACGACAGGAATTAACAAACTTTGAACGCGCACGTGTAGTCAGAGCTGGACGTATGGGATATTTTACTTTCGGAAATCATTAGGTAATTCAGTTTTTCGAGATGCATAGTGTCGAGAGTTCGACAGGATTAATAAGTCTGACACATTATTTCTCACCACGGACGACGGATTTGCCGTCGGTCCTCACTTCACGAGCGAGAGCAGCGGCGTTTGCATAGTGTTGTCAGCGCTAACAGACAAGCTACACTGTGTGAAATAACAACAGAAATGAATGCGGGACGTACTTATCACGACAGTATCTGTTAGGACGGTGCAGCAAGATTTCACGTTACTTGGCTATGGCAGCAGACGACAGATGCGCGTGCATTTGCTAACAGCATGACATCGCCTGCAGCGCCTCTCTTGGGCTTGTGACCATATCGGTTGGACCCTACACGACTGGAAAACTGTGGTCTGGTCAGAAGAGTCCCGATTTCAGTTGATAAGGGCTGATGATAGGGTTCGAGTATGGCACAAACCCCACGAAGCAAAGGACACAACTTTTCATCATGGAACTTTGCAAACTGGTGGTGGCTGCAGAGTGGTATGGGCTGTGTTTGCATAGAATGGGCTGGGTCCTTTGGTCCAACTAAACCTATCAGTGACTGGAAATGGTTATGTTCGTCTACTTGGATGCCATTTCCAGCCATTCACGGACTTTATGTTCCCAAACAAGGATGCTACATTTTTGGATGACATTGCGTCACGTCACCGGACCACAATTGTTAGCGACTGGTCTGGGGAACATTCTCGATAATTCGAGTGAATACTGTAGTCACCGATCGCCAGCCTTGAATCCCATCGAACATTTATGGGACATCATCAAGAGGTCAGCTCGTGCACACAGTCCTACACCGACAACACTTTCGCAACTATGAATGACCATAGAAGCAGTATGGTTTAATATTTCTGCAGGGGCTTGCTAATGACATCTGGATTCCATGCCTCGTCGAGTTGCTGCACTACGCCGGGAAAAAGGAGAGGTCCTACACGATATTAGAAGGCATCCCATGACTTTTGTCACATCACTGTATGTTAAAGAAGTTATCATGTGTTGTGACATAACGTCAGCCGACGTTAATGAGATTAAAGACGAATGGGAAGATGATGCTGTAACGGAAGTACGAGAAATGATGATGAAAGTAATAGATAAACAATATAACCTGTCAGTTTCACACATTTAATTCACGTATTTCACCCCGCTTCATAAATTTAAGATTTGGAATCAACATTTGTAGACTGTTACGCTGCTATAAATGTCAGTGTTTTGGATTAATGAAAGGCAACTTGTAAGAAATGCGGTAAACCTGAATGAAAAATTGAGACCTTTTTAGGTTGCCTACATGTTGCGTTAACTGTTGAAATAGCCATTCTTTGAGTATTCCTAATGTAAAGAGAATATGACTGTTGTCAGCAACAAGAATGCCCATCAAGGTAATTCACGATATATTCTCGAAATAAAATCACGATATACCCTTGAAATAGGATACAGTAAAGGATAGTTACCAAACTACAACTATATGCTGGCCACAAAGCTTCTTATGGCTAAGCATTCATCAAACTTATCCCCCCTAGTGATATCTGTTGTCAATAAAGAGGCTTTCAGACTGAACTCATAAACATAGACTTTTTATAAACTAGTGCTAAAGGCCCTTCATGTTCATGCACGTACAACTGATTAACCACTGAAGAAGTCATACCCTCTTTCAAGTACGCAACGAACTAAAATCAGATTATACATAAAGTTATTCATCGCCACAAAAAGTTAAACAAAATGTCTTTTCCTTATTGTAGTGTACCATGCTCCTCAAGAGAAGCAAATGGGGAAGTAGAGGTAGGTATTCCAAAGAGAACAGAGCGGAAACCATGTGATAACTAAAGATTGGTGTTATTACAAGCTGAAATCGTGTGGAATGGTCTGCCAGGCTCCTCCCACAACCCTCACTGGGTTTTCGCCTAGAGGTAAAGGCTGAGGTAGCCACGATTTTCTAATGGAATCCCGACTCAGAAAAAGTTCGCAGAAATTAAGATTTCTGACACAGTGACAATTTTCCATCCACCTGCAAGAAAAAATAAAAACATCTCCTAGAAACGTACTGCACATATCTGGACACCCACAGGGTACGGTTAGGTTCCACTCACAAGGACTATGTCATTACATGACGAATTAGACATCAGGTATCCTCACCATCGATTGACTTGTAGTTTTCTGTTACGCATGCTAACAGGAGAGTAACACATAGCTAAGTGCTGTTCTCAGCGAGTATGTAAACCGAGAACCTCTGAAGATCTTCAATGAACAGCTCCCCAAGCCATTCCTCAGCCTCTCCTAATTATGGTTCCAGTTTTTAAATTTTCGTTTAGTCTCAGTCTCAGTGACCAGATTGGATACTGTGTAAGGTCCATAGCAGTTCTGTATGTTTATTTCGGTTCCTCAGTTCACAATTGCCATTGTTTGAGTATATTCAGTCGCTGCTACAGGGAGCTGCTTTTTTTATTCAGTGATCCGCAACTCGTAACGCCAGGCGATGTCAGTGGCGATGTTACTGCACCCATTCTGTTCCCTGCCCCATGTGACGTTCAGTGAACACAGGTCAGTGACTTCCGTAACCGACGGCCAATGATTGTTTTCAGGCAGTGTGGCTGCTCACAGACTACTGTTGTACTGCATTTGATTTCCGACTGATTTTCTACACCGTTGCACATCTATCAGCTGTTACAATCCACAGTATTTGAAGGCGACTCTTGTCAGCAACACGAATACCTACGTCATATGATTCCGGCTGTAGCGGTGTCCCATTAAGGTGAATAACGGTATACATTAGAAAATAAACTGCACAAAAACTGAGTCCCTGAACGTTATCGAAGGTGAAGTATTTCATGTGTCGGGCTGCAATGAAATGCGCTTGTATCGTTCATTTTGGTAATTGTGCACTCGACTGTACACTCATAATCAGCACACTGTCTGACTGCGTCACAGTCACTGACACCGCAAGTTCTCCCACTGTCATGGAGACGAAATTGTCCTTTCTCAAACACAGGAGCTATCTCTAATTCTGTGCTTCAGCAGTGTACTTGACTTACAAATGGAATCCAAGTAATCAAGGGAAATGAGATATGTAGCGTCACACGTACAGTACCTAGGTTTACGCGATTTTTGTACCGTAAATGTTAAATATATATCACCAGAGTGACCTTCTTCACATGGACGGAACCTGTTAGTAGTGTCTTCTCCCGCCAGCTCTACAGACCGTCAGTTGTCACATACGCACAAAACTTCAGTCCAGCATGGACGTTGTCTGTTCAGAGTTCTTAATCACGACAAGCGTGCATACGTTTCTCGTAGGGAAAAGATTACCGTTTGAGCTCGGGTGAGCAATGTAATCACCCTAAATAATTTATCAATGCCCAGTGTTCCACAGATCTGCAACCCCTCTATAATCCCAATCAGTTGGTTTTTGTGATCTTTAGCTGAGCGTGTGTGGATAGGATTTCACAAGGCTGTGAGGAAACAGTGTCGGATGATTTAGTGCTCGCATCATGTAATCCGATAAAAACTTTGTCGAAGTTACAGACAGTCTATGCGCAGTTATCACCCACACCGTATTTAGGTTGTGGTCTCTTATAAAATTAACTTCTTCTAAGTGATATTATTATTTACCAAATCAGGCCTCCTGAGCTCACAACGCAAACTGCATAAAATATTCGAGTCCAAGGGAGGATATAGCAAACTGGGTAATGATTTTGAAGATTACACAAGTTGTGAATCTCCTACTAAGAACAAAAATATTATTACAGCTTCCATTTATGTGTGGTTAACCCATGGCGGATTCGATATTATCTCCAGTCATTCTACACATATTACCGATGAAACATGTGATGAATTACGGCAAACAGCAGTTAATATATTCTGCTTACTCTCTATCTTCATCGGTTACGTAACAAAATTAGTAAATAAAGGTTCTTGGTGTAACTCCGAGCGCTCCAAATCCACAGCTGACGAATCTCTAGAGGTCTGAAACTACTACCAGTGAATTACGCGAGTTTTTGAAACACTATGCATGAGAAATACAGACCATGAAACTTCCTGGCAGATTAAAACCATGTGCCGAATCGGGACTCGAACTCGGGACCGTTGCCTTTCGCGGGCAAGTGCTCTATCGAATGAGCTACCCACGCACGATTCACGACCCGTCCTCACAGATTTAATTCCACCAGTACCTCGTCACCCACCTTCCAAACTTCACAGAAGCCATCTCTCAGCCGTATCGTTTCTTCGAGGGGGGCTAGTTCTGCACGTTCGCAGAAGAGCTTATGTGAAGTTTGGAAGGTAGGAGGCGAGGTACTGGCGGAATTATACGTGTGAGGAAGGATCGAGAGTCGTGCTTGGCTAGCTCAGACGACAGAGCACTTGCCCGCGAAAGACAAAGATCCCGAGTTCGATTCTCTATCCGATACACAGTTTTAACCTGCCAGTAAGTTTCATATCACCGCACACTCCGCTGCAGAGTCAAAATTTCATTCTGGACATTAAGAGCATGTTAAACTCCAAGTGCGTGAAACTACTAGCATGTGAACCACTGAGCACGCGTAAATCTGTGCCAGTGAACTTCCGAATGCGGAACTCAAAGTGTACAAAACCTCTAATGAGTGAAATTTCGAACATGTGAACAATAAGCGTGGGAAATTATAAGTGGGCAAACTCCAATTGGGCAGAAGACACAAACGTTGCGTGGGGACAATTTTCAAGTGGCCAAAAAGTGAGTGTGCAAACCTCCTAAAGTGAAAAAATCTCAGCAAGCAAAATACCAGAATGTGAAATTCTCAGTCTGCGAGATCCCTGGGTTTAAAACTCTAGTAGGTGAATGTCCCATTGTGCAAAACTGTAAACGTGTATACTTAAAGACTGTAGAACTCTTATACTGCAAAATCCAAGTGCACAAAAGTCTGTAGGTACGACCGTACACAGTTAAGTGTGCAAGCTTTTGTGAGAAAGTCCTAACGAGCGCCGGCCTGTGTGGCCGAGCGGTTCTAGGCGCTTCAGTCTGGAACCGCGCGACCGCTACGGTCGCAGGTTCGAATCCTGCCTCTGGCATGGATGTGTGTGATGTCATAGGTTAGTTAGGTTTAAGTAGTCCTAAGTTCTCGGGGACCGATGACCTCAGATTTTCGAGTCCCATAGTGCTCAGAGCCATTTTTGAACTCCTAACGTGCAAAATTCGGAGAGTACAATACCATATAGCAAAGTGCAAAACTCTGGGAGTGCTGAATTCTCAGACTGCAAATTTCTGAGCCTGCAAAAACTCCAGTTGTTCCAACCCCAAACGTACCAAGTCTCTCAGTATGTAAAGCTCTAAGTGTGCAAATCACAGAATTGTAAGAGCTGCGTGCATGCATACTCTCGGTGGATAAAACTCCAAGCTACCAATACTGTAAGAATGGAAGCCTCTGTGCATACAAATCTATAGGTCTGAAAAACGTCTGAATGGTTCAAATGTATTAGATATGGAATTCAAAGCATGCAAAGTTTAGAAGGTTGTAATTCACAGCATGTGAAGCTGTGTGCGGAATCTCTTTGTGGGTAAGACTGCAGGTGTGTAAAACTTAGAGTGGGCAAAACTAGGTATAGGCTACCATCCAAGTGAGGAAAACTCCTATCGTGCAAATCTCTAAGTGAACATAATTCTAAATGTGTGTATCACCGTGAACGCGAAACACCAAGCATGCAAAACCCATGAGTCCAACACTACGAGTATACAAAATTCTGTGTGTGCAAAGCTCCATGTATGCAAATGTACAAGAACGCAAATCTCTGATAATGCGATGCTCTGGCAGCGGAGAACTCTGAGAGCGCAAAGCTCTGTGGGTGAAAATCTGTGAGTGCAAATCTTGATGAGTGCCAAATTCTGTGAGAGCAAATCTCCATGAGTTGAAACTCCAAGAGTAAAAAACTCCGAGAATGCAAAACCCCGTGAGTGTTAAATTCAAGAACATAAAACTCTGAGAGACCAAAATTCCGAGTGTGTGAAACTACGGGTGTAAAAAACTGTGAGTGTACAAATTTATGAGTGTGTGAATCTCTGAACATGCCAAATGCTGAGGATGCGAAATTCCTAACATGCCAAAATTGGATCATCTAAAATATCAAATGTTCAAAAACCTGAGTGTGCGAATCTCTGACTATATTTATCTCCAAGTGGCCTAGTCACTGAGTGTGCAGAAGTCCGAGTGTTTGAAACTCTGAGCATGCAATGTTCTGAATTACGCCATACACACTTATTTCCTTTTCCTTTTTTTAAGTCAGCGAAGTACTCAGTCTTCTGATTGATTTGAAGCGGCCCGCCTCGGAGTAACACGTGCAACCTACGTCCTCAACTATTTGCTGGATGTATTCCAGACTATCTTCGTCTATAGTTTTTACCCTCTGTAACTTTCTTTAGTACCATGGAAGCTATTCCAATATGTTTTAACGGATGTCCTACCATTGTACTACTTCTTCTTGTCAGTGTTCATGCATTCCTTTCCTCTCTGACCTTGAGCATTCCTTCCCTTATCACCCCATCTGATTTTCAAAATTCATCTGTAGCACCGCATCTCAAATGCTTCAATTCTCTTCTACTCTGGTTTTCCCGCAGTCCACATTTCAATACCATACAATGCTATGCTCCAAACGCACATTCTCAGAAATTTTTTCCTCAAATTGAGGCCTATTTTTGATACTAGTAGGCTTCTATTTTCCGTGAGTGCCCTTTTGCTAGTGCCAGTCTAATGTTTAACCCCTAATCGCTCCGTCAGTTGTTGATTATTTTAGTGCCAATGTACCTCAATGCCTTAATTTCATCTACTTCACGACCATCAGTCCTAATGTAAAGCTTCTCGCTGTTCTCATTTCAGCTACTTCTCGTTACGTTCGTCCTTCGATTTGCCCTCGATTCCTATTCTGTACTAAATAGACTGTTCATTTCATTCAACAGATCTTGTAATTCTTCTTCACTCTCACTGAGGATAGCAGTGTTACCAGCGAATCTTGTCTATAATATCGCTGATATCCTTTCAGCTTGAATTTTAATTCCACTCTTGTAACCTCCCCACAAAATAAAATAAATAATATGAGTATGATTCTAATTTAGTGTAACCTCAAAACAAAATTCTTTCACAGTGTAACCTCCCCACAAAATTAATTTACATTTAATCTCCCCACAAAATTCGTTCCCATTTATAACCTCCCTACAAAATTCTTTTCACGTTAACCTCCACACAAAATTCTTTCTGATTTAATCCAAGCTCAAAATTCATTCACATTTAGCGTAACCTCAAAACAGAAAAATTCCTAAACCTCTCACCAACTTACTGCTACAGCTACACAGTTCCTACTGCAGTCAACACTGCTCTCTGGTCAGAGACCTTGCATACCGCAGGAAGCACATGAGCAATACATCGAAATTACATCTGCTCGGACCTCTTACACAACCCTCCACTGGGGGGGGGGGGGCAAAAAGTTGGCAGCGATGGTGAGTCAATTGGACTTACCATGAGCAACAAATTTTTCTAAAATCAACTTAATTAACTAAGTTTACAGACACAGAGTATATACATATATATAAGTGCAGAACATGAAGTGAAATAGAATGCAAATGCACTGAGTACAGAACATATCAAGAAATGACAAAATGTATATGCAATGAGTACAAAACACATTAATAAATGACATAAAGTGCACACCTACTGAATATATAAGAAATGACAAAATGTATATGCAATGAGTATAAAACATATTAACAGATGACATAAAGTGCACAAGCACTGTATATATTTTTTACCATTTTACAAGAACTAGGAAAGGAAAGCGAAGGATTGCATCATGGTTGTAGCACTGTAGGTTGCACGTAGCTGCACTGAAAGTCCATATCTTTCTACAGAAGCACAACACCAAGTGAGACAATCTGAAGTTCTCTTCCCTGAAGTATTAATCAGTGTAGCCAAGAGACTGAAATGTCGTATTAATAGTCAATGTTATCATTTTGGTAGTACATTAGGTACACAGAACAGTGGGACCATAATAACATCTCCATCGTTCAAGATGGTGGACAGCATGATGTGTCAACACCACACTCTTGCAGAATCTGTACTCTTTCACCAACGTAGAATTAGTGCAAAAACCAAATATAGTGCTTCATGATCATGAGGATAGACAGGACACACGGATATTGCAGTAGTTTCTGGTAATTAGGTCAGAAGGTGAAGGACATTAAGTCTTATGCTAGTCATCATAGAGAATTACACTAGTCTATTAACCGATTTGAGTAATTGTTGGCACTCATTGCCTAGTTACTAAACATTTCTATACTATGTATGGAGTATTACAGAACATTATTCATAAGTCATCTGATTACACTAAATATTGGCACTCATTGGCCAGTTACAAACCATTTTTATGCATTATTCAGAAGTGATCATTCAAAACAAGAGTTAATGAATGGCATAGCATTTACATAATTCATCTAGTTATAGTAATCATTGGCACTCATTGGCCAGTTTCAAAGCATTTTTATGCATTGTTTAGAAGTCATCATTCAAAACAGGAGTTAATGAGTGTAGCATTAAGCTACTAGTA
This sequence comes from Schistocerca americana, assembly GCF_021461395.2. Lineage (NCBI taxonomy): Eukaryota > Metazoa > Arthropoda > Insecta > Orthoptera > Acrididae > Schistocerca > Schistocerca americana. The sequence continues at coordinate 744,320,208 of NC_060121.1, read as the reverse complement.
TATGACACCGTGTAAGTGATATAGACAAATTTAAAATATAAAAAGCAGTGGCATAGATTGGCCAGTTACAAAGTATTCATATACTTTTATAAAACAATATTCAGTATTATTCAGAAGTCATCATTCAAATGAGAGTTAATTATTTGCATAGCATTTATAGAGTATAACAAAAATATTATTTACAGAAATCACTGGCATAGCATTTATGCATTATTACAAAACATCATTCAGCACTACTCAGAACTCATCATTCAAGTGACATTGGACATATTTAAAATGTAACACTATGTAACTATTATTCAAGGTCTGTGGTCCAATAATACATAGACATAATAGATTCAATACATCTGAGAAATCTGCATTATATTTAGTACCATAAATATCTCTTAAATTAGTAGCATTGTTTGGGACTGGTAATACATTTTTTTGTGCCAGTAATGCATTGCGTTGGGATCGATAATTAATTTCTGGGGCATGGAAATATTTGCTTTTGACTTATTGCTGCAAATAAGGATTTGTAACGTCATTCGTCATGAGTCACCTGTAGCAAGGTTATGAAACAAGTAGAGTATATGTGATCACATTCATGAATGACATACACAAATGGGTAAAAAAAAATGCAAGTACTAGAACAGGTTTAATGACTAACTGCTTATAGCACATTAATTTCATGAATAGCTTCTCCTGGAAAAAATACAAAATGGATTACTAAGCTGAAAGAAGAAACCTATATTAAGCCGAAAAGTAGTGAACTTCGAATTAACAGGTAATGAAACGTGTACCCAATATGTATGTAATCTAGCTGTCCTTTCTAAAACATTCAGTCATTATACCATGCGATATAAGACATACTATCAAAACGAACAGCAACAAATACTTAAATAACTACATAGCATTTCTTAACTAACAGTAAATATATAAACTTCATCATTATCCCCATCTGCAAAGAAAAACTTTATTATTCATATTAACATACCTTCATTACTATCATCACCTGCAAAGAAAAACTTCATTACTCATATTAGCATATTCTTCATATAACTATTCATCATCATTCATTATCATCTGCAAAAAAGACACTCCATTATTCATATTACCATTTACTTCATACAACTACTCATAGTATGGAGTTTCTTATTTCTAGCATATTTCATTACTAAAGCTAAGATGTGTAGTTCTGCCTGACAGCCTGCATCAATCGTCTCGCATTCTGAAAGAAAATATTAGTTAAGACTGCTATCATACGATGTATATAGTATATTCTTGTTAATACTTGTCAATTCTGATCCATTTACTCTTCATCACAAGGTATTCCATTTTCTTTCGTTCATTCCGAAGGTCAAATTCCCATTTCATAGTAATCCACTGTGGTTTGTTTAATTTATTTCTTTTACACGTTATTGCTTTCTGAAAATGATGAATAAGGATTAATATCTTGCATTTAAATCATATACCCATTAAATAAAAACTGGTTTCTAGTGATATAATTGAGCATACAGCATAGCATCAGAGAAAACGTATTATGTCAAAAACATAGAGAGTTTTCAAGTGCAAAAAATGTACACATAGTATCGTAATGTGGTGGCAAAAAATGTAAAATAGTCACGATGTTGAGATATCATAAGGAAAAATGTCAAAGCCATCTGGTGTTTGTTGTATCTTAAAGATTTCGTTGTGCACACAAACAAAACAGGAAAACAATCATACATACACGAAAAATGGAAAATGTGCACGGTCTGATATATAACGACAAGAAAAGCGACCTGCTAACCTTACCTTGCCGGGCACTTTCCAAGAAAAAATACGATAATCATCAGTAAGTAGTCACATATATAGAATTGCATAATTGGTAATAAAATATGTAAGTTTATCTGGAAAAATGTGCACGGTCTGATGTGTAACGACAAGAAAAGCGACCTGCTAACCTTACCTCGCCGGGCACTTGCCAAGAAAAAATATGATAATCATCAGTAAGTAGTCATACAAATATAATTGCATAAGTGGTCATATAAAAATCAAGAAATGGCATTACAGTGTGATAAATCATAAAGTATGTTCATTCAATAAAGGGTTTAATATTGAAGACGTGGTGATTGCCTTTACTTTTTCTGGTTCTCAGAGTTTCGACGTGTACTGTATTGGGGTGAGGAATGCTGCGAATTCTGTATGGACCTGCGTATAGAAGCTGAAATTTACTGCATCTACTCTTTCCTCTGTTGGATAAATAATGTGTGCGTACTAATATCTTCTGTCCAATGTGAAAGTCACGACGTGTACAAACCTGTTTTTGCTGTCTTCTCCGGCGCTCTGCGGCACGTTTGATGTTGTTCAGCGCAATGTCAATTATTTCATGGTGTCGTAGTCGACGAGACGTAGGAAAGGATACTAATTCTTTAATTTTGTTAGGTGGTTCAACATTTTTCAGTATAACAGTCGGAGATAATATAGTAGATTCATTTGGTATGGAGTTAATTACATCCTGGAATGACAGTATGTGTGTATCCCAATCAATATGTTTTTTAAAGCAGTATATTCGACATAGTTTACCAATATCTTTCATTAGTCGTTCACATGGGTTCGAAAAAGCGTGATACTTGGATATATAAATCGGAAAAATGTTTCTTGCTCATAACATACGTGTCCATATAGCAGATCGAAATTGTGGTCCATTGTCGGAAATTACTTTCAATACATGCCCTACATGAAATAGAAAATGTTTTACAAATGCATTCGAAATACTTTTAGCAGTAGCTTTGCGTAACGGAGTGAAGGTAACAAATTTCGAAGTGAGTTCAACAGCGACAAAGATGTAGCAAAAACCTCTATTAGATCTGGGAATCGGACCAAAATTGTCTACAGCGGCCATGTGCCTCAATTTAATGGATACAATGGGATGTAACGGAGGAATATGTGAAGTCGTGTCTGACTTAGCTTTCTGGCAGATTTTACATGACGCCAAAACTCATCGAATACATTTCTCCATGTTGGCAAAATAACAGTTCTGTCTCAGTATTAGAAAACATTTTCTGGCTCCATAATGTGCGTAACTTAAATGAGTATACCAAATTAATTTGTTAACAAGCTCGTTAGGAATACATAGTAACCAGTTGTTGCTGGCAGGGTGAGAGCGGCGAAACAAAATGTTATTGCGTACAGTGTAATGGTTTCTGATGGTAACATTATTCCTATCTTGCCGAAGGTGTTTAATTTCTTTCCTTACGTTGTCTTTACTCTGCTCTTGTGCTATATCTCGTAATGACACTGAAATGAAATTTTCAAATGCAACTCGTTGAATGTACATGACGCAAAAATTTGCTTGGCAGAAGTTGGTTGCGATGTCTTGCTGATTGTTGCTGAGAGAACGGGATAGTGCGTCTGCTACAATATTTTGCGTACCGGGAATATGAACAATTGTAAAATTAAATTATTGTAAATAAAGTTTCCATCTGCTTAATCTGTCGTGTGTAAATTTTGCTGAAAGTAAATACTGTATAGCTCTATGATCTGTGTAAACGGTCGTATGTCTTCCATAACGAAAATGCCGAAATCTCGTAAATACCCATAGAAGACATAATGTTTCAAGTTCTGTAACAGAATAATTGCGTTCAGCAGGTGACAGAATGCGACTCGCAAAGGCGATGTATTTAATTACTGTAGTACCGTCTTCTTCAATTTCCTGAAAAATGTGTACGCCTAAAGCGGTGTTAGAACTGTCGGTGACAATGGAAAAATTTCTAGTAAGCTCTGGATGTGATGAAAGAGGTGCATTCAACAAAGCTTGTTTCAGATTGACAAATTCAGACTGCGCTTGGCTATCCCAGAACCAAATAGTGTTTTTACCCGTCAATTGACATAATCTAGGGGTGTCTAAAGCAGAGTAATGAATAAATTTACGAAAAACGTTAATTAAACCCAAAAAAAGTGCGAAGTTGTTTCTTCGTCGTAGGTACAGTAATGTCACGTAAAGCTTCAAGTTTTTCCGTGTCAGGCGCAATGCCTTCTGCTGAAATTACGTGCCCAAGAAATTTTATAAATGTTTTGCCAAAGTGCGATTTGCTAAGATTAACTGTTAGTCCTTGTGCACGAAAGGTTTGTAACAGTTGTTCAAGAATCAAATTGTGTTCAGACTAGTTAGCTTCTGCAATAAGAATGTCGTCTACATACGTTGTGATTCTGTCGGAAGTATAGTATTTAAACCGCGAATAAATGATGCTGAAGAAATAGTTAAACCGAACGGTAATTTACAAAATTGATAACAGCCACCAAAACAGAAAAAAGCTGCGTACTTTCTGCAGTTCGGATGGAGCTGAATTTGCCAAAATCCCGATTTCAAATCTAATGTGGAATAAATAGCAGTACCATGAAATTTCTGTAGAAGTTCTTCTAGTGTCTGTGGGCGATCTGTTTCATTAATAATAATGTCATTGATGAGGCGCGAATCAAGTACGAGGCGAAGTGAACCATCCGTTTTCTTAACAACATGGAGCAGGTTTATGTACGGACTGACTGAAGGTTCAATAATTCCTTGGTCAAGCATAGCTTGCAATTCTTTCTTAACTTGTTCTGTGTGAATATAAGGAATGGGATAATGTTTGGCTTTAAATGTGTCGTGCTGTTTAACTTGCAATTCATACATAAAACCGGACGTAGTACCAGAGACGTTGTCAAAAACTGGAGCTTGCTGTAAAAGAATTTTGTGTAGTTGAGTACGTTAGTCGTCTGTATTTGCATTGCTCTGTTTAACCTTATCAGAAATCATCTGTATAACGTCATAGTCGGCTTCGTCTGGAGTATTATAGTTGTGTACGTACGTATCTGTGAACAATGTGGAATGACAGTTTATGTTACGTGATGCAGAAATGACCTCTGTCCGATTAATTGTTCTGCAGATAAAGAGTGCTGAAATTCTAATGCCAGTTGTACATTTTCGTCGTTTAACATTAAACAGGAATTTTGAAAGTCAGTAATTGCATCGTGTTGTACCAGAAAATTCGTACCTAAAATAACGTCTGTAGTCAATACAGGAACAATCCAAAACTTTTAGTGAAACGTATGACCTGCAATACAAAACGATAAGTGTGTCTGTAATTTTACATCTACTCCTTTACCAGATACTGCTCCCTTTACTTTAGTTTTGCCTAATGGTAACGTAGGATAGGTATTCTTTTCGTTACATTCGTTGAAAGTTTCCTCATTTATAACTGACATAGGTGATCCAGAATCGATTACTGCTGAAACTTTGGATGATCCAATCTTTACTTCAATGAGAGGGTGTGAAATGGTTTTTTGAATAACTGGTTTTTCCTGCAAAAGAGTGTCTCGGATGTCGTCAAAAGTAATAACATTTTCGTGAACAAGATTCCCTGTGTCAAAAGTATTGCTTGCGTTGCTGGAAGATGCAACCTGCACCCTATCTAGTCAAATTCTATCTGACGTGCTATTATTTGCTGGAGGATGCTGTGGCATTTCAACTATTTGTACTGTTCTGTTATTTCTTCCTGACGTATTACGTTCGGGATGATACCGACTGTCTGGTTCATTAATGATAATCTGTTGTGGCGGATGATTTTGCTGCTGGTAAGACCGACTGTTATTCAACGTACGCCGAAAATTGTGCTCATTACTTCTACGTCTGTCATGATAGTCATTTCTATACGGTGCATTGCGATGTAAGTTAAAATGGTGTGTTTTCAGTGCGTACTGATTTCCTTGTTGCTGTGTGTTACTATTTGGCGGAGCCGACGCTGTACGTGTAGTCGGCGAAACATTAAAGCTTGGTTGACCTTGCACATTACATTGTTGGTTAGGTATGCCAACCTGTTGGTTTTGTTGCTGTTGTTGGGAAAAACCTCTATTCTTACCAAAATGTGGTTTCTGTTTCTGATAATTTTGACAATACTGACAATTAAAATTTTGTCTGTTATTAAAATTCTGGTGGTTGTCATTCCTGGACCGTCTATTGAAAACTGTCACTTTCAGGTAAAACTTGTCGTATCAGGTTTTCTTTACTCATACGTAATCCTAGATAGATCGATAGTTGAAGAGTTGTTTTGATAGATAAAAGCATAGTAAAAGAGAAGGCAGCAATGCAGAAAACTAAAGATGAAATAGCACTACTACGGCTTGGGGCCCTGGGCACGCTGCGGCACATATTCATCGAAGTGTAATGCATCCCCTGAGGTCAATTACGCGCTGCAAATAGATTTTAGTTTCTGCGTTACAGGCAATGCCGGTGAAAATTCAAAAGTAAATTGTTGTATCCATTCCAATTCTAATTTCTGCATTACAGGCCAAGCTGGTGGAAATGCAAAAGCAAATTGTCATATCCAGTCAAAGCGTGTACCTGTGCTCTGTCATTTTTAAATACGTTAAATTTTCTCACGGACAGAAAGTGTTTGTAATAAAAATTATCGTCTCTGTATGTCTTCAGGATTGCATGAGAATCTGTTTGTCTGTGTCTTTTCGGATTCTAAGTTGCGTGATCTCTGTAAATTACCTAAGTTACACTGGCTGTGTGAGTGTGAGAAATGTTCAGAATTTGGCGTATGCTGTGACGTGTTAGAGACTGCAACATTTTTCGTCTCTGTCACTTCAAAACTTTCGTCAATTTGGCTGTTCTGTTGGACAAATTTCTTATCGACTTCCGTATCCAGAGTGCGTGAAACTTCTGCTGACATTAATTTAAACTCGTCGCGTAACTGTCTTGCTTTTTCAGAACATTGTTCAGTGACTGCACTACTTTCATCTCTAAGTAATTTCATTGTGGCTACAGAGTACTACTTAATTCTTGTGCAACAGATCTAATTTCTTCACTACTGTTACTAGCACAAGCCTCAATTTCCTCTCATAATTGTTCTCTACTATCATGGTGTTGCACGGTAACGGCTGTAATCTGTTCACTAACTTGTTTGTTCTATTCGTTAAGGTTGTAGTGTTTTTCATGAAGTTGTTTGAAATAGTTGTCTAGTATTTCACTCTGCTGTTTGAGATTTTCATTAAGTAGTTGTTTGAGATTTTCATTAAGTTGTTTGAAATGGTTGTCGTGTTTTTCATTGAGTTGAAGTAATAATGCCATAACTTGATCCCAGCCAAAATTAGCGGCTCTATTTTCTATGCTGTGTGTTGGTGTATCTGCATTTGTCGCGTTTTGTGTAACCATTAGGTCATTCTCTGATTCTTGAAAATGTTTGCTAATCGAATGTGCACTGTTGGTCACTAAATCGGAATCAAACAAATTTGACGTACTTTGAGTACATTGTTCATCTTTGTGAGAAAAATTTATCTGTTCAGAATTCAAATTTTGCAAACCGGGTGTGTCAAGCTGCGCAGCGTTCACTGTATGGGAACGTGATGCGTCATCAATTGTTACATTTACTGTGGACATAATTGAATTTGTTTGTTCATCATTATAATCAAAATCATTACTAGTGATCGGTAGGCACTGATTATCTGTAATTAGACGATTATCACTATTACACTGAGTGTCGCAAGTATTATTGGTCAAATTATTCGAGTCGGTTATTTCACTCATTGCACATCACGATGTACTGTTAGCAGTTTTTCGCAGCATTTTTCACATATCAAAATTAAGCACAAAATGAAACAAAGACAAAACAAATATGGAACAAATACAGTTACAACAAAGAGCAATAAATTGCCGATGATCTGTGAAAGGAAGAGTGACAAATTAGTAAATGCGTTGCGCCAGATGCAAACTACAATTAAGTAAATAAGAGCAGATATTTGACTACTTCTCAGAGATTCACAAAGAAATACGATTCTGGCCGGTTGTCGCCAAGTGTAACCACCCCACAAAATAAAATAAAAAATATGAGTATGATTCTAATTTAGTGTAACCTCAAAACAAAATTCTATCACAGTGTAACCTCCCCACAAAATTAATTTACATTTAATCTCCCCACAAAATTCGTTCCCATTTATAACCTCCCTACAAAATTCTTTTCACATTAACCTCCAAACAAAAATCTTTCTGATTTAATCTAAGCTCAAAATTCATTCACATTTAGCGTAACCTCAAAACAGAAAAATTCCTAAACCTCTCAACAGTAAAGATTATAATTATGTCGTTCACATTCAGTGTAACGTCCCAATAAAAAAATAAATTCAGTAACCTGGTAATAAAACAATGTGACTAACCTCTCAATTAAATTGTCGCTCACTTATGACTTTTCAATAATTCACCGTGAATTTAACCTGGTAAATTTTGGACGACAGCAGTGCTGCATCATGGTCCTGAGAGATCATTGCGAATAAAAAAAGGATCTTACCTCAATGAAGTCGCCGGATATATCTGCACTTACAATAAATTTTTCTGGCACAGCTCCCTGCAATGCTGGCCGACTTATCTGTCATTTATGAAAGGAAGCAACTGATTTTTCTATTGCAATAATCGGGATGATCATGGATGGGAGAAATTAGTAAATTCTTTAAATTGAAATGAATGGTTGTTAAAAGTTACTTTTTATGAGGAAGATTATTATTACGTGACTTTTAAACCATTTATATGCGACTTGAGATAACATTAATATGTACATAAGCGCGAGGCTGCTTTTTACGTTATACAGTAATACTCAGGCTCCGGCATCGCTGCAGCGCGACCGAGCCAGCCAACACGATACACCATACCAGACCAGAGCAGACTCCAGACTAGCAACAACTTACTGCTACAGCTACACAGCTCCTACTGCAGTCAACACTGCTCTCTGGTCAGAGACCTTGCATATCGCAGGCAGCGCATGAGCAATACATCGGAAATTACATCTGCTCGGACCTCTTACAATCTTCTTTTATTCCCATCATTGTTTAGATATTCAGATTGGACAGAAGTGACGAAAGACTGCATCCATGTCTTACACATTTTTCAATCCGAGAACATCGTCCTTGCCCTTCCACTTTCGTTATTCCGTCTTGGCTCATGTACATGTTGTATATTACCCGTTCTCCCTACAGCTGACCCTTGTTTTCCTTAGAATTTGGAACACCTTGCACGTTTTGACACTATCGATCGCTTTTTCCAGTCGGACAGAACTTATTAAATTGTTTTGATTTATCTTTAGTGTTGCTTCCATTGTCAACCCAAACGTCAGAACTGCCACTCTGGTGCATTTACCTTTCCTAAAGCCAAACTGATCATCGTGTAACAGATACTCTATTTTCTGTTCCACTCTTCTCTATTCTTCTCACACGTCAGCTGTTAAGCTGATTGTGCGATACTTCTTGCATTTGTCAGCTCTTGCGGTCTACGGTATTGTGTGTATGATATTTTTTCGAAACTCGGATGGTACATCGCCAGACTTACACATTCCAGACACCAACGTCAGTAGTCGTTTTGTTGCCATTTCACCCAGTAATTTTAGAAATTCTGATGGAATGTTACTGTCCCTTCTGCCTTATTTGATCTTAAGTTTCCGAATGCTCTTTTAAGCTCTAATTCTATTACTGGAGTTCTTTCTGCAATCATTCCGTTCTCTATTTCTTCACATTTTTCACGCCTTAGTATCACAGCACTTAGTATTCATTTCATTTCTGTAAGACTTTTATTTCTGAATTCCTGAATTTCCCCGAACATTTTTCTCTTCTTTCATTGATCAGCTGAAATATTTCTTCTGTTACCCATGATTTCTTCGCAGTCAACTTCTTTGTTCCTATGGTTCCCTTTCCAACTTGCGTGACTGCCATTTTTAGAGATGTTCAATCCTTTCCAACTGAACAGCCTACTGAGCTACTCCTTTTTGCAGTATCTGTAGCCTTAAGGAACTTCAAGCGTACTACCTCATCCTTAGTACTTTCACATTCCACTTCTATCCGTACTGATTCTTAATGACGAATCTCTTAAAATTCAGCTTACCCTTCAACACTACTAAATTTTGATCTGAGTCTATAACTGCTCCTGGGTACACCTAAAAATCTAGTATCTGATTACGGGAATCTCTGCCTGATCATGATGTAATCTAACTGAAATCTTCCCTTTCCTCCCGATCATTACCAAGTATATCCTCTATTTCGCTGTTACTAGCTGATATTTTTTGCAGAATGGAATACACAGTAATAAAAATGAAATTCACAGTAATACACTTTCTGTCAACGTTCCTATTCGTAAAGAATCCTACATATTTCCTATGGAAAGAAATTACAATGGTACGAAGCTCAGTGCGCTGTAATTTCAGAATGTGTGGATTTCCAAGTATAGGAAACTCCAAGTACGAAAGTCTGGTGTTATATCATCTGAGTCTGGGAACCACAGAATGTACGAATCTCTATGCATGAGAATATCCGAGTGTGGTAAGTCCGAGAATGAGGATTCCTGAAAGCACTAATGTTCAATCATGATTAGCTCTGAGCGTGATGTGACATCTTCTGCCGCGAGACTCTTACGACCCTGTGTCTTCGAGTGAGCCTCTATGGGACTGTGGCCGTACTGTTAAGTCTGTTTTTACGACATATAACTCCACAAATCTGCACCTTTACCAGTACGTAGTCTGTCATACTTCAAGCATGCGACTTACTGCACAAGTCTTATACATATGTGTTCTACACGACAGCTACGATTCCCAACGATGGCTACATCCATAATTATGGTCATTAAAAAGTACGTCTCGTACAGTCTGAGACCTTCCCCTTCCGCGAGCAATTGACACACCGGTTGAGCTCTCCAAGCACCACTAACGACCCGTCCTTCCAGCACTTCCGCTCTGCTGTGGGGTTGAAATTCCTTATGGAAAATATTTTGTACCTGTAATGAGACTAAAAATAAAGCATAGTAATTACTCTATTGCAATATATTGTGCGTGTAGCACTAAGTTTCAGATCCGTGATTTAGAAAGAGTAAATCGCTGGCATGTTATCTCATGTCAAGGGTGACGGTGTAAAATAATTATGTCTAATGAATTAAAGATTTTACAGAAGTTAAACGAAAATGTTTGGAATAACTTACGTTTAAAACAGGTAAACTATTGGAAATATGAAATTATTACTTGTTATAACAATATTTTCTTCAATTTTACGTTTAACACTTTCCAATACTCAAAAAAATATTGATTATATTCATAATATTTTTTGATGACTTTGCTCTAGATGTCCCCTGGTGTACAAACTGTTACAGCGTAGTACGGATATACGAATAATTCTTAGTCAAAAATCCTATTATATTTTTACAGCTGCTAACCCATGTGAGTATTGGTCCTCAGTTACCTTCTGCAAACGCTGAATTTCAAAAGCTATTCATGTATTCCCTCTCCCTACATCCCACAAAGTCTCAGTCATTCTTGAGATTATTACATACTGACACTTCCATATTCAGTGCAGTACTATACAATTAACATGTCTCACTGCAACTATTATCTACTCGTAATGTTCACAGTGAAACCACTCGTGATGCTTTGAACTAAAAGATACAGAAGTAAGGTCTGGTGAGCGTACGTTCCAGTTCCTAGTACGATTAAGACTCCTACTTAAAAATACACTGATGTGACTAAATTATCTATATGATCTGAATACTACGGTTGTTCGCTGAATAAAGTGCTATTAGGCTGTCAAACTGTTTTGAGTTAATATTAGTGCTTGATAAAAGTAACGCCGCTTATGAAAATAACAGCAACATGACTGCGTCGTTACTAATAATTCATTAAAAAACAATGATTCTGACGTATTTTATCCTGCTCTATACGTTGCTATGCTGTGATATGCAAATACGAACAACTTCCGTACTACAGGGTTTATGAAAACATGTGTTCGAAACTTTTGGGATTTTTTTTGTCATCAAAACATTACGTAAATTTCACACGAATATGGACCAGAAAATACTTATCAAATGATTTATTATCCGTGGCACAAATATGATACATATATCAAATTTCTATTTAGAGAAATTGCTCGAAGTGGCCACACCCCCACCCCATCTGCTTCCTTTAAAGCCCTGAGCCTTCTTTTATACTTTATTTTACTTTACAACTTCCGAACAGACCTTGGAAGGCCCAACGGTAACTACCGGCCGCCGTCTCATCCTCAGTCCACAGGCTTCACCCGCTTCTATACTCTGCCGTAAATTGTGAGAAACTCTTGACGTTTTCCGTAATTGGTCAAATCCATGTTGGATAAGCAGCCTCAGAAAGTTGGTATTGGATACGGTAGTTGAATTCACCAACGATTTTAAATGACCCCAAAGGAAAAACATACCTTTAACTCAAATCTGGATATCGGGCAGAGCATGTAATGTATCCTTTCGACAAAACCACCTATTGGGAAATTTGTTATTGAGACACCGGCGAATTATCAGTGAATGACCTCTGGAGGTATACCATCAAATAAATAAAGCAACTCATGTACGAGAAACTGCAGGAACGTTTGCCCAATAAGACGTAGCGGAAACAACTTGTTGTGAGTGAGATAATTATAAATGTACGTGCTAAGGACTGCAGAAATACACCCCACTACCATAAAAAGTGTTGATAGACAGCCATTCTTGGCTGCAAGTCAGCTTCATCCTAATCTCCCACCTGTAGAAAAGGGTACAGAAGACCTACATACATAATGTTCCAGATTCTCTTTTCATTAATGCCTTCCCTTCTCGCAATTTTCCTTGTACGAGTTAACGGAGTTTCATCCACATTACGAAGAACCCGTTCTTGAAGCTCAGGCGTTCGCACATCGCGTGGCTTCCTACCATCTGCAACTCTCTTCTCAAACGAGCCTGCCTTTCACAAGCGTTAGTGGAATCGTACAAACGTTCTTCCAAAAGGCAAGTGCCTCCCATCGTAGCTTTCAGCATAAAGCTTACTTGCTACGCATTCTCATCTGCTAGGCCGTACACGTAATACATAGCTGTTATCTTAGAAACTAAATACTTCGTTGCGATGTGTTGCGATTGAAGTTACTTTAAAATAGTAAAAATGACAATCAGACAAAACATATACGACGACCAACTGTAAAGAAGAATGTCAGTAAAATTACACATTTGATGTAAATTACACAACCAGGAGTCATTGTTGGAAATTCCATTCATACTTCCATAACGAAGGGTTTTCGGGATACAAGTTGATTTTAATTTTTGTAGTGTTTCGATGTCAATAATCAATCCCTGACGTTTTTATTTCAGTTCTTATACATCCTGTATACGGCCTGTTTCTCTGCAGAAAGCACAAACTTGAACCCAAAGTTAAAATTTGTAATGAAACAATCCTCAAAGTGCTGAAAGAAATCTACGAAGCAATGTCACATTAATGCCAATGAGGTAGGCATGTAGCGCGGTATAATGAACCAGCGAAAAAATACTCCTTCCGGAGCACAAAGGAATGCGAGTATGTTCCTGTTTATTTAAAAGACTCTGACTGAAAAGTGGAGTACCAGCTGCCTCATTCTACCTCTCTCAGTACTTTTAAAAATTGTTACAAACATTTTTTCACGAGACCATACTCGCGCTTTTGGTAACTTGCAACTCCCACTCCCACAAGATATCGTGGCCGTAACTCACTCACACACACAAGCCCAACTATGTACATCGCTCATACCCATCCACTGCCAGTTGCCCTTTCTCACTTACTCAACTATCCCAAATAATTTTCTTATATCTTTGGGTGTGTCTGTCACTGTTTCCTTTGTCGCAGCCACTTCCCTTTCTTTCTGACTACAGTCTCCTCCCATTGTCACTATCTCCCTAATACTCTCTCTTACAGATAACGTCATATTCCTTCCTTCCTACTGCTGTTCTTCCTTCTAACTGTTACTCTCTATCCCTCGGTATCAGTATCTCTCTCACATCCGCTTCCTCTTTCTCTCTATTCCTCCACCCCTCCCCCCTCCTGACACTGTCTTCCGCCTTTTTTTTTTTTTTTTTACTACTGTTCTGTCACTATCAACTACGTTCCACTGCCACTGTTTCCCTCCCATTCTCTCACACCACCATTGGCCCCAACGCTATTTCTACAACACAATCACTGTTTTCTATCTTCCACTATTAATTACTCCTCAGTCTCTTTGCCACTGGAACTGTATTCTTCTTTCTTCGCATAAGAAAGCACGAATATGTTGGCAGGCCAACATTTTTGGGAACATTTTTAACGGTGCCGAGGAATGTAGAATGAGGCAGCTGGTAGCCCTCTTTTCAGTCAGATTCTTTTAAATAACAACGAACGAGTTCGCATTTTTTATGCTCCGTTAGGAGCCTTTTTCCGCTTGTTCTCATCTTTCCCTTGCTGTAGCAGGACATGTCACTCATATGAAAAGAACTTTAAGAGTCAGTAAAATTTTTCTGGTATACTTATGTGAAATTGAAATGACATAAAACTAATTATATACCTCAGACTGGATCTTACGTGGAAAAAAAAAATTGCATGTGCTTCAGTACTACAGGAAAGGTGGAAATGATCCGTCTGGTAAAATGCATGGAGAGCGTACCTGAGCCGTGGCCCTCAATGCGAGGGCACGCTTTCCTTCAGCCAGGTGAGGATTTCGAGAGGTCAAGTAGAGAAATGACCTGCGTGAGGTCGGGGTTGCGATACGAACGAAGAGACCCGCGCGGACGGCTGTCGCGAGATGAAGTTGAGTGCTGTGGGACCGAACATGGTCTGGAGACCCGCGGGGAGTGAGTCGGCTGGTGCTGTCTTGGTCGGCTACTTTTGTCCTTTGCTGAATTGGTCCGTGGAACTGTGAAGTGGTAGCCTCGTGTCTATTGATACCACTGTGTACGTCATCCAATGGGACCAATTCCGGCGATCGGAAACGGTGAGCCTTGTTGCACATCGTAAAAACCTGAGTGTAATATCTCTTTATAAAATGGCGTCTTGAATCACAAGCTGGTTGTGAATGTTTCTTATGAATCCAGCTTAATTCTTGGAACTGTGTGTGCTGGTTAAAGGGCTCACATGTTTAGGGATCAAGCATACGTTTGCATGTGACTGTCGTATTGCTTGGTCAGCTGAATTACATGATCTAGTCTGTTAGCATTCTCAACTATAACCGCTCTCTTGCCGTGTCGTGATTTATATAATTATGTACGCTGAACCTTATTGGTGCAGACTGGCAGTAACTTGGTACATCGTTTTCATTCTTGTCTGATAACGAAATTTAACCTAGTGCCAATTCTCATGTGCCAAGCTACCCTTTAGGCAATATAAGCTTACGGTACGGCCAACTATTGCTCGGTAATAATATTATAAATTTAGTCCATTTAGTACAATGCACCTAGGGTCCTTTAATAGCTCGCCTTTCCATCTATTTTGTTGATCAAGCTATTCAAGCGGTCCAAATGGTCATAGCCGATTAATAGATGGAGGGAGGAAACTGCGCAATGCAGTAATCATATTTGTAATATTGATTAGGTAAACGAGAACGGGTATGCTGCTTGGCCGTGCATTATTATGGACTAAGTTATGGACATAACAGTTGTGTTAAGGTTATTATGTTTAAAGGGTTGTTAAAGTGCCTCACTTAAATTGCTTTCCACGTGACAATTGAACTATAAGTGAGTGCCTAGCAGTATTTTGTTATATTCGGTGAGAGTGCACGAAATTCATTTAACCACGTTTTAATCTCTGTAAATTATTACTAGCTAGTTATTGAATGTGGGTTTTACCATTTTAGCCAGTTGTGTGTCTTTAGAAATGATTGTTCCCGAAATGAAGTGAGTAACGCTCTTGTGTTGCTATTCCTGATAGAATAGATTTAATCATACGTTTTCTTAACGTTGCTATTCATTAGCCTCATGTTTTGACACGAATTCAGGCTGTTGCTAGTAGTTCAAGCTGCTGATTGCTTTAACTTCTAAATAAGTAAAGGAAACCTCTTATTTAAATTACCACTTCCTTGCGTTTTGTTAAAGCTAATTTTTATCTGTTGTAAAAGACCATTGTTTTAAGTATAACTCAGATTGTTCAAGCTGAGCGAGATCTGAAAAAAAAATATTTTAATTATGATTTCATTATCATAAATGTATGCCAAATCAAATTAAACTTGCTAGGTATTAATTAAATTTTCTGTCAAACATTTTTAACTAGGAATGGTGTGGCTGTTGCGACATCCTTCAGATAAAATCTGACGTATTTGATGCGGTTATTATTTAGATTATGTCTCCTACCGGATTTTACGTGTAGAAGCAGAGTATCTATGTACTTTGGTATCTTAGAAACAAATTACGATTCCTAGAAAATTGTCAAAGTTGTCCAAGAGCGTGGTCTGAAGAATTTATTTTAAAAATTTCATTTTCCTTGGATAGTAGTTTTGAAAGCCTTCTCTGGATTTTCGTCCTTTAGTGACAACGAAAATACAGTAAAAAGATCCTGTTTTGCGGTTTACAGAGGAACCGCCCATGAACTAACTGTATCTCCATAAGCCCCATAGACCACACGAAGTGCAAGAAAAACCCACTGACTCGCTCAGTTTACCTAAACAGGAGGAAGTGTGTAACATTCGTACTTTGGTTCTATTTTGTAGGATAGTGACACCTAAGACCACCCTCCTGTTGGGCATACTAATGATTCATAAGCAAAGGCTGCCAAAAACTCATGAATATACCTTTATATCAGCAATAGAACCCGAGTACGAGCACCGCATAGCCCGTTTTTATGCGCGGTTGTAACCTCCCCACAAAAAATTTATTTAATAAATATAATTATTGTTTTTTTGGCTAATGATTCTAATTTTTGTGTAACCTCAGAACAAAACTGGTTCCCATTTATAATCTCCGTGCAGAAATGCATTCACATTTAATGTACCCACAAAATTCTTTTCCCATTTAATGTAAGCTCGAAACAGAAAAATTCCTAAACCTCGTAATAAAAAATAAATTCAGTAACCTGGTAAAATTTGGACGACAGCAGTGCTGCGTCATGGCCCTGTAAGATCATTCTGAATAAAAAGCAAAAATTCTCACCTTGATAAAGTCGCCAACTATCTGCTCTTACAATAGCTCTTTTCCAGCACAGCTCTGTGCAATGCTGGCCTATACATTTGTTATTTATGAAAGGAAGCAAATCATTTTTCTTTCGCAACAATCGGAATGATCATGCATTGAAAAAATATTAAATTCTTTAAATTGAAATGAATGCTTATTATTATTAGGACATTTTTTAAAAGATATACATGGGAGTTTACGTAATATTACTAGATATGCGCGAGCCTGCTTTTTTTTTACCGTATACAATAATACTCAGGCTCCCGCATCGCTGCACCGCGACCGACCCAGCCAGATACACCAGACTAGAGCAGACTCCAGACCAGACAACCTCAGACTAGCGACTAGCAGCAACTAACTGCTACAGCTACACAGTTCGCACTCAGTCAACACTGCTCTCTGGTCAGCGATTCTCTTATACCTTGCATATCGCAGGCAGCAATACACCTCTTACATAACCCTCCATGGGGGGGGGGGGGGGGGGGGGAGGGGCAAAAATTTGGCAGCGATGGTGAGTCTGATAAATGTTCGCAAAGTGGCGTATGCTGTGATGTGTTAAAGGCTGAAATATTTTTCATCTCCGTCACTTCGCGCTGTAAAGATGACAATTTTCTCCGTAATGTATTATTGGACGAACCTATCTCACTGATCGTCTGCTGTAAATTTTGAAATTCGGGTGTTTGATTAAACGAAACAGGTGACGTGTCGTCTGATTTGGTGTCATTATTACTTTCGATAACATCAACACGACTGGCCAATTTATCATATTTTTCAGTCAGTGCTTTTACCTGATCATCGTTTTTATTATCACAAGCATTAATTTGTTTTTGTATTTTACGTGTGGTTTCGTTCAATTTTTTAACGTCTGCTTTGATGGCATCGGGATCCTGTATTAGTTCTAATTGTTCAAGTCTGTCGGTCACTGTCTGAAAGTCTACTATGTGTATGTCTGTTTTTCTTTTAAGATCAGATATTTCATCATGTAATTCAGTGTTCAAGTGTTTGATAACATTAATTTCGCCTGATACTGTACCAATATTGTTGTCTACGTATGTTTTTACTTTCGTAAACAATTTACGCTTATCTTCCTGTCTCTGCGCAGTAATTGTTTCAATGACTTGTCGCTTTACTTTATTCTGTTCCTGTATAAATTTACGGTAACGCGTTTCACTGTTTTGTAGGTGGTAATTAAAAGGTTCGTCAATTTGGCTGTTCTGTTGGTCAAATTTCGCGTCTACTTTCGCATCCAGTGTAAGTGGATGTTCTGCTGACATTAATTTAAACTCGTCGCGTAACTGTGTTGCGTTTTCAGAGCATTGTTTAGCGACTGCACTAATTTCCTCTCTAAGTAATTTTTTTGTGGCTGCATGTGTATTCCTTAATTCTTGAGCCACAGATCTAATTTCTTCACTACTGTTCCTAGCACAAGCCTTAATTTCTTCACGTAATTGTTCTTTAGTATCATAACATTGCACGACAACGGCTGCAATCTGTTCATTAATCTGTTTAATCTTCTCATTAATTTGTTGTTTGAAATTTTCATTAAGTTGTTTGAAATTGACGTCTTGTTCTTTCTTAGACTGTTTGGAACTGTCGTCTATTTATTACTAAGTTGTTTGTAATTGTTGTCTTGCTTTTATTGTTTTCATTAATTTGTAGCAATAATGCCATAATTTGATCCAAGCCAAAATTAGCGACTCTCTTCTCTGAGCTGTGTGGTGGTGTATCTGCATTTGTCACGCTTTGTGCAACCAATAGGTCATTCTCTGATTCACAAAAAGATTTGCCAATCGAATGTGCACTGTTGGTCACTATCTCGGAATCAAATAAATCTGACGTATTTGGCTACATTGTTCATTTTCGTGAGAAAAATTTATCTGTTCACTATTCAAGTTTTGCAAACCGGGTGTGTCAAACTGGGCAGCGTTCGTTGTATCGGAACATAGCGCGTCATCAATTGTTACATTTACGGTGGACATAGTAGAATTTGTTTGCTCATCATTAGCATTAAAATCATTACTAGTGATCGGTACGCACTGATTATCTGTAATTAGGGGATTATCACTATCACGGTGAGTGTCGCAAATATTATCGGTCAAGCTATTCGAGTCGGCTATTTCACTCACTGCACATCGCGATGTACTGTTAACAATTTTTCGCGGCATTTTTCACAAATCAAAATTAAGCACAAAATGAAACAAAGACAAAACAAAAATGGAACAAACACAATTACAACAAAGAGCAATAAATTGCCGATGATCTGTGAAAGAAAGAGTGACAAATTAGTAAATGCGTTGCGCCAGATGCAAACTACATTTAAGTAAATAAGAGCAGATGTATGACTACTTCTCAGAGATTCACAAAGAAATACGATCCTGGCCGGATGTCGCCAAGTGTAACCTCCCCAAAATTTAATAAAAAAAATATTTATTGCATTCACATTTAATGTACCCACAAAATTCTTTTCTCATTCAATGTAAGCTCGAAACAGAAAAATTTCTAAACCTCGTAATAAAAAATAAATTCAGTAAACTGGTAAAATTTGGACGACAGCAGTGCTGCGTCATGGCCCTGTAAGATCATTCTGAATAAAAAGCAAAAATTCTCACCTCGATAAAGTCGCCAACTATCTGCTCTTACAATAGCTCATCGCCGGCACAGCTCTGTGCAATGCTGGCCTATACATTTGTTATTTATGAAAGGAAGCAAATCATTTTTCTTTTGCAACAATCGGAATGATCATGCATTGAAAAAATATTAAATTCTTTAAATTGAAATGAATGCTTGTTATTATTAGGACATTTTTTAAAAGATATACATGGAAGTTTACATAATATTACTAGATATGCGCAAGCCTGCCCTTTTTTTTACCTTATACAATAATACTCAGGCTCCCGCATCGCTGCACCGCGACCGGCCCAGCCAGATACACCAGACTAGAGCAGACTCCAGACCAGACAACCTCAGACTAGCGACTAGCAGCAACTAACTGCTACAGCTACACAGTTCGTACTCAGTCAACACTGCTCTCTGGTCAGCGATTCTCTTATACCTTGCATATCGCAGGCAGCAATACACCTCTTACAGGGTGTTTTGTAACATATTGGGTACGCATGTTGTTGCATTAACGATGTACTAAACATCGTAGGTAAAAGGAAAACAGGATAAAAATTGACCAAAGTTATAACTAATTTCTTGTCTGGTATGAACCTTGTTGTGCACTGAGTACGAGCTCTCAAGTTCTATGACGTATTTACGTTCAAATGGATATGTCGTTTTTCTTCTATTACTGGAAACATTGTGTAGTTCAGCCATAGTTACAATTTACTGTCAGCCGTAACGAAAGTTACATGATTGCATTAATCATTATTCTGATGTAGGTTTGTACTGTTACTGCGAAGAGTGGAGTGTAAGCCTCTATGTGAGCTAAGATATGTTAAATCATAGCAATAGCAGTGGGTGGGTGACAGCGTTAAGACATGATAGAACCAAGGACGTTTAGGCTACAATTGGAGATAGTCTGATATAGCGGCTGAAACGTCAGTGGTTATATTATGAAATGGTCAGACACTCAGGAGGAGGTGAATGAAATTGTCTCCAGCAGTGACAGTTACATATATAACTCTAACAAGGCATTTCCCAGCGTCCACTGGCTGCCAAGTGAAGACTATGTAGCGCATCTGTATTGATGATACCTCTTCTTTATTAAATTCTTACAATTAGTACATAAATTACTCAAGGAAAATCTGTATTTGAAAAGAATTAAAAGTGTTCTTTTCATTACCACGTTGTATCTGACTGTATTTTAGTTAAATGTTTTGACCCATAGTAGCAGCTATTTCTCATGAAATAAGTGACTACAGTTTAAATACAGTTTACGTATGATTTTGCGCAACTGATACCTTGGTTATGTACATTAAGTGGTTTTACTAAATGAATTAAAGTAATGCTCACATTACATTTATGTCGTGTAATGATGTTTGCCACATAGAGCACAATCTCTGGTACTAAAATGACTACACATTTCATTACCATTCGTTACTGTAGAAGACTGTACTTTTAACTTTCTGATTGAATCTGAAGCGGCAGTCGCTATACAATTTCTATATGTTCCAATTCAATGTTCCGAGTTTCGTTGATGATTAGTTATTTAAAATGATACGCCCTGCACTTCGATTCACAATTATTTTACAGTAACCAGTGTCGTCACAAATTAACGACGGAATACGATGTCATTAAAGTCCTACTAAATAGATGCCAAGGTTACTTGTATTGTTCCAAAGGAAAACTGATAAACTTCTCCATCCATATTGCTACATTTCTACAGAGGTGCGCAAAATGTAAGAATGAAAGGAACTTCAGCATGATGTGTCACTGCCAAGTAAAATTGTAATGAGGAAACCTAGGTGCCCAAAATCGTCAATAAAGATTTTAGAAGGAAGACTGGACAGCATGGTTTGCATCTTCATGTAACAGTTACTCATAAAAGGTTTCAGAAACAAAACAAGCACTAACAGTTACTCATAAAAGGTTTCAGAAACAAAACAAGCACTAACAGTTACTCATAAAAGGTTTCAGAAACAAAACAAGCACTAAATTTAACATGAAAATATAAAGGTTCTTCAAATTCAAAGAATACGATCTTAAAAGAGTTCCGCAATGTTAAACTTTCAGAAAGAAAAAAACAATTCAATCTAAAGGAACTTCAGAATTGTTTTGGATGACATTAACAACAACCGTTTCCAGGGCAAGAGATTAGGAAGTAACCCTTCATTTCACATGAACCAATCAGTGATAATTTTAGCAATTAACAAATGGTCGAATGAAAAAAGAGAATTACCAAAATTTATATGCAGCAGATAAGAATCCCCAAGAAGCGCAGTCATAATAATAGTAATTAGACCATAGAAGGGAAGAGATGATGGCAATAAAGGGGAAGAACGCGATCCAGGAAAATGAGGGGATAACAACACCTGCTTCTTAAAGTAATATTGAGTAATGGGTGATAATGGCTATTAGTGGGGTCAAGAGACTCCCATACTCTTAGTGAATACCACGAGCGAAATTATTCATGCCTACAAACATTTTTAGCGATGGATTAACAAGTGAATCTTTTTACTTTTAGAAATATAAAAGTACAACAGTAAAACATACACACATCTCTGTATACAACCCGAAGATAGCATAATATACAACATTAAAAGACTTTCCTGTAACATAGAATTTAATGACCACTTGGATTGCAATAGCTGTCAAAGCAAAAGCTCCAGAATAGCGTCAAAAACTATTAAGAGTAGCACAAAACAAGTACAACCTCCGTTGTTTATGAATGCCGTGCACAGAGTGAGCTCCGTTAACACCATCGCACGCAACGGTAGAAACAGTTAACGCCTCGCTAGCCCGACCGCTCGACAGCTGCCGAAGGGACAAACAGTGTACCGATGGACTACGGTTATGAGAAGCAGGAATCACAAGTCCCAACCAGGCTCGAAAACTCATGCCACGCGTAGCAGTACAGGGTCCACAAGCAATTATGTCCAGCGGAGACACTTGGAGTCCAGAGTACATCATTAAATATTAAATTACGAACACGCCAAACGCGGGCACACGAAATGTAATTAAAACAACCGCAATGGACCCCTAAGTGCGTGATACATTTTCAGCTGAGTGTACAAAATATAAATAACAAAAACATGGACAGATATCGCCAAATTAAGTGAAAACCCCAAGGAAATATAAATCTTAAAACGCTTGGGTTAAAACCACATTTACATTTGCCCTAAAAGTAGTCGACAAAATATCCAATTTTAAATCTGCCTGACTATCATTGCTTATTTGATGAAGAGGCAAAACCCTAAACTCCACAGAAAGTCTGTGGCGGAATAACAAGGCTGTTGAATGTGACTTCTGCGGGGTAATACACAGTGCTTCCTTGAACAGGCTAGTTCTGAGACATTGTAAAACAACAAATAACCGCAAAGTTCAGATTTTCAAGGTCACAATGTTAGTGAAACAACTCAAATCCTTTTACGGGGAATCTTGAATTACTATTCAGCACTTCATTTCAATTGGTGAAACTGGGCGACCGCATCGAACAGCGCAGGCAGAGGACCTCTTGAAACAAGAGGGTGTTAGGCGGATGGTCTGGCCTGCCAGTTACCCCGAGTCAAGGCCCACTGAGCATGTGTGGGATGCGGATGCGTTGCGAAGACGTACTGCAGCAAATCCACATGCACCAGTGACCTTCAACCAGTTGTCAAACGCACTCATGGAATAAGGGGCGCCGGCCGTTGTGGCCGAGCGGTTCTCGGCGCATCAGTCTGGAACTGCGCGATCGCTTCCGCAGCAGATTCGAATCCTGCCTCGGGCATGGATGTGTGTGATGTCCTTAGATTAGTTAGGTTTAAGTAGCTCTAAGTTCTAGGGGACTGATGACCTCAGATGTTAAGCCCCATAGTCCTCAGAGCCATTTGAACCATCTGAAGAAGGGGAGCACGTTGCAGAGGAGGCATTGCCGTCCATGGTCACCACACAGCCTATTAAAAACTCTATGTCTAGGTGACTTTGATAATTCGCGATATCTAATTACTGTTTTTTCTCCGCGAACTTTTCCAACAATGTAACACAATTTTGCAGACTACCTTCCTTGGGCGACACTAACTGGGTTACTTAAAATGTGACTCATAGAAAACTTCGGATGAACTTCCAAAAGCCAAGTACTGGCTTCCCGTGGAAGTTCTACAATAAACCACAAATGTGTAACCCAAGCCTATCATTTATATTCCTCATGGTATAAACTTTGCGCAAGACGTTTTACGCTGAATCATTTTTATGACGCAACTATTCGTAACTAAAGCTAAAGCTCAGTCTACTGACTCGGTCATTCCGTACAGACCGGTCGCCAGTTCTTCCTCCGCCAACGTCACAATTCGGATGGGGTGTTGTGGCGGAGCATGCGGTCAGCACACATCTCTGCCAACCGTTGTCTGCTTCCCAGACCGTGGAGCCGTCACTTTTCACTCAAGCTACCTCCACAGTTGGCATGACGAGGCTGAGTCCACTCTTTCTGTCCTCCTCCTGAAGAGAAATTGGTGGCAGTAAGGGAATCTATGCCGGTTCCTCCGCATAGCATTCGGACACATTGACCACGTAGCTACGGATACGGGCAGTACTACACAGTGAGTACCATAATTAGCAGCTTTAACTGACAGTAGTGAAACTATACATAATTAATGCAAAAACGTGGACCCCCAATGGTGTCGTTTGTGAGAGTAGTTGTGAATATGTGGCTACGATTCACCTCTTATTACAGTATGCAATATACTGTAAATTAGAACAAATGTTTTTCTGTCGTAAACTCTTAGAGTAGGTCTCATTTGACTTAAATTTTACCCATGGGCCACGGCTGGGAAATGTAATGCTTGATTAGGTACCAGTAAGTTTTTCTGTTTCAGTAGGATTACCATATGACATACCAGAACGTCCTAGATGAACTGGTGGAGCAGAACCTTTACTTTTGCCTCTAAGTTAACATGACATCAGGACACTAAATTTTCTCTCTGAGCGCATCTCTAGACGTGATGAAATGGAGCGTTGAAAAACTGGAACAACGAACTGTAGAGTTTAGTCACTATTCACCGGATAACCCGCAGGTTTTGGAAGGAATTTGAAAATCAATGGAAAGACGAGCGCAGTATTGAATCGAAATATGAGGGCGACAATTAGAACACCTTGGTTACCAGATACTAGTCCACTATAAGTTGTAACATGTAACGTGGTGCAGTATTTCTTATTATTGTCGGTCATGGCTAAAATTTGAGCACAAAAACATGAATTCTGAATCGAAAAGATTACATTAAAATTAAATTTGTGCTGACTGTGACAGTACTTCATACTAATGTCAGTAAGAGGTCGAAGCCAAGCATTTACAATAACCTCGCTTGCCGCTGTTGTGCTGTTATTGTATATTTTCTGCCATTTAGGTGCTGATGCACGCCGAAAGCCTTGATTGTGGAACTGGATACTTAACTGAAGAAAGGTACAAAGTGTAAATCTATGAACTGCAGTTATTACAGAGAAAACTGTCTGTAGTGCAGTGTTTTAATTATTTATACCTCAAACGTTTCCATGTTACAAATGAGAGTATCTTACATATTAGTGGTGGTTTAAAGTTTGAATTGTTTCGGGGTGAAGGCAATTCGGACCGAAACATTTATGTCAGGTGCTAAGTCCCATCAAATTGTTGGAGGTGCTATGTTCTTAGTCACTCTCCATAGATCTGTATATTATATTGTTTATGCTCATTCTTCTCCAGGTAAGCTATCATAGCCTTTTAATCTTTCTTCATTTGATCTTTAATTGAATGGATTGAGGAAATAGATTCAAAGGTGTAAGATTAAATGTTTCTTGCGTGTTTCCCTTTTTTGAGCACATTCACCTTACGGATTCTTTCCACGTCGGTGTAACACTCTGTTACTGCTATCCGTGTAACATCTAATAAATCATATGTGATGCTGACAGCTTTTGAAATGTACAATTTTTGGAGAGAGTGCCGGCTTGAATATTAAAAAAAAATCGGTAGCATTCAGAGACATCATTTTGAAAGGTCTATCGACCTTTACTTCCTCGACCATTTTGTATAAGTCGCTAGACAAATGCCTTTGTCACCGACTTCCTTCTCTCTATCAAGGCAAACTCAGAGTCAAAGAGAAGGAAACTGTGCCCACTAATAAGAAACCATTGCTCTGTTCGTGTGAACAACTGATTGGGCATCAGAAAAGAAAAAGAGATACCATAATTCGAGTCTTGTTTTGTACAGCGCAGTTGTCACTTCAAACAATAAGGTTTCTCTTCATTGTTGTCCTGGTATCCACAGTTTCAGAATCCATGACGCGATTTCATTTACACTCCTAACAGCAATACTCTCATCCCACATGCACATGTAAGATTGAAGGGTGTCACCTACAGATACTGCCAATTTGTAACAAAATAACTGGTGGCGATACAATATCTCGGAGTGCGTTAGTGTGGGCACAAACATATCCTGCTGCATATCAACCGATATGCAGCAAATGTCACTGTCAGGGGACTGAGAATAACTGATATTACTCTTCAGAAGGCTCTGTTCCATTTCGGACTTCCTATGGTGAATATCTGAATCTGCTTTTGCTGCAACGTTCAGTAGGTCACATGTCTTGCAGGTGTCTATCCTAGGTTTGTGGAAGGAAAGGTTGGAAAATTCTTTTAGAAAGACTCTACCAAAAAAAAGGAACTTATGGCGCTTTCAGGAAACACTTTTTCAACGTACGAGTACATTTCTGAAATATTCGGGTGAGGACTGAGGTATTCTTTGCTTGGTCTTGCTTGGCTGTAATGGCTAACTTCCCGGGGAAAGCCATTTATGTGTCCTTTTGTTTACATTTTGTCTTCGTTGCTGTATTGTGATCCAGCGTGTCTTGCTGTGCGGTCGGTGAATATTGTGTCTCCTAGATTTTTCTTGTTAATAAGTATTTCCAGACTTTTCTTTCCAACAGCAAAAATACTCGTAAAAGTGGTTTTTCAAATTGCAACAAGATCCCCTGTACCATTTGGAATGGAATATCGAGCTGTTCCCAGCCGGAGACTTTCAGCGGGATTATCATAGGTTCCATACCAACGACGCCATACTGGTGTGACACTTAGAAGAATCACCAGGAAGGTTCCTTGTGATGAGTAGTCTTGCTTATAGAATGTACGAAACAAATCTATTTTCAATGCAGCCGTCAACTCACAGCACATTAATCTAAATTTTCATAGCACCTAAAGCAAAGAACAACAAAATTTTATCTTTCTATAGAGGACACTGGAAATATGTAAACATTCAACAGCAATCATTCCTTACGTAGATTTCACAGCCAGTGAAAGGCTTAAAATCGTTCCCGCCGTGAGAGACCTATCTTAGCTGGTATAACTGTATTTTTGTGTGTTTAATACGATATATCATTGGTCTTTAATTTCTTCTGTTAGTCTCTGAATGATCCACTACCATACTTCCTCCATCTCCTACCTATGTGGCTTTCATCCGCCATAACCTAATAATCGACATCACATACGTACAAAATGATTTAAAGATAAAATGTTGGTGTGTATTATTTCATTTATATGACAATGTTATGCGACTTTATATGACCGTAATATTATGCGATGTTTAAACGCATACCTTATAAGTTTAAGAGCAATTACTTACAAAAAATGACAGAATAGAAATCTATGCAGGCACTTATCACTGCAGCAGAGTGAAACAGAACAACTGAATGGCAGATTGCACCATTCTTATGAAATTAACAGGCAACTTAGCACCATTGCCATCTAATTGGGGCACGTGTAACCACTTAGAATTATCGGGGGACATAGCACTTTTCATATGTAATTCTTTTCAGTATCCTTCACCTTTCAAACCAATTATCACATTTTTCCTGAATTTGGCACTTAGCACCTTTTCTACAGTTAAGTATCCAATTACATACATAAATTTTTAATAGCACACTCGCCTAAACCACCTAGTATTTTTTTTTTATAATTGCCATTTCCGTACACCATTACACGCATAAAGGTAAGTTTAACTACAGTAGGAACAAATTACAGAAAAATTGGATAATCTTTTATAATGTAGGTGTGTTGTACCTCGCTTCTGGATCAGCGTCCGGTAACCAGAATGCGGTGAGGCTGGCTTTGACTGGAAGATAGACGGCAAGCGTTTGAACCGTCCAAGAATTTCGTTTCAACGCTACTGTAATTGAAATACGGTAACCTACAAAGAAAAATTGGTAACTCTGTGACCGCTGATAAACTACCACAGAGACAATTAATTGTACTGGTAAATTCACTTGATATTTTCTTCTAAGTCAAGATTTAATGAACAGTTTGAAATTTCAAATTTTACACTTTAAGCAGGTCGTTACAAGTGTAAATTACTATTTTTACTATCTCTTAATTTCACTCGTAGATGTTGTTATAGTAATGAAATAAAGTTCACATATGAAGCATCACATGAGGAGTGTGCCGTGGGGATTTTGTATCATGAGACTGCCGTAGCTGCTAGTTCAGATCTCCCTCAATAACGGATCTAATACTCATCAGTTATTTTTTACTCTCTCTCTCTCTCTCTCTCTCTCTCTCTCTCTCTCTCTCTCTCTGTGTGTGTGTGTGTGTGTGTGTGTATGTGTGTGTGTGTGTCTAATGCAGTTGAGAACGACCAGAAAATTAGAAATGATATTGTAAGTAAAGCTCTGTGGTCAAAACCGAATTAGTTACATGGATTAATTAATTGGTAACACTTCGCTTTCTTTTACAATCTGAGATATAGTGTCATTGACATCGCTGTGACCTGGACTCTATTTATGTATGAACCACCAATCTAGAAAATGATTGCCTTACAGATTTTGCCTACGCATTAACCTTCCATTGCAGGTATGGTAAATGCGAATTAATGTGAAACAGAGATTTGTTTTCCGTGTTTATTTAACTTGATAATGGGATCTGTCTTTACGAAGTATGTTACATTTTTGTATTATATAAATCACACATTTGGACAATTGGTGTGGCACTATTTCCCCATGAATGGAAGAACAGTTTAACTACTTTTGCAAGTTATTTAAACGACAATGTTGTCTATGTTTCGAAGCTGGGAATGTTAGCTATATATAGACTGGCTTTAGAAGCTTTCCAAATTCCTTCTTAATTTTGTAACTGCTTGCAACACTTTCGAAACCCGGTATCCAGGGAAACCTTCCGATGAGGTAGAGTGCAAAAAGCGAGTCTGTTCGAGTGCGGTGGCTTATTTCCGGAATGGCGCTCATTTGTTTGCCGGAACTTTTTTCTAGAATGCGTTTCGCGGCCTCCAGCATGTATGTGCGCGTGACGAGCAGGGGCGAGCCTGGCTGGTGAATATTGCATACGGACTCGCCTTGTTTCTCAACCGACTCGGCATCCGGCGACGGCCCCGTGGGTGTCTGGGCCTGCTCATTATGCAACCTGCAACACGCGGGCTCCACAGGCGCGTCCACCCTACAAACGCAGAGTTTTTTCCGTGCGGGCTCTGCCGCGCGCTAACAGGTTGTCGCAGAAGATGGGGAAGGTCTGTTTTCTCTCTCTCTCTATCTCTCTCTCTCTCTCTCTCTCTCTCTCTCTCTCTCTGCTTCATTAAAGTTCTGTGAAGTGACCCCACGTTGTAATACATTCCAGAATACATTTGGTCTCGAAACAGACGAGGAACACGCTACGGAACACTCGTTATTTCCGCACTTACATCTTATCGAGACATGCCGT
This sequence comes from Schistocerca americana, assembly GCF_021461395.2. Taxonomy (NCBI): domain Eukaryota; kingdom Metazoa; phylum Arthropoda; class Insecta; order Orthoptera; family Acrididae; genus Schistocerca; species Schistocerca americana. The sequence continues at coordinate 744,290,996 of NC_060121.1, read as the reverse complement.
AAACATTCCTGGTAGACGGACCCTGAAAATGGACTGCACTGTATTTTAAACGGTGATTTACCAAAAGACACTAAGAGTACAAAGACATGAACTGGAAACCATTATGGTCACACAAAGATATAGAAATCGAATCGTGCACTGTTAGTTCGTAGACAGAAGCCTAGCAGTGATGGACAAAGGTTGACAATGAAATGAAAGAAAAGATTATATGATGAAATGTGATACTAGAAAACATGACAAAATGAGAGAAAGTTGAACGAATCTGAGGCAGCGAACAATCGCCTAAAGGCTGGGATACAATGCAACTTTATTTGCTCTCGGTTGCTTTGCTCAAAATTGTTTACGCTACGGGCAAATTTTCTTTGTTAGTTTCCGTCTTACAGTTCTCTGCGAGTACTTCCTGTAAGTTTCTGAGAGTAATACGAGAGCAAATGTTGGAAGTGTTTACACACAGATTGAGAGTGTCTCTGAGACCTGAGAGATCACCCCTTGAGGGACCTTTGTCGTAATTCTCTCTATGAAGGATAATGTTATGATGGAAGAGCGTCAGGCTGCGGCTGCAATTTTAATACTTTTACCGGCAAAAAATACGTGAACGACCGTGTTCGTGTTGGATAAGAGAGCGGATTAGGCGGCGGGATGATTTCAGAACGTGCAGGTATCTCATTGTAGAGCTTGCGATGGAAATCCATAACAGTATCGAAATTTTAGGAGAATGGCAGCGATGGAGATGGAAGAAATATTCTTTACAATTGGACCCCAAACTGCCACTCAAGATGCTATTAAACGCAAATTGAACATTGCTAAATAAAGATGGCCTGTATTACAAGTACTTCTAGCATCGGCCACGTTTATTCTCTTTACTGTTTGGTATAGTAACATTAGTAAGATCAGATTCCTTCCTTCTGCCGCCTATAATTTAACGCAAATACATTGTATTTATTAACAATAGGCTCCATAGTGGTTTAGGACTGAATCATTTGACTTATGTTGCTTCGTTTAGTCACTAAGATGACGAAGCCAGTAGTGATATATATTCAAAAGATCGTCGCATGGCAGCATGGAACTATTATACGTTTGATAGTAAAGAAATGACTTACACTGAGCTATAGTATTCAGTGAAAGGTTACTAATAAATTCTATATCCTCAAAACAGTGCCGACAAAGTATAAACACTTCATGGGACTCAAGAAATATAACATGAATTAAAATTGTGAACTCCAAAAAAAGGTAACGAAATTATTTATTCTCAAGAGATGGCTTCCGTCAAGAGTATAAACCATTTATAACTCAGAGAGGACGATTATATACCAACGCGCTGAAAAGATACCGTTCAGTCCTACATTTTCTATATGAATACACTGACGGGAGAAAAATAGCAACAACAAAAAATAACTAATGTAATCGAATTTCGGGAATGCATTTGTATAGATAACATACTAAAGTGATTAACAGTGTAAGATCGACATAAATCGTTACAAATATGTGCTGGTACATAACAGTTGGTGTAACCGCCAGACTGTTGAATGCAAGCATGCAAACGTGGATGCATAGTGTTGTACAGATATCGAATGTCAGTTTGTAGGAAGAAGTTCCATGCCTGTTGCACTTGGTCGGTCAACACAGGTACAATTACTGCTGCTTGTGCCGGCCGGTGTGACCGTGCGGTTCTAGCCGCGTCGGTTTCGAACCACGTGAGCGCTACAGTCGCAGGTTCGAATCCTGCCTCGGGCATGGATGTGTGTGATGTCCTTAGGTTAGTTAGGTTTAAGTAGTTCTAAGTTCTAGGGGACCGATGACCACAGATGTTAAGTCCCATAGTACTCAGAGCCATTTGAACCAACTGCTGTTTGTGGATGATGGATGACTCTGGTGTTGTCGTCCGATGATGTCCCATACGTGCTCGATTGGAGACAGGTCGAGGTAAGATGTCAACACTCTGTGGAGCATGTTGGCTTAGAACACTGGTATGTGATAGAGTGTTATCTTATTGGAAAACATCCCTCGGAATGCTATTCGTGAACAGCACAACAGGTCGAATCACCAGACTGACGTACAAATTTGCAGTCAGATTGCGTGGGACAGCCCGAGAGTTCTCCTGCTGTCATACAAAATCGTTCCCTAAAACATAAATTCAGCTGTAGGTCCAGTGTATCCGGCAAGCAGGAAGGTTGGCTGCAGTGGCCCACCTGGCCTCCTTCTAAATATCACAGGGCCGTCGCTGGCACCGAGGCTGAACCTGATTTCGTCTGAAAACACAATATCCACACTTTCCTCCAATGAGATCTCGCCTGACACTAGTGAAGTCGAAAAAGGCAGCGCTTTGGCGTCAGAGGAGTGCAGACAACAGGGCGTCTGGCTCGGAACTGCCCTTTAAGTAACAGATTTGCAACAGTTGTCTGTCTGACTGCAGTGCCAACTGTCACTGGAATTGCTTCTGCAATGCATTACGATGTGCCAGAGCCATACGCCCACACGATGGCCTTCCCTCTCGGTAGCACTACGCAGCCGTCCGGAGCCCGGTGTTCTTGCAACCCTACATTCTCGTAAACACTGCAACCAGAAATCATGTACAGTTACTACATTCGTGCCAAGTCTTTGTGCAGTATCGCAGAAGGAGAATTCAGGTTCTCGCATCCCTTTTACACTACCTCGTTCAACCTCAGTGACGTGTTAATGGCGCATAGCCGCCTTAAATGCATTCTTGGCTAACGCCACGTCCCATTTAAAAGATAACTAACGCTCATAACAGTTAAATCGTGATATTGGAGCAAACCTGATATGCATTTTCGTAGTGGCGCTACTAGCTCTACTCCTACGTGGTTCTCGCCGTCATTGTATTTAGAACACATGCCTCGAACAAGCCATCACCACGGCAAGTAATTGTAAAAATCTCATCCAGAATCTTCTTCGCTGCAAGATTCTAAATAAATGCCAAACAGCAGGGAGCACCACCAGAACCAGTGTACCGAATTCCCATTATCAATACGGCCTCGTGGCTAAGCACTGGTGAACGTTCCCTAGAGGCTGAAGCACTGATCACAGTACCGGTTAGGGGAGGAGGTAAGGCACTTGTCCCAGGTGGAATTTAGGGCGTTTCCAGTTGTGGACGAAATTATATTTTTACGTAGAGTGTAAAATATTATTTTCTGCTAATCTCTAATAAAAATAATTGTCGTAGAGCTATATACATGTAAACAAGTGCAATGCCATAGAATAAACCTACTACGCGTAACTGCACTGTGTCATATTCTGTTTCGTATCCATACGTAATTTTTTAGAACGTTCACCATTCATATTCACTATTATTTGTTCTGTATTTAGCCAGAATATATTGGTGTATTTGTATCTTAAAACAGAAACTATTTTATAATTTGTGAGGCTGAAGTCTTTCTCATACGCAAAAATAATGCCGATTCGTAACTTTAACTGACTTGAACAATCAAAAACAAAAATAAAACTAAAGCACGTGGCCTAGAGTTGTTTACAGTTTACCTTTCTCTTTCTTGCACGTAGGATCGATTTCGATCACTTTAACTCGTTGAAAAGAAAATAACAGCGAACGAGAAAATCAGAATAAAAGCAATTATAAATATGATTCTAAAAACAAATAAAACACGAGTATAGAAAATAAACAATTTTTTTCAGCCTTCAGTTGCAAGGTAATTTTAACTCGTTTACCTAGGTTTCGATTCCAGTAATGGAATCTTCTTCAGAACCTATAAATTAAACCACATACGGACATATATTACTCACTGAAATGCATCATCAGTCTAATGACGATGCATTTCAGTGAGTAATATATGTCCGTATGTGGTTTAATTTATAGGTTCTGAAGAAGATTCCATTACTGGAATCTAAACCTAGGTAAACGAGTAAAAATTACCTTGCAACTAGAGGCTGAAAAAAATGTTTATTTTCTATACATATACGGTTGCTGACGCGCTGCATTATGTTAAAGATTTGTAAAATGCGAGTAAATGAATACGGTTTCAATGTGACAGTCATGAATTGCATTTACAATATAATATCTTACCCAATGTTTTGTTTTCAGTGCTGGTAGCAGGATTTGTGAAAAAAAGAATTCAATTTTTGTATTTGAGTCAACACCTTGATCCTTTTTTCCTTCTATTTTTCTGTGCATCGCTTCTTTTTTGACCATCAATTTCTATAAAAACCACTAAATAAATTTAAATATAAAGGTATTATCAAAACAACAGAGATCAATGAAAAAGGCTTAACAATTAGTGAATAATAGAATGTTACGTTATGGGAGGGGAAACGCTGTGCGCATGCCGCATCTGATACCATTTCCGTGAGAACGAATAGAGTTTTTGTTTTATTGAATCGTAAAGCATAGGCTAAGCGCATCAGCAATCACTAGCAAATGGAATAATGGAATGTACCCTTATCCCAGGGGGTAGGGAGAGGTGGTAGTATAGGCTGTATAAGTAAGCACCGTTTCTGAGACCATTTATCTGTCAACTTGGAGAACTTAAGGTTTATTCTACGGTATTGCTTTTTGACTGCACTTCTTTTACATGTATGTAGCATCCCTTAATCGGTCAGGTAGACTAGCAAATTTAATAAAGTAAATAGGTTAAAGTTAGCTAGTGGGAATTTGTGGTAGTGGGAATTAGTGAAGTTTTGGCAGGAGGAATGGGACTTTTGGTCAAGTGGATATAGTATTATAAGTATTAAATCAGATAGCAGGAATGCAGGAGTGCGGTTTACCCCACTAACTAATAAGAAAATGGGAATGTGGGTAAGCTACTATGAACTGCATAGCGAGCACATTATCGTAGCCAAGATAGACATGAAGCCCACGTCTGCCACAGTAGCACCTCTTTGTATGCCAACCAGCTTTGCAAATGAAGAGATTGAAGAAATGCATCATGAGATAAAATAAATTAATCATATAGTTAAAGAAAACGAAAATTCAGCTGTGATGGTGGACTGGAAGTCGATAGTAGGAAAAGGAAGAGAAGAAATAGTAGGTGAATATAGACTCGGGGAAAGGAATGAAACAGGAAGCCGCGTGGTAGAATTTTGCACAGAGCATAATTTAATCATCGCTATCACGTGATTTACACTCATAAAAGAATTTTTTATACGTGGAGGAGTCCTGGACACACTAGAAGGTTTAAGATAGATTGTATAATAGTAAGACAGGGATTTGGGAACCAGATTTTAAATTGTAGGACATTTCTAGTGACAGTTGTGGACTCTGACCTCAATTTATTGCTTATTAACTGCAGATTAAAAGAGAAGAAACATGAAACAGGTAGGGAAGTAAGGAAATGGGACATAGATAAGTTGAAATAATTAGACGTTACTAAGATTTTCAGGGGGAACATTAGGCACCAGTTGACTAGGACAAGGGAAATAAATACAGTAGAAGGAGAATGGGTAGCTTTAAGAGATGAAATACTGAAGGCAACACAGGATCAAATAGGTAAGAAGACGAGGCATAATACATATTCTTGCATAACACAAGAGATCTAGGATTTAAATAGTGAAAGGAGAAAATATAAGAATGCAGTAAATGAAGCAGGTGAAAGGATAGACAAACGTTTAAAAAACCAGACCGGCACGAATTGCTAAATGACGAAGTAGGAATGGCTAGGGCATAAATGTAAGGATTTAGAAGCATATTTTACTAGGGGAAAGATAGATACCGTCTACAGAAACATTAATGAAGCCTTTTGGAAAAAAGAGAAGCACCTGTATGAATATCAAGAGCTCAGATCGAAAACCAGTCCTAAGCAAAGAAGGGAAAGCTGGTAACTCGTAGGTGGAAAGAGTATGTAGAGGGTCTGTATAAGGGAGTTAAACATGAAGACAATAATACAGAAAGGAAAGGTGACTTAGACGTAATTGAGATGGGAAATATGATACTGAAAGAAGAATTTAACAGAACTATTGAGTCAGAACTGCTGATACCTTGGCAAATCCAACCATGACAAAACTGTTCCATCTGATGGGCAAGATGTGTGAGACAGACGAAGTACCTCATAGTTCAAAAAGAATGTAATAATTCCAATTCCAACGAAATCAGTTGCCGACAGGGGCTAAAACTACCAAACTATCCTTTTAATAAATGATCGTTGCAAAATATTAAAACGAATTATTTACAGAAAAATGGAAAACTGGTATCACCCGACCTTGGTGAAGATCAGTTTGGATTCCTGAGAAACGTAGGAACATGCGAGGCAATGCTGACCCTACGACTTACATCCGAAGATTGGTTAAAGTAAGGCAGACCCACGTTTATAGTATTTGTAGACTTAGAGTAAGCTTTTGACAATGTTTACTGGAATACTCTTCGAAATTCTGAACGTAGCAGGGGTAAAACACAGGGAGAGAAAAGGTATTTAAAACTCGTACACAAACCAGACGGCAGTTATGAGCGTCGAGGGGCATGAAAAGGAAGCAGTGGTTGAGAAAGGAGTGAGACAGGGCTGAACCTTATCCCCGATGTTATTTAATCTGTACATTTAACAAGCAGTACAGGAAAGCAACGAAAAATTTGGAGCAGGAATTAAATTTCAGGGAGAAGATATAAATACGTTGAAAATTGTTGTTTTCATTGTTATTCTGTGAAAGACAGCAACGGACTTGGAAGAGCAGCCGGCCCGAGAGGCCGTGCGGTTCTAGGCGCTACAGTCTGGAACCGAGTGACCGCTAAGGTCGCAGGCTCGAATCCTGCCTCGGGCATGGATGTGTGTGATGTCCTTAGGTTGGTTAGGTTTAATTAGTTCTAAGTTCTAGGCGACTGATGACCACAGAAGTTAAGTCCCATAGTGCTCAGAGCCATTTTTGGAAGAGCAGTTGAACGGAACTGAAGATATCTTGAAAAGAGGATGTAAGATGAACATCAGCAAATGCAAAATAAAAATAATTGCATGTAGTCCAATTAAATTAGAAGACGCTAAGGGGATTAGATTTTGAAATGAGATACAGTAGTAGACGAGTTTGACTATTTGGTAAGCAAAATTACTGATGATGGGTGAAGTATGGAGTATATAAGATGTGGACTGGCAACTGCAAGTAATGTGTTTCTGAAAAAGAGAATTTTGTTAACATCGAATACAGGAAGTCTTTCTGAAGCAAGACTATGTGATCACACGTATCCGGACACCCCAAAAAACATAAGTTTTTCGTAATAGGTGCATTGTGTTGCCACCTACTGCCAGGTACTCCATATCAGCGACCTCAGCAGCCATTAGACATCGTGAGAGAGCAGAATGGGGCGCTCCGCGGAACTCACGGGCGTCGAACGTGGTCAGGTTATTGGGTGTCACTTGCGTCGTACGTCTGTACGCGTGATTTCCACACTCCTAAACATCCCTAGGTCCACTCTTTCCGGTGTGACATTGAAGTTGGATTCTGGACTCGTACAGCACAGAAAAGTACAGGCAGGCATCGTCTGTTGACTGACACAGACCGCCGACAGCTGAAGAGGGTCGTGATGGGTAATAGGCAGACATCTATCCAGTCCATCACACAGGATTTCGAAACTACATGAGGATGACGGGAAGTACTATGACAGTTAGGCGGGAGGTGAGAAAACTTGGATTTCGTGGCCGAGAGGCTCCTCATAAGCCACACATCACGCCTGTAAATGCCCAACGACGCCTAGCTTTGTGTAAGGAGCGTAAACATTGGATGCTTGAACAGTGGGAAAGAACGTTGTGTGGAGTGACGAATCACGGTAGACAATGTGGCGATCCGATGGCAGCCCAGTAGAACTCGGAAACGGTGGTGTTATGGTGTGATCGAGTTTTTCATGGAGGGGCTTGCACCCTGTGTTGTTTTGCGTGGCACTATCACTGCACAGGACTACATTGATGTTTTAAGCGCTTTCTTGCTTTCCACTGTTGAAGAGCAATTGGGGGAGGGCGTTTGCATCTTTCAATACGATCTGGCACCTGTTCATAACGCACGGCCTGTGGCGAAGTGGTTACAATACAATAACATCCCTGTAATGAACTGGCCTGCCCAGAGTCTTGACCCGAATCCTGCAAAACACCTTTGGGATGTTTTGGAACGCCGACTTCGTGCCAGGCCTCACCGAGCGACATCGATACCTCTCTTCAGTGCAGCACCATGTGAAGAAACTTTCCAGCACCTGATTGAACTTATGACTACGAGAGTGAAAGCTGTCTTCAATGCTAAGTGTGGGCCAACACAATATTGAATTCCAGCGTTACCGATGAAGGGCGCCAAGAACTTGTAAATCTTTTTCACCCAGAGGTCTGGATACTTTTGGTCACATAGCGCATTTATCTGGAATGTAACCATGTATGAAAGTGAAACATGGACGACTAACAGTTTAGACAAGAAGAGAATAGAAGCTTTTGAAATCTGGAAATACAGAATAACGCTGAGAATTATATCGGTATATCACGTAAATAATGTGGAGACACTGAATAGAATTGGGGAGACTAGAAATGTGAGGCTCAACTAGACCAAAAGAAGTGATCGGTTGACAGGACACATTCTAGGACATCAAGGGCGCACGCATTTAGTACTAGAAGGGTGTGTGTGGCGTAAAAATAGTGGAAGGAGACAGAGTTAAGTATAGTAACCAGCTCCAAAAGGATGTAGGTTGCAGTTGCTATTCGGAGATGAAGAGGCTCGCACCAGATAGAGTAGAATGGAGAGCTGCAAGAAACCAGTCTTTAGGCAGAAGGCCACAGCAGCAAAAAGATAAGTTTTAAAAATAAGTGTGGTAACTGGTATATAAATAGAATCATTTAGAATGACTACATTATATTTTATACACACCAGATTTTTTTGTATTTGTTGCTATTGTCTTCGACTTCACGCCGTAACTTTAATATTGGAGTACTGATCGTTAGGAAAGCACTTTGAAAATTAGAATTTCAGAATTGTCTTTCGATTTAGTCAGAAAATTTTCCTTTATTTACCACAGATACATACTCTTTATTTTATTCTATTTTTTTTTTTTCGGGAACACACTGCTATTGCTGTTGTTGAGGTTTTTTTTTCTTATATAAGTTCTCGGCTCATTGGCTTTTATATCCGTTGTTTAAGGCAATATGCTTTCAAGTACGTAGTTCGGTGGCTATATAGTCAGCTCTAGTGATAATTTAAGATTTCTATGAATCAGAAAGTTAATCAATGCATGTTTATGACGCGGATGGTGACAGGAATCTGCCTTTAAAATGGAATCTGTGTACTTCCTTTTAAGGAAAATGTTGAAACTACGTTTGCCATTTACTTTCTTAATATTGAGATCTAGGTAATTAATGCTTATTCTTTATTCTACGTCTGCTGTAAATTTAATACACTAATGCATACTGTTCAAGCTGTTAGGTAAGCTAGCACTACTTTTTCGTCACCATTAAAGGGGCCACTCTCGTCTTCAATAATATACAGTTTTATCTGTAGAGCTTGTTCTGTTATTAAAAAGCACTTTTATAAACTATTGACTAAAAATTTCGGCCATGATTGGCCGTGGTCAGAGCTTCACTCTGATAGTAAATTGTGTTGTTGGATCAAAAATAATTGTGGGATAGTGAAAATTCCGGTAGTGCAGTTAATGCCACAACTTCAGCCTGGCTAAATTTCTGGTATGTTGATAAACTTTTCTTGAAAATTTCTAAGCATTACTTAACAGGGATGGTAGCACGTAGGTTTGTAATGTCAAGCGATATCAGTAATTGGGAATGTCAGTATTCTGTAAAAAATGTATGGTTTCAGACTGTTTACATAACGTAGTGAATTTGCGAAAACCGAACTTTCTTTGTGTCTTATTATATAATTTGTTCAATTTGCTGTTACGCTCAAATCTACTATTGCCCGTCGGTCTAATGCTCCTGTCGCATATGTGTACCGGGTGGTTATAATTACAGTACAGCTACTCACAGAGGTCTAGTGTGGGGTTCAATTATCGTTGACAACCAAACTTGGTAGATATCCTAACACGTAAATGCAGAACCGATTTACGCTGAAAAAATGTTTCAGTTTTGTCCACGACGTCGCAAACCTGGCGCTCTACACGGATTGCATGACATCCACGCTGTCATTTGACAAACCATAACGTGAGTGAATAGAATGGTTATCAAGAAGAGAGAACGTGTCCTGTTAGTGAAACTGTTTTACGTGAGTAATTAAAGTGTTGCGTCGAGAGAGTTACACTGATTGAAAGGTCTGAGGAGCTAGTGTTCATGCAGTGCTACAATAGTTGTCCATCACATGGAGACAAGCGACCTTCAGCGACACTGAACGTTAGCATGTTTCCTAGTAACTTTCGCCGCCTCTCAGTTCAAAGGCGCTCTTGTATCAGTGGTGTTCTCTGTGACTAGTAATACAGAACATTTTTTTTTTGTTCCAAACGATATTCGTGTCTCCTGGCTACAGCTAATGATAGCACATGATACCTGGCACTACGGAAAATTCACTCTATGTATTATATTGTTGACATTTTACGGTATTTTAATTTAATGTTCTTAATGCTATATGTACACTTTTCGCAGATCAAATGACGGTAACTCTGTTTTACTGAACCCGGTCCTAATAAATAAAGGTTTCACAAATGGCACATTGGCTAAGTAGTTGTTTTCCTTAAGCTGTACCTTTCTATAAAGATTTCACTCGAAATCTTCCACAGTGCTATGCCATTCGACATTCATTACTCCTTACAAAAACAGTGTATACGAAAGTTAGTAAACTGAAAGATACAGTTTCGTAGGATGCCAGGGAACAGCAGTCGTCTTTCCACTGATTTATAAACAGTGACTTCATTTGTGTAACCATCCACTATTTATTATGAGAATCTTTCCCGTCGCAAGTAATTTTAACAACTGATTTGAGGAACGACTTTGTGATGCCCACGCAGCGGGAGGCGAAAAGCGCGACACGTTTCACCAGCTTCTCAGGTTGCGCTGTTGTCGCAGGTTGGTTGCTTTGTGTGAGATCGAAACCTCGCTGGCCGTCACTGGTCACTCGCCAGCTGACTGCAGAGCCCGTTTCCGCGAAATCCGATTAAAGTGGCAGCTTTTGAACCACGTTACGCTCGGTGGCTGCATTTCACGTTTCGTTGTGAGCTAAACGACAGCATTTTGCAGCAGAAAAAAAGGCATCGCAGGTAATAAGCAGTTAGCGCGATACGGTTTCTCTGTAATTTTCAACGGCGGATTGGCTTCAATCAAGTTCACGGTAGACGTAACGCAGTTAATTGAAAAGCAAGTGAATGCTGCTTTCTCAGTCTATTCAATGGTAATGTGAGAGTTTGAATAATTATGCAGCAATGTTTAGTAGCTACTATCTCATTTAGGAAAAGAAAATATTTCGGATTTTTTATATATGCTAGTAATATCACTCCTTATCGATCTAACTTCTTCCTGGTCTCCAAGAAAATATCATCTGTTCATCAATATTTTGCGAGTCCTGACGTTTATTTTATTTGCTTTCAGCTCCATATTACTGTATCTTAAAGATTACTACGCAAACCCTATTTTCATGATCCTTTTCACTCTTTTACGTTCATATTAGTTTTAAAATGACGCTATGGTAAAATTAATCAGCTATTACTAAGGGAAGTCTCGTCGATGACGATGTCGCTGGAGAAGGATTTCAAGCCCGGATTTGGAAAACCGGGGGAAGATTGTAGGCTGAGCCCTTTCAAAGGAATCGTCGAAGATTTCACTGTAAGTGATTTAAAGAAATTGCGGGAAACCTAAATTCTCCTAATAATTATTGAATAATTAATCCGTTTCAACTAAGGATAATGTACCTCTTCGCAGCGCGTCTTGTTTTGGAGGATTTGTAGCTACATCATCTGGTGCCACCTACTGGCGAGGCGGCTGGCCCGGTTGCTGTACCGAGTCTCCCATGCATCACATAGGAGTCAGTTTGATCGTTCCTGATTAAATGACCCATCCGCCTTACGCCCATGATAACAGTTGACTGGGTGCCACCAGGTGATGAGCTACACAGCCTCCGAAACGAGTAGTGAAATGAAAAAGGTACATTATTCACAACTAAAGCGAATTGTTAATTATTATGAGCCTTAGTCGCGGATGTTGTCCGAATTAGATTTTATATAAATTGCGATAGCCCGAAGGTAACCTGAGCCGTGAAGTGCCACTGTATTAACACTATACCGTATCGCTCTCTCGCTTATTGCTACTAGGAGTAGAGCTACTTACTAAATAGTGAATTATATTTCGTTATCGTGCGATGCTCTGATTTTAATCTACTGTTATTACGACTGTAGAAAGTATAGCAATGGTGTTAATCGTGTATACGTAGCATCTCAGAAATCTAATATGAAGATACCGTCTCTGGTGGCTAGAATAACCATATATGTTTACCATGTAAATTTATAGGACGTCTTGCAGCGTATCATTAGCTGCACTTTAAAAGTACTGGTTTGACAGACATATATTAAGGTATACATCCCAACACCAGTACCATATACTCAGCACGTCTACATAGACCCATGCGTCTGTCAAGCATAATATCATTGTGAAGGTTAACAATTTCTCAGATCGCTCGGTACACAGAGCGTCGTGAGTATCTGTCATAACTGTGGAAAGCTAAAGGGCAACACTTCATGGTCGTACTGGGCATCGTGTTTCGGTTGAGAAGAAAACAATCACGAAACGTAGCCATTTAGCATTTCACAACTATGACATGGACCCACGACGATCTGTGTACCACAAAGATCCCTAACATTTTTAACCGTCATACAGTTCTCATACTTGACACACGCATCGGTTCATGTAACAGTATATACCACGGAATGGGTGCTACATGTCTGAATTCCAGTCTGGCAAATAAATACTTTCGAAGTGTACCTCACTCTTAACAACAAGATACCTGATATCCGGCAGTCCATCCATGAACTTTTTCGACACGAAATATACCGGAAGATGCTGAAGAATCACATGACATACCTCTACAGAGAGGAGATGTATAATAGCATGAAAAGACTTGACAAGCTGTGCCAACAGAGATGCCGTGAAGAACGTGTCATACTGAACTTACCCAAAGTAACGCATCCCATCGAGTCAGTGGCAGCCAGAAGAATCACGAAACGTGCTACTCTAGCCATGGTTCGGCAGAGAGTCCGCTTCACGCGCTGGTGCCTGGACTCGACAACAAAGAACTAACGAGTTTAGTTTTTGGAAGTGGGATTGGATTGATGGTGTCACATGGGCAACGGCGGACTCCGCACAAGGAAAGGTTACCGGACATCAGACATAGAAATCCGAGCATGTGTCAGAGAGGAAACCGTATGAAGCTCCCTGCAAAACCAGCATCAATCTCACGGCGAACCAACTGGGTGAAAATGCGGTGCCAGTTCTTAGGAAAGTACTGAGTTTAACACCCACTCCTAAATCCGCACGTACACGGACATTATCAGTTCTGTGGAACAGAACTTACCCCTGAAGCTGCTGAAGAAGTAGGTCGTGAAACCTTTCATGCTCTCACGCAAACAAAACCTATGAAACTTCCTGGCAGATTAAAAGAGTGTGCCGGACCGAGACTTGAACTCGGGACCCTAGCATCTGAGCTACCCAAACACGACTCACGACCCGTCCTCACAGCTTTACCTCCGCCAGTACCTCGTCTCCCACCTTCCAAACTTCACAGAAGCTCTTCCGCGAACCTTGCAGAACTGGCACTCCTGGAAGAAAGGATATTTCGGAGACATGGCTTAGCCTCAGCGTTGGGGATGTTTCCAGAATGAGATTTTCACTCTACAGCTGAGTGTGCGCTGGTATGAAACTTCCTGGCAGATTAAAACCGTGTGCCGGACCGAGACTCGAAATCGGGACCTTTGCCTTTTGCGGGCACGTGCTCTTTCATGTGAGCTACCCAAGCACGACTCAAGACCCGTCCTCACAGTTTGAATTCTGCCAGTACCTCGTCTCCCAGCTTGCCCGCGAAAGGCAAAGGTACCGAGTTCGAGTCTCGGTCCGGCACACACATTTTTAATCTGCCAGGAAGTTTCATACAAACGCACACTCCGCTGCAGAGTGAAAATCTCATTCTGAAAACCTATGAAACCGAACATCTCTATCCGAGACAGGGCAGTCATAAGGAAATTAAGATAAGATTTTGATAGTCTTGGCTTACCTGCCCACAATCAGAATGCAACTGTGGTCCTATCTCTCCAGGATTAAATTGAGAAAATGCGGTGCCTGCTAGAGGACAGTGCATACAGAAGATCGACACTGACCCTATAAAAAATGTAGAAAGGGAGACGATGACGCTTCTTAAAAGATGTGGCTTGCTAGATGATGTTGTAAGGAACCTAAGACAGAAACCATCAGTTCCACAAACTTTATGGACTGCTGACAGTTCACAAGGATGTGTTCCTTTACGCTCTATGACGGGCAACATGAGTGCTCCGACATACTCGCCTGCGAAGTACGTAAAGTATTTGCTTATTCCTAACGTCGGAAAACTCTCACTCCACAATCGCGACCCTGTGGATTTTGTTTGCCGCTTCAAAAACTTCAAGCTTAAAGATACCGACCTCCTTATGATCTTCGCTGTTCGGTTTCTTTTTACGTGAGTGCCTTTACAAGAATCCTTGAACCGTGTTGGCCAGAAATCCCACGCAGAGACGTCCAGCCGTCTTAGGCGCGTCTTTACGTCGACACACTTTCTTTTCGACGATGGCTACTACGAGCAAACGGAAAGAATAGCCATGGGCAATCCATTTCCATAGTTCTCGCCAATATCAGTCTGGAATATTTTGTGGAGGATGGCCTGGAATTAGTCCAGTGGACAGCTACCTGATCTTCCGATACGTAGATGATACACTCCTGGAAATTGAAATAAGAACACCGTGAATTCATTGTCCCAGGAAGGGGAAACTTTATTGACACATTCCTGGAGTCAGATACATCACATGACCACACTGACAGAACCACAGGCACATAGACACAGGCAACAGAGCATGCACAATGTCGGCACTAGTACAGTGTATATCCACCTTTCGCAGCAATGCAGGCTGCTATTCTCCCATGGAGACGATCGTAGAGATGCTGGATGTAGTCCTGTGGAACGGCTTGCCATGCCATTTCCACCTGGCGCCTCAGTTGGACCAGCGTTCGTGCTGGACGTGCAGACCGCGTGAGACGACGCTTCATCCAGTCCCAAACATGCTCAATGGGGGACAGATCCGGAGATCTTGCTGGCCAGGGTAGTTGACTTACACCTTCTAGAGCACGTTGGGTGGCACGGGATACATGCGGACGTGCATTGTCCTGTTGGAACAGCAAGTTCCCTTGCCGGTCTAGGAATGGTAGAACGATGGGTTCGATGACGGTTTGGATGTACCGTGCACTATTCAGTGTCCCCTCGACGATCACCAGTGGTGTACGGCCAGTGTAGGAGATCGCTCCCCACACCATGATGCCGGGTGTTGGCCCTGTGTGCCTCGGTCGTATGCAGTCCTGATTGTGGCGCTCACCTGCACGGCGCCAAACACGCATACGACCATCATTGGCACCAAGGCAGAAGCGACTCTCATCGCTGAAGACGACACGTCTCCATTCGTCCCACCATTCACGCCTGTCGCGACACCACTGGAGGCGGGCTGCACGATGTTGGGGCGTGAGCGGAAGACGGCCTAACGGTGTGCGGGACCGTAGCCCAGCTTCATGGAGACGGTTGCGAATGGTCCTCGCCGATACCCCAGGAGCAACAGTGTCCCTAATTTGCTGGGAAGTGGCGGTGCGGTCCCCTACGGCACTGCGTAGGATCCTACGGTCTTGGCGTGCATCCGTGCGTCGCTGCGGTCCGGTCCCAGGTCGACGGGCACGTGCACCTTCCGCCGACCACTGGCGACAACATCGATGTACTGTGGAGACCTCACGCCCCACGTGTTGAGCAATTCGGCGGTACGTCCACCCGGCCTCCCGCATGCCCACTATACGCCCTCGCTCAAAGTCCGTCAACTGCACATACGGTTCACGTCCACGCTGTCGCGGCATGCTACCAGTGTTAAAGACTGCGATGGAGCTCCGTATGCCACGGCAAACTGGCTGACACTGACGGCGGCGGTGCACAAATGCTGCGCAGCTAGCGCCATTCGACGGCCAACACCGCGGTTCCTGGTGTGTCCGCTGTGCCGTGCGTGTGATCATTGCTTGTACAGCCCTCTCGCAGTGTCCGGAACAAGTATGGTGGGTCTGACACACCGGTGTCAATGTGTTCTTTTTTCCATTTCCAGGAGTGTACATTCATCGCATGGCCGCATGGAAGAGACAAGCTGAATGAATTCCTTATACATCTTTATTCCACACATCAGAATATCGTTTATGTCATGGAAGTCGAAGTGGACGGGGTGCTCCCTTTTCTGGATGTCTTGGTTAACAGAAGATCGGACGGCGGCTTTGATCTGCAACATGTGCCGGAAGAAGACGCACACCGACCTATAATTACATACGGACAGCTACCACCACCCGAAACAGAGGAAGATCGTGCTTAAATCATTGGTACATAGGGCTCAGACCCCACTCGAAAAGCAAGTATCAATCAAAAACTAAAACATCTGAGAGTGCTTTTCCGGGAGAATGGTTACAAGGAGTGGGAAATTCGGTGAGCCCTGCTTCCCCTACCCTCTATACAACCGGCGGAACGAGACAAGGATTCTCGGTAGGACACTGTCATTGCGTTTAATCCTTGTTGTGACGCGTATGCGGGAAGATAGGATGAATTCTCCAGAAAACGGACTTCCGCACAGCAGCCAAAACACAGGAACTGCTTGGTGGTATGAAAGGCGACAATGGGGTACAGAAATAACGTGCCAGTGTGGTAAGACATACATAGGTCAGACGGTTCGTACTGTGGAAGATCGTTGCCGGGAACACAAATGAAACAGCATTCTGCAGCAGCCTAACAATGCTGTAGTCGCAAAACACTGTCTGACTGAATTACATGGACTGAACTACGATCGCACCAACGTTCTGAAACGGACGTACAACCTCTGGGACTGTCTCATTAAGGAATCTGTTGAGATTAGAGTACTGGAACCGGTGATAAATCGTGATAGTGAGAAATGAGACACCAGATATCGAACTGACGTCGAGGATAAGGTGGAGGAACAGCAGAGGAGCCGCCATCACGCGCATCCGGGCGGGAAGCCAGGACTTTGTCGTCAGGAGTTGTGGGGTGGGATGCTGGGCGCGAACGGCCGATACAGCGGCCGATCAGCGGGAGAGGGAAAGCAGATAAGAGTGGCGCCGACCCCGCATCAGTCAGTTTATCAGCGAACGTGATGAAATCAACGTGGCCTTTTTTCAAAATACTGTGGCCTTTTCAACATTGACAACAGGCAGTTAGCCAGTGAATTATTTCGAAAACAAAATATCCTTTATCAAATACAAGCAAAGATTTGCACCCAACATACAGGATTTTAATAACACATTCAATCCACTAGCTCTGTTTTGTTCACACCACAAACTTCGACGAGTTCATGGTTTGTGTTACCAAAGAATTTCTAAAAGCCCTCGTTGTTTTACCTACTTGATCCTCTGCTGCCTTCACTACTACATCTATTACTGCTACCCATTCCTCTTCTACTGTATTCCTCCTCCTGTTCTTATCACTCATTCCCTAATTCTCCCTCTGAAACTCTCTCCAACCTCTAGTTCTTCAGTTCATCCAGTACCTAATAAGAATTTACACAATTCTAGTTTTGGTAACCTGTCAAAAAAGTTTTCCATTGATTCTGCAATTTTGCTGACCGTTACTGGGAGCGTTGTGCGGTGGACACACTACCCTGTGGCCCATTTAACGGTGGTATTGGGGGTTTTGAGGCCGTGTGTCAGGCCTCCTGGCATATCCGTGTTTGTCAGTTTGATTCCCCTCAGAATGGTCAAACCATCTACGTGGTCATCACTGATGTTCCCTGAAATTTCGCTTCATATGGCCTGTACGACAACATTTAAAACAATTAACTCCTTTATTAAGTATTCTCTTCCGCTCCTGTGGCGTGGTGACCATATCGATCTCAGCTAGTACATCCGCATTTTTTGTCCTTCGCTGGTGTCATTTTCCATGAGTTCGTACATAATGACATTAATTTTGCAAATACGATCTACGAAACAATTTATCGATAGCCCGTGTTTTAAGACATAGAGTTAAATGACTCATGGAAGTATCGCTACGTATTTTTCCACCTATATCTGACCATGAGCTTTTTCCTGAAGTCATCGAACAGTTGTGTCTGCCTCAGCTTTTCGTCACACATATATATCACGATAGTTTTAGCTTCGATGCGCTCAACATTTCCTTATTATTCCCATTTTAGCGGTTGTGAAGTATCAAGAAATGAAAAGAGCCCCTACCCTGTTATTTCTGAAAACTTGGTGATCAATGCAACGATGTTAGAGCCAAAGGTAGACTGACTAGGAAGCGATCTGTAGCTGTTGCCCTAGCATTGCATGGAACTAAACTCCTTGTTTACTAAATGCTTGACAGCTTCCTGAGCTGAAACCTCCTTCTCCATATGGCCTATCAGCTACAGACCCAATTATCGCGTGTGCTCAAAATAAAGAAAGAAGGGGAAGCAACCCTACACGTAGTGCTGCTCAAGGTGTACCTGCTGCAGAAGGTCCGTAGTGCTGCCTGCTGTCTGTCCATCTGCGTCTTCAGCAAAAGTCCTGACATCAACAGGGTAGAAGCAGAAGACACACTTCAGGAGTCAAACCGAACAGTGCGTTTCTATTACCTGGTGTGGACAATGATTCTCTGACGCAGCAGGGTGTGGTGCGCAGTTTGGAGAAGGAAAAATGACTTTCTAGTGAAGTTCGTTTACGGCCATTGGTTTGGACCTGTCAGTAATGAGGTTGGCAGGGTGAATATCTGGGCTTTTCCCCAGATGTCGAGTCCCGGCCGCTGACTGTGTGTTATGCTGCTGCTACATGGACGGATTCCCCGTTCCCCTATGCATAATATATGCGGTCAGTGGCGGTTGCGGCGGCGGCGGCGGCGGCTATGAGGACGCACGCTTCTGTACTCGGAGTGTACTTGTTTACTAGCAATACGGAAGCGAGCACAGACATGGCCTTACCATCACAGCCAATTCCCGGGACGGTGGAAAAGAGCAGGACTGCCCGGTGCCCAGATCCTGAGACTTCAGGCAATGGTTCGCGTCTGGGTGGAAGTAGAAGCGTCTGTGTCACTGGAGCGGCGCTAAACGGTACAGGCTCGACGTCACATAACTGCCCAGATGTTCCACAAAGAGAAAATAGCTCAGCCGCGCGTAAATAGCGTTGCCCCCTACTGGTTCCACAGTAAAGGCGGCGGTTTATGAGTCGCGCCGAATGTTCTGGGCCAAGCAGGCGACCAAGCTATCGTAATCGAGCTGCAATATTCCCTACAGTCTCGCCCAGCATCGTTACGTTTGACATGTCAGTACTGAAATAACTACGAAGCTGCCGACTATTCAGTCCATAGGCACTCACTGGCTGATATTGTCAGTGCTGGATTCCGTACTGGCACTTCTCTTCTGGCACTAAGTCCAGTTTAACTTCTTCCATTTATACTGTTCAGGCATGGGGTACTTACTTTAGAGTTGATAATCATGTTTGATGTACCCTTCTCACGGAAATCTACGCATAATGTGTGTGTGTTTGTGTGTTTGTGTGTGTTTGTATGTGTATGTGTGAGTGTGTGTGTGGGTATGTGGTGGTGCGTGTGTGGGTATGTGAGTGGGTGTGTGGGGGTTTATGGTGGGGGTCTTGTGGGGGATGGGTGTGTGGGAGGGAGCAGGGGTAGAATAACTTTGTGATAATTGATTTAAACATTACATTTTTTACCTTGTTGATGTATTCTTGTACATTATTTATGTAAGGCGTTCGGATTTTACGAACTTTACATTAGCTTGGTCCGAAACGACAGGACGCTACAGTATGAGATCTTCAAAAAATAATAACTACATTATATCAACAAAAGGCAGTTGCTGTTAATCTCATGTACCAAAAACTAACAAAATAAACTCTATCAATATGGACAATGGCATGGAACAAACAAGTTGAAGTGAAACGCATTTTGGAGATGAACTGAGCAGGTAGTCAATGATACCGTAAAACTCCCATTTAGCAAGAAAATTGCGAACTTCAGCGCAGAAAGGGACAAGACCAGAACAATACATTATTCCTTTTAACGTAAATAAGGTCGGAACCGAGGGTAAGTGGATTCATGTCGTTAACAGAGCTAGGCTGCAACCCAGCAAGAAAAATAAAAATCTTTATTCATCTCTAGCGTAACGGTAATTGGCTGAAGCCATACTTTGTGACATGGACACGACATGGTGGGTAGATCCCCATTACATAAAAGCATTTTGAGACCTTAAGGCCCTGTCTCTCTCTCTCGTCTCGCGTCGGACCGTACTAGTGTATGGAAATAAGAGAGAGCTTTGAGAGCTTTGCTTTCTGCGAAGTGAGGACTATATGCTTCACGTATCGTGGCGACAAATAGCAAAGTAGTAGTTAATTATTCCTGCGGGAATTTTTGGTTCAAAGAAACTGTGCACGTCGCTCCAACCCATAGCGAGTGTACGCTAGCCATTATTTCGACTAGGGGAAGATAACGTTCTACAGAATGCAGGAAAGCGGCGACTGAGTGAATTAACTCACAGCCGGAGTAGGGAATTAACCTTTCAGATCCAGCACAGAGACATCGCCGTTGCAAATGCCGCTTGATAAAGTACCATCACGCATTAGGCCACAGTAAATGTAGAGAGTAGTTTTCGCTCACTCCAACTTGCGTACGCTCTGACCATTGAATATCACAAGTTAGGATACTAACCTACCCTCACATTGTGTACATGAGAGTTTTTTTTCATTGGTTCGAAAAGTAAATTTATTCTCCACCAACTCAGTGCATTGACAAAATACGACAATGTAGGTTTAAGTGAGCTGATAAGGATTTTAACAATCATTCTTTCCTGTGATAAAAATTTATTCATGTGTAGAGATAGCGATTTTAATAATTGTCATTTCAGTAAGTCCAAGAAGTAAATAGTTTGTTATTGAGTGTCAAAAGTAATTGAACATGATTGTTGAGTAGCCCCTGAAATCAAAGTTGATAAAGTATATGTAGAATAAAAAAGGGAATAGCTGTTTTGTATTTCTAGAGTAGTCCCCAAACTTTCACTTTTATTAATTGATGCATTGTAGGTACATGACAGCAGCCCTTCTAATGAATTTTGTTATGATCTGCCGCTGATATTAATTGCCTTACAGGACAGGTTTATATGTATTTGGAATGTCTGTTTTGCACTCTGGGCTTGAGAAGGCAGTTCAGATGTTTTGTCCGGTTGCGCACTATGTGGTAAGCTAAATTTGCACATATTAGTACACTCAATGTGCAGACACAAAGGTTGGATGTACGACATTTTTACATAAAAAGAATGTTGTGACTCTTCAGAACTGTCATAGAACAATTTAGGTATGTAAAAGTAATTAACTTGCGGGTCTGTTGAGTTTTACACAGTGTATTGCACGATAATCGAACTATTAATCCTACCATCAGTAGGCGATAACAAGCAACATGAGCATAAAGCGGTATGCGGTCGGTCGGGTTGACCTCTCAATAACCTTTAAACAATCATTCGACCTACAGGGGTTGATTTCAGGTTGCCTGCTCCTTCACTCTGTGATAGCAGATGTAGTTAGGCGACAAAAGCAGTGTTGACGTTAAAATTCTACTAAATGTCTACCTAGCAAAGTCCATGTAACTACAGTAGATGGGCAGTAACTGAAAGTCGGTTAAGCTATCGGACGTTCGGGATTTTTGCAAGACTCATTTGAAAAAAATGTCTCAAATTTCCTTTAAATTGGTTTATTGTCTTTAAAAAACGAAAATGGCTATCAAGTCCGTATTTAATAACACAACATCAATTATTCAATGTTACGGACTGTCTCTGTTAAAGGTTCACACCCAAAAACAGCCAGAAGATATTTAGTCCGACAAGATATTTTCAACGTTCTAAGCAGTCTCTGACCCACGACTACTTGCGAATTAACGCATTCAATCGTTCAGTAGGCTTCTTGTAAAGAAGTGTTTGCCATAGTGTCTCGTAACCTGCTGAAACGCGCGGGAAATGCTGAGTGTCTTTTGGCTAGCATGTCTACCAGCCAATCAGATCATCCCGAACACTTCTATTCTTGCGGTATTTCTAATGTCAGACAATCAGATCATCACATTAATCTAGACTAGAAACCTCATATTTCCGAAACCAAATAAAATCTAATGAAAAAACACTTCCTTTCAAGAAAATAAATTACTAATAAATTTAACACTCAGCGCTAGTTCTGGGTGCCTTTTAAAAATCAAGCTCACTCGGACGTAGGTCACAAATTCCCCTAATGCACAACTACTTTCTCGCCCATACTTTTACATAATTTCAATATAATATCACATTCTCACAACAAGTATGTCCTCCATTCACTCAGTCAGTCTCTTCAAAACGTTCAGACAACCAAAACATGCTAAAATTATAATTTTCCAAAGTATTTTTAATTACGTCAGAAATCTTTGGTAATGAAACTAAAGAAAATTGCAGTAAATTAGATTATTTGTATCTGTCCTCTTGGTTTTAGTTTAAATTGATACTACAGATGAATTCATTACAGCCCCTAGCTCAAGTTCACAATGCCAGTAAGGTTATGTGTTCTTTGTTAAAAATTCGTATCTCCAGGACTATGGAAGTTACTGATTTGAAATTTTAACAGTGTGTTTGTCATTCATAGAATTTGGTATGCTAAGTATGAAACGATCGATTAATATAAAATAGTACTTCTTCAGATTCACAGAGAGTGTGTGTAACTTGTCGCACGCAACGTTAGGCAAGTGCAGGGCTCGCTCTGCCCAGCAGCCAGCGTCAGCTGTGCCAGCGTGAGAGCTAAATTCTGCTCTCCTACCGGCTTCAAGGCAAGCTATGCTTTCAATGCGAGACGACAATTCGAAATAATTTGCTACATCACAAGTAGTTGATTTTATTTCGAGTATCGATGCTTTGGTGATTAGTAGTAGAAATAAAATTCCTCTTCAGGAGCTACAGATTTCTAATTCGTAAATTATATTCTATAATGGAACGTTGGTTTTTAACTATTTGTGGACAGTGTGTTTTGCTGTGCCCAAATTCCTCAGCGAACGCAAAATTTTTTATAAGGAAATTACAGTTTACGACGGCATTTACTAAAGACAAAGACTAATATTTGAATATCTGAAGTAAACATTATTTTATATGGTGAAGGATGCAAAAGCAGTTGACTTCTTTTTTTTAACAACACCATTCAGGTGGAGGTTAAGTTTTTGAAGTGTGTGTGTGTGTGTGTGTGTGTGTGTGTGTTTGTGTGTGTATACGAAATTAAGAGGCGTATGTCTTTGATAGTTACGTCATGTTATGTAGGTGTCTTTGAACATAAGACAAAGTCAAGGGAAACTTACGTAATTTTTTCGGAAACATTGGATATCGTCTAACCAGGGGCTAATTTAAATGAAGCTTGAGCAATTCGACAGGTAAACTCTGATATTTTGGCCTCATGTTAACCCTTCGGTGTCACTGGCTGGAGAGCGTCATTAATAAGAGCGGCGAGGCTTTCCGTCAACTTGTGTTAAGACATCATTGCCCTGGCATGTAGGTAGTCCTTGTACTTGATGCCACTGGTATCGTAAAGTGACAGTAGTCGGCATAGATATACTTTTATCGTGTGTCAGCGTGCATATAATGCCTGTCACTGAACAGGGAACATCGCCATATCACTGTGCCAGAAATGTTTGTTGCTCTCAGGACACAGGGAAGATACACACATGAAAGCTCCGGCATAGTCCTACAAGAATACGAAGTTACTTGTAATTGACATGAAAAATTAGTGGTTCGTGCATCACATCAAGCGGTCACACCGAAGGTTGTTTCTGGCCAGTGTACCGCCAACATGCCTATGTTGGACTGAAGAGCATCATCGTTGACATCCTCTCAAAACTCATTTATACCCGTGACTCTCAAGGTACATTAGCGGTTACACCTAAGTGCTAGCCGACGTCACTGCATTTGACGTCCTGTCTAGACTTATAATAGTAAGGGTGTGAAGAACATGACTAGATAAATTAAGGAGCAAATAAGATACATACCGATACATGGTACAGAAGATGTTACAGGACTAGTTCTATTTTAAGATGTACTTCTGTAGTATTATATGGCTAAAAAAGATGAACGCCGCTTCAGTTCTTAAGTCCTAACCATCCGAACTGATCTCCTGTTCTCTAGTGCTCTCACAGGGGCTAGGACATTGCGATAACACCCCGTTTGGACGTAATTTATAATGAAGGTTTTTGTCTGCAGAGGTGGCGACTGACGCAGATACTTAACAAAAATCGTAAAAAGCAACTCCATCCCATGTAGTTGTACCACTCGCCAGCGTCCAACCACTAGTACAGCTTGTGCGCCTGTACAAAAGGCTCTGGAGCCCCGGCTACAATAACTTTTCGAAGAATGTGAACGACGGTATTGATGGCATTTCAGAGGTGCCAGTGGACTAGATCTGAAAACCAGCACCACATGGCCAGTAACAGCAACAGAAAGAGCATTAGCTCCGCCAGTGCTAGGGGCGGTTCAGCCTCCCCAGTCACCAACCCTGTTAGTCGTGCAAATGACTCCCTTATCGAAGCCGATTTCGTGGAAGTCGCCAACCTACCCGGGCGTACAAGATGGTACAAGATGGGTCAGTGCCCCCTCTATTGCCAGATCATAAGGGCCACGAAGGGAATTTTTACCTTACACGTCGCTCATTGATTCGGAGGACGAAGGATGCGAAATTAGGCTCAGTATTCACCGTGAACAGCGCATATTCTAATGGTCACGTGCCTGCAAGGTTAAAGTCGACCATAGCTACACGAACCAGAAGACCAGTTCTCAGTGATGACCACAATAGATTTTTCACCATATCTGGTGACGCCGGACACAGCTATTACAACGGTATGTCAGTAGGAGTGTGATAGTCGGACGAGGGACTTTGTGCTGTAGATCTTTCTACTGGAAGTTTATTTTCTTTTCTTTTGCGTTGTATGTGTCATGTTAAAAGAAAAGTGAACATCATTTAATGGCACTTAGAGACGCAAATTCAATCTCACGCTAAACAGTCGGTTATGCTTCTGTATATTTTTAAATGTACAGATTACCTACACAATATTCACAGTTAAATTTTGAATTTAATAGGTGAAATTTCAAAGAAAGATTTTACGTTTGCGTAGTACAACAACATTACTGTTCAAAGATGCTAAGCTTTTTGCTGAACACCGTTATATATGATGTTACTGACAGTATATCATCTTCGCTTTTATTCCGTTATCCTCATGCGTCGGAATCTATCTTGCGCACAATTGTGGTATATCTTTCGAGTAAAGAATGTCTACAGAAATTCACCATTTTGTCAAAAATAATTCCATGAATCAATTTTGTATACAACACCAACTTTCGCTTTGAAAAATAGTGACAGTGTTGCGAACTTTGTTGGGATGTACACCTGTTGCTGCTGACTAAAATATGCTGTATCATTCTTAACAGTGATCGATTTGACTGGGACTGCTAGACAGTACAATATAATGAATTGGTTTAATAATACGTGTGCATTAGTATACTACATTTTAAAACTGCTATTTTTACATGTTCACATTCATTCCTTCCTTTTCCAGATTACTTTGGCATGGATTTCATTAACTCGAAGGATGGCAGTAGCTGGTATGTACACATTTCCTTCTAGATACCTACATGTTACCACTGACTGTATTATATATCTTTATTTTGAGGAACTAGTCTCTAGAGTTCGTGTTACGATTACAACGTTATTTGACTTCAAAAGCAAAAATTTTTCTTATACAGTCCAAGGTCGATTGAGGACAGTTACATTCTTACTTAATAAAATATTTGCTTGTTTGGATTTAAACAGTTTAGGAATGTTTACTCATTTTGTGCATTCAAAATTACATCTTACAGTAATGTACTTCATAAACATGTTCGAAGAAAGTAACACAAAAAAAATAATGAAAGCTTTCGCCTACAAAAAAATTGCCCCATTGGTCTTAGAACCAGTTGTAACAACACATACTGCCTCAAAGAGGATACTTGATTATCAACCACTTTACTTGAACGTACGGAGGAGCCCAAGGTGATCCATCTGTAAAAGATATCCAGAAACAGTGAATACTAGAAAAATTACCAAACTGGGGCTTCAACGTACACTGGCATCTAAAAGTAATAATACTGGTACAGATAGAGTGAAACACGCAAAACTTGCACAGCAAATATTGCAAAAATATGAAGTGTTATTCAAGAGAGATTTTTCACTGAATGGAATAGTAGTCAGGTGCCCGTATTGTAAACAACTCAACAGATTGTAATAATAATTAGAAATTGTATTTTTGTACAAACATACGCTTTTTTAAAATGGAACAATGTGCATTAGGGTTAACAAACTGAGAGTAGGGTGAATAGAATGCCAGTGTTGTCTGTTGCAGGATTCCATTGCGGTTCGTTTACGATATGAATTTCCAACTCTTACCAAAAGCATAGTCCTCACTGTTGGTGGCCGTCATTGTGGTGTGTCATCATCTCGTGGAGTACTATACAGCACACGGTCGTGTGCCAGAATCTCAAAGTCCGTCTACCTCTGCCACACGATTACATTATCTCCCATAAGGTACTATTTCTGTTATGTGTTTTTAATGTGGTTTCTACAAGATTCTCATTCCTTTTCGAACTACCTTAAGAAGGGCACAGCTTGTCCATTGTTAGTATTTAAATGTTTTTGAAACATAAGTTTAGGAAATGTCTATAGGCATGAAATACTACCAAAAATATAATAAACACAATCTACAACACCATACTAGAACAGTTAGCGCTCCATGCCACCAGCCCCAGTAGTCAGCAAGGAGTATAAGGATGAACAACCGTATTTTGAAGTTTTTTTTTGTTGTCTAGACAGTATTTATTATTTTTTTGGTCATTAGTGTAATCCTAATGCACCAGAATGACTTAAACTACAATTAACTTACTTTTAAGATGAACTTATTGAGTCATGACCTGTATTTGATGCATGTGATCCACGTGATGCTGCTATGTTCAGTACCAGCAGCGGGCAAAATACCCGTAGATTCAATTTAATTTAGTGACAAGGACGTGCTCTATTGTAGAATAATCACCACCCACATACGTCTAAAAATATGTTTAAGAAAAGAAATACTCTTTGCTTCATATTTTTGCCTGCCATTCAAACGATGCCTACTGTCCAGCTATTACATTTACCAATATGGACCGTTAGTACACTTAACCTACTCGTAAAAGCACTACTTATACCGAATAGCGCACCCTACAGATAACATAGCACTAGGCAGCTCTAGGTTTTTGGCACTAGCTTTGGTATTAATAATAACCCGGTAGAAATCTCTCTGGCGTAAGGAGGAAAAACCGCAGTCTGAGTCCCCTTAATGTTCAATCAGGGGAAATTCTTCACTATTGACATCTTACATCGATAATTAACCTTAGCCTAGGACTACAGAGTTCACCCAATTATTTGAGGTGGCCACGCTACTTTCAGCTCACACTAACGAATCAGGCGCTATGTTATGTCTAACCAAATCAACTACCGTAAGTACGGCTACTAACACCGTTCGCAATGAGGTCATAAACCAACATTATGGCACACTCAAAGAATAGTCTCTCTACAGTAATGGCCAGCAGAATCTTTTAAAAAATTTCACCCTCACACGCAAGTAATACTGACTTCAGTCTCCAAACACAAACAAAATATGTTAAATCACTCATCGTTTAACAAACGGAGTACCAGAAGCAAGTCACATCAACAGCCCAGCAGGACGGACCGAATTAATATCCAAAGCAACTGTTCAATGCAGTGGAAACCTACAGTTTCATCGACGATTCAGTTTCACTGTTCGTTCTATTCATCAACGAAGTCACTGCAAGACCCAGTTATCTACCATGTTCCTGAACAGCATGATTCCAACAATTGGGTGACATCTGAACAAGAAGGAGCTAACAACGTAACGAAACCAAAGTGTCGCTGTCCTGCAATAGTTGAACACCATGTAACACCACGTGACTTTTCCATGTCAGCCAAGCACGTTTCCTCAGCACGGAGCCATCACATGACAACCCAGAACCTTGCCACGCAAGACCGATACCACAGCAAATGGCCCCACATTCCACAAACACACAGTTTGGAATTGACAGGCGGATGAACACCCGGCAAAATCTTCCCTTCTCGCACTCCGGCAGATACAATATAATTTTTAAATTACCCTAGGCCGCTACCAGTAGCCAAGTTGAAGCAGACAGTGTTACTCGCCGGAGGGTTTCACTTGGGAGATGTGAGCGTGAAGTAGCTTACCACTCTCATCATCCTTAATCTGGACGGTCGCCACGATAAGAAAACTTGACACGACCTCTTAAAGGGTGCAGAAGTGTTCTTGAAACTTTCTCGCTGTCCTAGCTTATCACCGCAGACTTGATGAGAAACATGTGGTCACCGATCTGGTAATCGGAATGTTACTTCTCATTATTATACCTAAAAATCTTGCCTGTTGTTCACTGCTCACATATTTTTTTAAATGAACACACCAGAATTTGACTATATTGTTGTTTATTTAATTACGGCCCAGGTTTCGGCCTCCCATGCCATTTCCAAGTGATTGGGTTTCTGTCATTTACATATATTGCAGGACATCAAGCTCAAAATTGGCCATAAATTAAGGAAAATATTCCTTTCCCACGGAATGCCGGATGTAAAATCACCACGTTGTAAAAAAAATTAGTAAGTAATAACCTCTTTCTCCACACATTACTGAGTGGGGAGGTGGGTGAGAAGGAGGACAAAACAGCAGGGAACCTCCAACTTGCTGCACTCGCTGGACAGTGTGTCTAAGGCATTCAGCCTGACTGGGTTGCCTGCCAAAACGTCTCTGACGATTGTCTGGTTGAATGCATATGCGACACTCATCGGTGAAGAGAACGTGATGCCAGTCCTGAGCGGTCCATACGGCGTGTTGTTGAGCCCTAGTGTACCGCGCTGCATGGTGTTGGTGTTACAAAGATGGACCTCGCCGTGAACCTTGGGAGTGAGGTTGAGCATCATGCAACCTATTGCGCACTGTTTGAGTCGTAACACGACATCCTCTAGTTCTGTCTTCTATTCCACTGCTGAGTAGCACTATAGTACAGTTCTAACTTCTCTGGAAGCTATATTATCATCGGAACTCTACCGATAGCTAAGTTTCATTCTACATGCATTCAGATTTCAGATCTGGAATTCTCTCTCTGGTCTACCAGACTGTGTGATTGATTATGGACACTTAGTCCCTTGTTAAATGCTCCATAACCTTGTTCCGTTGTGTTTTGCAAGCATTAATACATATTTCAGTAGCGGTTCGGGAAGATTTCACCTGCATTTTGGTTATCATGTTAACAAACACCTAAGAATTGTGGCAATTTAACACGTTACATGGAACTGAAATTTTATTAGAAACAAATTTTCTTTAGGGCCTATAAAAGGCGTTATTCTCACCGAATCGTGAAACAAAGTTAGCGCTGCTTTGGAGCAACAGAAAGGCGCTATAGGGTAAATGAAGTCTTCACTTCGGGGTTCTTATTTGAAGAGGATCGTCTGCAACAGGTATGTAAACGAATAAGAGTCTCCATGATCAACAAATAATTATTAAGTATCTATAATCCGAGATACTAGAAATAAACTACTCCAGAGTGAGTTATTTCGTTCCACTGGTTTGGTCGTTGGACATGAGGAGGGAGTTTACTCCTACCATTTGCTAAGGATCACCTACATCATATGGAACGGAGATCTTTAGCGCTGGCCCTTTGAAGACATATCGCCAGTGCCCATTTCCCGCAAATCGTAAAGTGTTAAGCGATGTTATGACAACGGTTTTCGTACCTATCAAATAATTGCAACGTGTTATTTTCAAACAACAATTACGCGTGGAAGAATGATATCACATGGAACCAAACGGCGCAATTGCTACGATACTATAAATATGGACTTCACTGCCTAATTTGCTGTTCTTTCTCGGTGGAAAACTAATTAATTTTGTTGGAAATCTATAAATTTATGTTGAGAGGACACCTTTAGTGTAACAGTGTAACATCTGCGAACTCTGTAGACACATGGGAAAAAGAGTCATAAAAGTTAAGGGTGATCTAACATAAAAATGTTTTATTCTAATATCCACAGCCCAACGCTCGTGCTAACTGAAGACGCAGAACGCATTCAGCAACGTATAGAAAGTTTTATACACTGGCACGTATGGGATTTAAAAAAAAATGAAAGCTTTGTAACCCTATGCTTAAATCAAAATTTATTTTTAGTCTTGAAGGAACTGAAGGAATCCTACTGACGTATACTGTACATTGAATTAGCCCATATTTTCTGTTTTCTTCATAAATCAGGACTTACTTTAAATTGAGAAAGTAAGTTATTTCACGTTAATATTGTTCGGAGATTCCACATTGCTCGTCTGTCTTGAGTTACAAAGAAGACATTCTTACGATACTAATCTTGTTGTTTTCGAGTTTTTAAATTAATATCACAGAAATCATATTAGTGTGATAGTGACTCCGAGTGCACCTTCTGTCAAGAAGACGAAGTTGCACTCTTTATTTCCTGGTATTGGTATAACCAGGAATGTAGAGAGTGTTTATTTTAACTTGAGATAACTAAATACTTCGAAAAGGAAACATCGTACGAAAGAGTTAATGTTAGTAACGGGGACATCTGTCTGTGCTGATCACCCATCCTGCGTGGGCGGGGTCGATCTTTTGTATTTTCAAATGAGACCAGTCTGTTTTTATTGAATATAACCGTTCTATGCCAAAAAATAGGTACGTTCGACTCAATCCATTGTTTCCCATTCGTCGCATATGTCGCTGTAATTTACAGATAGCATGTTTGCCTGTTTTTGCAACTAAGAACCGACGCATCTGAGTGTACATTACATTGACAATGTAAATGTAACCTTTGTGTTCTAACGGTTTGTACTGATGTTCGAACATTACGTGAGTCTTGCTAATGTCAGCGTACAGTAGAAATAATATAGCGGGGCGTTGACGATTGTAGCAAATAAGCAACTCGTATGATTATGTATCTTTCTGTTCCCTACAGGGTAGATGTGGTGAGTCCCTAGACCATCGGAATGCTTCCTTCGGTGGTCGCCCTCTAACCCCGCCACGAGAATGACTGATTTCAGTGTGTGTTTCAATCAACCGCCGTAACTTCCGCGTTGGCCGCTAAGCGGCTACGGCCGAATACAAGCCACAACCATTTTAAGAAGGTAAAATATCCATGAAATGATGGTGACAAGAGCACCTGCCGTGGATACTCAGCGAAATCAGGCACCTCAAGGTGCAGAGGCAAGAGAGCTTACTGAAGGCAAGCACTCCAACGGTGAGGGATAAGGGTACTCGCCGATATGGCGTATCCCGATGGGAACAGAAAAGTACGACACCCACGTCGTTGTTTGTGGATCAAGTTAAACGCTATTTCTAACCGAAATAGGAGCGGCTAACCGTATTGTACTGCAAAATCAAATTTAAAACACTAAACTAAATTTAGAATATAAATATCAACCGCTATAACATAAAGATTACATTTATACCATAAATGAAATGTAGAATCGAAGGTGTTTGTTCTTAATTGCAAAACCAGGCACACTGTACAGTATATCTGTTGATTACAAAGCTAGCTGTCAGGAATGGAAAACAACACTTTGAATGTACTGTACAAAGGTTTTGGCTTAGAATCCGAAAATGCAATGAAAATTGGGTTCCCAGTTGAAAAGGCAAAGTTGTCACCGCCCACGCAGGTGTTTTTTGAAGTAGCCAATTGTAGCACAGACAGGTCTTTACAAATATTAGCTTTTCACGTAAACCTGTTTTTTTGTTCGTTGCGTCGTTTTCGAGATATTAAGGTCTCTCAAGTTAAAGCGAACACCAATATATTGGCGAACTGAAGGATATATCTTCCGATTCTTAACTTTCCTCTGGAGAGACAGCCTGCCTGTGATACGAAGCCGCTGTCGTTCACCTCTTTTCGTCTCCCCGCCACTAAAGCTGATACCGATTGTGAAATACTGCGTGTGTCGGCTTTATCTCACTCCACACTTGACTCGGGTCTACAGAAATCGCCATTATATCGTGAGTAATGCTGCTTATAATGTGACAACGACATTTATCTTTCTTACGCGCTTTGGTTTATTTTCACTTTTGATCGTGTGACGTACGAGCTTTCAGTGGTTTCCTGTCTTTACTCAGCAATGTAGCAAGCGCTTCCGTGCGGGGTTGGAGTCATTTTACCGTAGTAGACGTTTCCGTTTGTCCAAATAATTATTTTTGCATTGTAGGCGAGAAATTGGCTATGCTCTTTTGTCTCATATCGTTGACGGAAACGAAGAAATATAATGAAACTACCAGAGCAATGAGGGACTCTTGCTTGAAACGTAGAAAGTATGTGTTTTCAGGTAATGGCCTACCCTACAGGTAACTATGTTATTTAGTCGACACAGAATTACACAATAGACATATTTCTTTTTATCCAAAGTTCTATATTCATTCATAAGCCTATATCGAATTTTTACTGTCGAATTATGTAACAAGTTCCTTTCGCCTGTCTTGTTTTAGCTTTCTTCTTTATCCGATTTATCAAATAACAAAACAGTATTTCTCTTGATACTAAAAGCCATACACCGCTAATAAATGAGCAAACGAATGTTTCATTCCTGCGTTCTGGTTGGCGTAGCTGCTAATGCTGGTAGTTGAAATTACGTTCGGCTGTGTATAACATATTATACCCAGTATTTAGCCACACTGACCCTACGACTTATCTTAGAAGCTAGATTAAGGAAAGGCAAACCTACGTTTCTAGCATTTGTAGACTTAGAGAAAGCTTCTGACAATGTTGACTGGAATACTCTCTTTCAAATTCTGAAGGTGGCAGGGGTGAAATACAGGGAGCGAAAGGCTATTTACAATTTGTACAGAAACCAGATGGCAATTATAAGAGTCGAGGGACAAGAAAGGGAAGCAGTCGTTGGGAAGGGAGTGAGACAGGGTTGTAGACTCTAACCGATGTTATTCAATCTGTATATTGAGCAAGCAGTGAAGGAAACATAAGAAAAATACGGGGTAGAGAAATAAAAATTTTGAGGTTCGCCGATGACATTGTAATTCTGTCAGAGACAGCAAAGGACTTGGAAGACCAGTTGAACGGAATGTATAGTGTCTCGAAAGGAGGATATAAGGTGAACATCAACAAAAGCAAAACGAGGATAATGTGAATGTAGTCGAATTAAGTCGGGTGATGCAAAGGGAATTAGACTAGGAAATGAGACACTTAAAGTAGTGAAGGAGTTTTGCTACTTGGCGAGCAAAATAACTGATGATGCTCGAAGTAGAGAGGATATAAAATGTAGACTGGCAATGGCAAGGAAAGCGTTTCTGAAGAAGAGAAATTTGCTAACATCGATTATCGATTTAACTGTCAGGAAGTCATTTCTGAAAGTATTTGTATGGAGTGTAGCCATGTATGGAAGTGAAACATGGACGATAAATAGTTTGGACAAGAAGGGAAAAGAAGCTTTCGAAATGTGGTGCTACAGAAGAATGCTGAAGATTAGATGGGTAGATCACATAACTAATGAGGAGGTATTGGATAAGATTGGAGAGAAGAGAAATTTGTGGCACAACTTGACTAGAAGAAGGGATCGGTTGGTAGGGCATACTCTGAGGCACCAAGGGATCGCCAATTTAGTATTGGAGGGCAGCGTGGAGGATAAAAATCATAGAGGGAGACCAAGGGATGAGTACACTAAACAGATTCAGAAGGATGTAGGTTGCAGTAGGTACTGGGAGATGAAGAAGCTTGCACAGGATAGAGTAGCATGGATAGCTGCATCAAACCAGTCTCAGGACTGAACACCATAACATCAGCATCAGCCACCGGGAGAGGTGTGAAATAGGAGAAATCTCAGACTTCAACGCAACGCTGTTTCGAGGGCATAGCAACCTCCTTCGTCCACAGTGACTACACTACGTTACGAATGGATGAAGCACAGTAGGAAAGCCAAGTTGTAGCAGGTGAGGCTGCGTAACATTGAATACTATGACACAAAACCATTAACTTACTGACGCAGAAGTAACAAGACATACGAGTCTGAATTTCGTATTTAGTAGTCTACAGATCGCCATTCAAGTCGGCGTTTGCAAACTGTACAGCTGTAATCAGGAAGCAGTATCTGAAGCTTTATGCTCCGTAAACGACCGGAATTGACCCCTAGAAGCATCTGATTGTGTTATTTAGACGAAGGATGGGCTTAAGAAGGGTTTCATGGATCAATTTACATTTTGCTTTCAAAGGGATGCACTTACAACTCGTTTTCTTCGAACAACAAAACTGCTATTGGATGTTTGCATGTGTTTTATAATGTTACTATGAATGAAACAGTAGGCCAAAGAATTAAAGAAACTTAAGGGAAAGAAAGAGGATGATTAATACAACGAACAAAAAATGCTAAGCTGCAAATTGCACTTCTATTTTCTTGATGAGTAGTTTCGGGTTGGGATCCATTTTCATATAATTTTGATAGTCAAAATGGTATTTTCCAAAGTATAAAAACCATGTCAAGATAAGGGACATACACGTAAAGAAAAGTGAAAATGAAAACGTACGGAGCATACAGAAGCCACAATAATTTAAGGAGCAATAATGATTTATATACCTTCTGTTGATAGACAATTTGCATTGCATGAAACACGACTTCGTATTACATATTCATATGTTCATATCCAGCTTAGTGTATTCGTATATTTTAACTGTAACTTTTTGTCCTGCTAATATTCCTTTAACAATAGTCGCTAGACGGAAGTTAAGAAATCCATCGAAGGGTTGAAAGTGACCGCATCATCCAACTCATTGATGTTTAAATTGTTTTGACATAATGTGTCGATTAACGAATAAAGAATCTAAATGTGCCCAGAAAATTTCTATGTGAAATTTAATCCTGGACAGTAAGACTTGTGACAGGCTCACAAACTGTTCTATTGTGTGCCAAGACCAGCTTGATTTTCTGCCACGAATTTTCTACCCAACTCTGAATGTCGCATAACGTGCATAAATTGTGAGGCCTTGAAAATTGTGCATATGTATTAAAAGTTCCCTGGGTTACGCGACATTGAAATCGAACATTATTACTGCCAGGACAAACTTTCCAAGTAGGTTGCTAGACCAACAGGAAGAACAACCTCTGGTATTATTTTCTGCCGCAGCGAAGAACGTAACGTGTGGTGGCGGCTGCATATTGTTCCTCGCCTCTGGACTCTCCGCAGTCCGCTGACGGCGAACACTAAGTTGTTCAGTGGGCGGCACACGTCAAGGGCTTTATAGAGCAAGTTCTCCGCGCGTAAGGAAAGTCGGCGGAAAAATTCCGTGTGGCTCTCTGGGGCACGGAAAATATGACTTTTTCATGAAGCAATCTCACACACTGGAATCTGATGTTTTTCGACTTACAGAAAAAAATTTTGTTTCGCCTTGGTGTTTTCCATTCAGAAAATGCAACAAGTAAAATTTCCTTTCCCTACTAACTATTAGAGGATGGACACGAGAAAGTAGCCTAATGCTTTCGAAGCTAAAATTGGAAAATGCCAGTTTTGTAGATGGTGAGACTGCTCCGCAGATTACGACGTCTATATATGTACATGTAAGTTAAATCCGATCAAAGTTTACGTAATACCGATCCTTCTCTGGTTCCTAAATCATCATCAGCGATTTCCCTGTATGTAAGGTGCATACTTTTCCCTCATAGTTGAGAGGTGGAGAAAATATTCTCACTGATCAGTAGTTCTACTGGCACCGCATTTCGTCAAGCGTTAATTCTGAAGATTTGCAGGCGGCTTATCACACGGTATGTTTCCAGTTTCCAGAGTTAATCATCTCACTGTAGTTAAGACATGTCATAAGACTTTCTGAATAGTTGGATTCATTCTCTCTGATTTCTGTCATCATATTTTACTCTATTTTACCCTTTGTGCTGTCTTCCGAACATTTGGTTATTTTGTTCCTCTTCACTCCTAGCTGTTTCCACAATACGGTTTCTTTATCGTCTAGAGGGTCAAAATATATTTTTGTTTTTATGGGAATTTTCTTCTTTTATACCTAAATCTTTGGAATGAATTAAACTCAATTTGTGCTCAGTGAGTTGAGTTCTTTAGTTTAATAGATGAAAATCCAGGCCACAGTATAGTCCGTACAGCGATGATGACTTCGCTTAGTTTGAAGCTACCACTGGTTCCACCACTCGGAACGGAAAATCCAGGCCACAGTATAGTCCGTACAGCGATGGTGGCTTCGCTTAGTTTGAAGCTACCACTGGTTCCACCACTCGAAACGGAGATTCAACTCACTTAGAGACTGGTTGGAGATATGCGACTGGTAGATGGGTAAGAAGTAAGTGGTGTCACTAGATTGTTACGAAGGATTACTTGAGGTTAGTTCGCCTGCAAACAGTATCACCACATCTGATTACTATTTGGAGCTCGAAGTTCGTGGTATTACAGATTTTTTTTTGGTTAGAAAGACTGTAACGGGATTAAATCAGTTTCTTGATCCCAAAATCCTTAAACAGGAAGTAACAGGAACGACCAGAATAGCGATGTGCTGACCTCATGTCCATCTATACTGCATCTGAATCACGCAAATGCCAGAGTATGAAGCAATAGCCGGTTGGCACTGAATGGTTCGTCGGGTTAGGAGCGCGGAGCTCATAATATGCAGGTTGGGAAGCTATGGGTGTATTCAGAATGTAAAAGATAAAGGAGAGGTGGATGATGCCATCTGAAAGACACAAGATCAGGTGGGGATTTTTGTGACATACACTCCTGGAAATGGAAAAAAGAACACATTGACACCGGTGTGTCAGACCCACCATACTTGCTCCGGACACTGCGAGAGGGCTGTACAAGCAATAATCACACGCACGGCACAGCGGACACACCAGGAACCGCGGTGTTGGCCGTCGAATGGCGCTAGCTGCGCAGCATTTGTGCACCGCCACCGTCAGTGTCAGCCAGTTTGCCGTGGCATACGGAGATACATCGCAGTCTTTAACACTGGTAGCATGCCGCGACAGCGTGGACGTGAACCGTATGTGCAGTTGACGGACTTTGAGCGAGGGCGTATAGTGGGCATGCGGGAGGCCGGGTGGACGTACCGCCGAATTGCTCAACACGTGGGGCGTGAGGTCTCCACAGTACATCGATGTTGTCGCCAGTGGTCGGCGGAAGGTGCACGTGCCCGTCGACCTGGGACCGGACCGCAGCGACGCACGGCTTCTGCCTTGGTGCCAATGATGGTCGTATGCGTGTTTGGCGCCGTGCAGGTGAGCGCCACAATCAGGACTGCATACGACCGAGGCACACAGGGCCAACACCCGGCATCATGGTGTGGGGAGCGATCTCCTACACTGGCCGTACACCACTGGTGATCGTCGAGGGGACACTGAATAGTGCACGGTACATCCAAACCGTCGTCGAACCCATCGTTCTACCATTCCTAGACCGGCAAGGGAACTTGCTGTTCCAACAGGACAATGCACGTCCGCATGTATCCCGTGCCACCCAACGTGCTCTAGAAGGTGTAAGTCAACTACCCTGGCCAGCAAGATCTCCGGATCTGTCCCCCATTGAGCATGTTTGGGACTGGATGAAGCGTCGTCTCACGCGGTCTGCACGTCCAGCACGAACGCTGGTCCAACTGAGGCGCCAGGTGGAAATGGCATGGCAAGCCGTTCCACAGGACTACATCCAGCCTCTCTACGATCGTCTCCATGGGAGAATAGCAGCCTGCATTGCTGCGAAAGGTGGATATACACTGTACTAGTGCCGACATTGTGCATGCTCTGTTGCCTGTGTCTATGTGCCTGTGGTTCTGTCAGTGTGATCATGTGATGTATCTGACCCCAGGAATGTGTCAATAAAGTTTCCCCTTCCTGTGACAATGAATTCACGGTGTTCTTATTTCAATTTCCAGGAGTGTATTTGTGACCGTGAAGCAGTTATTTCTGTAGAAGAACTAGTTAACTGTCAACCGAGTAATTAACAATGTGAGTCTATGAACAGTTAGCGGTTATACCTCTTACTTCAGTTTTAATTGTGGGCCTTATTTTCTCAGAATTCTTACATTTGTGACAGTGAAAATTGTTCGTATGATTGTAACAGCACTGAATTTCAGAGTTTATATGCGTACGAAAGTAACCGGTAATTACCATTGAAGGGGGAGTGCTGCATCGTGTAAAGACGCTTCGAGGAATACATGTAGCGCATTGTTGACAGATGATAGGAAGCAATAACAGGTACTTATGATAACTGTGAAGACAAAATAACTGAATCTTTTGTTCAGTTATGTATAAGAATATTACTAAACGAAGCTAGAAAACAGTTCCGAAATATTGGAGATAAATCATTCTTTAATTTTATCCAATTCAAACTGATAATTGAAAAGTAATTTCAGTAATGTCACTCAGGAAGAATCTCACGTCAGAGGGTATGACAGCGACATTTAATATCTTCTGACTTATCGATGGCTTTCCAAAATACAAATATTAAGGAAAACAGTAAGTCATCATATATACCTCAAGTTTTTAAAAAACGTGTGCATTCACCTGTAACGCATTACCAATTCTGTAAGTATTTACTTACTGTACAACAGCAAGATTTGAATTTGCTTAACTTTCAACAAATATTAATTACAGCAGTTTCTGGTAAGAATTGTCTTCCTTCTTTAAATTTTTCTGTTGGTATCCATACTATCAGCTGGCTCATATGTCTCTCAGGTACAGAAATATTATTATCGACCAGAAGTTGACATAGCGCCATATTCCAGTAACTCGTTACAACAATTAATTTAAATTTTCTTGTAGACTAAGTCCACATTTATTTTTGAAACTTTAGTTCTTTTTCTTCCTCTTCATACATTTTCTATAAATGATAAGAGGTATTCTTAGTATAAACGTTTTCGTTCTACCAGCTCTAAATCACTCATACCATTTTACTGTGACGTAGAATTTCTTTAATACCCTTCGTATGAGCGCTTACACAAGCTTTCGAAAACACACATAACTATTGCGTAGTTATAAACTTTATCCTTGCCCTATAACATTATTTGGTCATCAACTGCAAACTACATCAACCAGTACAGATGTAGACTGATTCATAGCTTTCAGTGCTAAAAATGAGAAAGATGAAACAAATGCATCAACGGCAATATAGGTTGTGATTGAGGAATGAAAAGGAATAAGAATAGGTACGTCCGTGATCTGATCTTAGATTCATGGGACTGACGCATTCAAGGCAGAAAAGAAACTCCCCGTGAAAGAAATGTCACCCTTCGGTGACGTCAAACTTCTCTGACTGGGGCGAACGTTTCCCGAGGCATCTCGATGCGGTGTGCCATCTGCTTCCTAAATACTGGCACATCGACGGACGAGCGGCATGCCTGCAGAGCTCTTAAGCGGCAAGAAAACAAACGGCGCCAGGAATAACGCGCGAGCGGGCGTTCGCTAAACCCCGGCGCTGCTGAGCTGTGCTGTGCGTTTAGGCGGCAGAACACAAGTCTTGCAAAGCTCACTTTCTCTGGGATCATTTCCAGTTACGGTTCACTATCATACTATTTCCTCTCAGCCAAAAAATCTTAATAATACGTGTGACTATTCCAGGCTTGTCGCTTGTATCTTCCAAGTGATAAGATAAAACCGAACACCAGAATACCGCAGCTACTATTCATTATACTAACGAAAATCCATCATACGAACAGCCAGCGGAAAAGTTCTTCTATCGGAGCTCAAATCAGGCTAAAATGCTCTCCTTTTAAAAGACTGGCTGGAAAGTGAGATCCCTGCTGCCTCATTCTACCTTCCTCAGGAACTTTAACTCTTCCGAAAAGCGTTGGCATGCGTACACATTCGCGCTGTTTTTAACATGCAACTCATCTTCACTTCCCACAAGCTCCTTCAACAGTAATGCTCACACCCACAACTCCATCGCTGTAAGTCACTGATAATCATCCGTTCCCACTTGCCCGTTCAGTCCAACTAATCTCATTATCTCTTTTTGTCTCTCCTGTGTTTCAGCGACAGTCTCCTTCGTTCCTTGCAACTACTACCGTCTCGTCTCACTGTCACACGCTACGCCTTGCTCTCTGTCACTGCTGATGTCTCATTCATTCCTTCCCACTGCAGCTGTCTCTGTTCGCTGCCTTTTTTTTGCTCTCTCTCTAGTGGTCACTGTCACAGACACTGTCTGTCAGTATCAAAGACTCTCATCTATTCCCAATTTCTCATTCTCTTTATTCCTCTCCCACTGGGACTGTCTCATTCACTTTTTCCCTAGCACTGTTCTCCCACTGTCAACAATGCTCTACTACCACTGTGTCCTTATCTTTTACTCACGCGGGCATTGTCCCCTTCGCTCCTTCTATTAAACGGCCACCGTCAGCTAGCTTCCAGTATTATCACTTTTCTGTCTCTTTCCCACTGCCACTGGCTCCTTCTCTCTCGGAATAAAAAATGAGAATATGTTTGCCTGTAGAATTTTTGGAATCTCTACGAAAAGCGCTG
This sequence comes from Schistocerca americana, assembly GCF_021461395.2. Classification (NCBI taxonomy): domain Eukaryota; kingdom Metazoa; phylum Arthropoda; class Insecta; order Orthoptera; family Acrididae; genus Schistocerca; species Schistocerca americana. Next base: position 744,250,310 of record NC_060121.1, on the reverse strand, counting down.
ATGAGGGTGGAATGAGTCAGCTGGTAACGCACTTTAGAGTCTTTTAAAACAAGAACCTTCTCTAACCTCCTGTAGGAGCATTTTCCCTCTGGTTCGTTTCTCCTTCCTACCACAGCTGGGCATGTCACTCAAATGGGTCAGTAAAATTTTGATGGTTTACTTACGTGAAATTGTAATAACGCAGAACTAGTTTTACACTTATCACCGGATTTTACGCACACAAAAACTGAGCATGTGCCTAGTTTCTACATTGTGGGATTCCCAGAAACCTTCTGATGATAACGGGGACAATTTAGAGCGTATTACTCCGTGCAACGACACTTTATAAAGTAGGTTTTCGCATCATACCGGATATTACGTGCTTATTTCGTATTTACAAGTCGGATAACTTTGAACTTCGTAAATGGATAAAGACATAAAGAAAATATTCGAGGCTACTCGAGACTTCCATCTTTGGAATATACATTATAAAAATTATAGCCATTATCTGTGCATGGATGTCTTGGAATCTGCTTCTCCGTTTTCGTTCCAACTGATCGTGTTCTTTTTGGGTCGTTTCTCGACAAGGGATGAGAAGATGACGCATGTGGACAAATGGCGAGTGAACATACCGTTAAAATTGGAGTCTTTTCTGCGGTTATTTATTGCTTATATTTCGCCTCACGCCGGATTTTACGTGCAAATTTTAGGTCAACAAGTAGGATAAATCTGAATCTTCGTACCTCGCAAACACACAAAGATACTGAGAAAATTTTCAGTTTTATTCGAGAACGGTAAATTAGGAATATATCGTAAAAAATTCATCTACTTGCTGCCATAGCCCTCTTGGAACTCGCGGTTTGGTTTGGTATACAAAAACCCGGTTTTACGGGTTTTCCTCAGGAACCGCCCGTCATCTAATTGGTGCCCCTGTAAGCCTCAAAAGAGTACGACAGACCACATATAACGCAAAAAGAATTAACCGATTTGCTCCATTTGCTTCAGCCAGAGGAAGTACAAAATCAAAATTCTGATCATTAGAGTAGCATATTTACAGCAAGATTATCCGTATGTTGGGTATACAAAGGCCCGAAGGACCATCCAAAACACTTGATCCTACTTTTATATCACCAACAGAAACTGTGGTTTGAACTTTGAATACAACCCGCCTTATGCGCGAAGTATTTGGAACATATTCGGTAGCGCATCCGTACAGAGTCACATAATGAGACATAAACAGCTATTGAGTTGATGGATGAGAGTAAAAAATAGGCACTCATTTCTTGAGACTGATGCGTCGTGTCTTTCATGCTACAATAATTGGAGAGAAATGTGGCATTTGAACTTGGGTTCCTTCTGACGTACCTGTGGCATGTTGGATTGTATAGAGGATCCAGGTCCAAACTCTTAACGTATTTGTAAGATTTGACTGAAATACTCGATGAAACTTGAACCATACTTAGAAAGAGCTGCTCAGTATAGTACAGAAGGCATCCGAAGTAAGTAATAAACGAAAGACATAGGCCTACGCAATGATCGCAACGGAGATGTGACATCCATTTAATGACAATAATTACACAGGTGGGTGCAATGCGTGGTGGTCCTCTGGAAATTGCGAAAGACGGGACATCGTTCTTGACAGGGTGCATGATAACCGCGAACCGAAATGCATGCTGTTAAACATATTCCCGTACTGACCACAAGGTTGGAAATGAATTCTGTAGGTTGGGCGTTCCAGTTCTCCACAGGCACGCGTGAGCACTACTGAGTGGCTTTCGTGGATGTGGACTTACTGCAAAACGTCTCCGCAACGCATTCCACACGTTGTCGATAAGGGGATGGGGCAGGACAGTCCGTTCACCGCATATCCTCTCGTTCCAAGAGTCCTTCCCATGCACTTGGGAAGAAATACTGCGTAAGAATAACTTTGACGGATGAGCGTACTGCGTTCAAATATCTAGAGGTCAGACTCTCAGGATACATCATGCCTCCCCATGGCACAACACATGGACCGTTAAAACGATCATGTTAGAAAGTCTGGACATACCTCCGTGAGGCGAAAGGTGGGCACGTTAATCCACCCAGGAACAATGAGGAACATGACGGTTTTGCTTGTTCAGGTGTTATCTTGCAATGAGGTATGAAGTTGCGTTGATGTAATGGCCGATATATCTTTGAACACGTAACAGCCACCGGTCAACGTCACTGTGACACTGTTCTCCTATATCAATTGAAGACATAGAGTGTGTCGTTTCAGCAGTGCATCCGCTCCCGACTTCATTCTTGCGGATGGCAATGCCGACTGCACCGAGAGCCACACTTGGAAGAGCTCATCGAACGTGAGGATATTCGGCGAATGGACTTGCCTGCGCGTTCTCCCGACTCATGTCCCATCAAGCACGTGTGAGATGCGTTGATGTGACGTACTGCTGAACATCCACGTGCACCAACAACCTTGCAGCAGTTATCAGCAACGCTGGTGGAGAATGGATCGCCCAACCATAACAATTCCTCACCAAACTTGCGGCTACCTTGGGAGCATGTTTGTGGTGGTCACAACCCCTATTAAGAAACATCTCTCGCTTTCTGTAATAGCCAGGGGACCATCATGAATAGAGGTGACTTCGGCAAAATTACACATATAAAAAAAAGTTTTGCATCACCCCAGTTCGCAGAACGCCTGTAGGTAGATGTTGACTGTGGATATTGCGTCACAGACACAGTCCCCTTGAGTGTTCAGAGATTTCACTAAACCCGCCCAAAGATGTAAAGAACCATGCATGAGCAGCGCCTATTAGACGGAGGGGGCTCAATAGCCGATCAGTTGCAGTCATTCCACCACGAAGGAAATGCATGCTCGTGCTACCTGTAATTCAACAATGCCTAGACGGTCAATACCGCGGTTCGATCGCGTCAGCATTGTTACTTGGTGCCAGGAAAGGCTCTCAACAATTAAAGTGTCCAGGCGTCTCGGAGTGAACCAAAGCAATGTTGTTAGGATATGAAAGAGATACAGAGAGACTGGAACCGTCGATGACATGCCTCGCTCTGTTCGTACAAGGCCTACTACTGCTGTGGATGATCGCTACCTACGGATTATGGTTCGAGGAACCCTGACAGCAGGGGACTGACGACCTCAGATGTTAAGTCCCATAGTGCTCAGAGCCATTTGAACCATTTGAACCAACCCTGACACAACTCCACCATGTTAAATAATGCGTTTTGTGCAGGTACAGGAGGTCGTGTTAGACTCAAACTATGCAAAATATGCTGCATAATGCGCAACTTCACTCCCAACGTCCATGGCGAGATCCATCTTTGCAACTGCGACACCAAGCAGCGTGGTACAGATGGGCCCAACAACATGCCGAATGGACCGCACAGGATCGGCTTCACGTTCTTTACATTGATGAGTGTCGCATATGACTTCAACCAGACAATCGCCGCAGACCTGTTTGGAGGCAACCCAGTAAGTCTGAACGCTTTAGACACGCTGTCTAGCGAGTGCAGCAAGGTGGACGTACCCTGCTGTTTTGGGGTGCCATTATGTGGCAGCGCCGTACGCCCCTGGTGGTCATGGAAAGCGCCGAAACGGCTGTACGATGCGTGAATGTCATCCTCGGACGGATAGTGCAACCATTTCGGCAGCATACTGGCGAGGTATCGTCTTCATGGACGACATTTCGCGTCCCCATCGTGCACATCTTGTAAGTGACTTCCTTCAGGACAACGACATCGCTCGACATGAACCCTATCGAAATTGCCAAGGATAGATTGGAGTGGGCTGTTTATGGACGACATGTCCCACCAACCACTCTAAGGAATCTACGCCGAATCGCTGTTCAGGAGAGGGACAACCTGGACTAAATGTGCATTGACGAACTTGCGGATAGTAAGCCACGGCGAATAGAGGCATGAATCAAAGCAGGAGGATGTGCTACTGGGTATTAGAGGTACCGGTGTGTACATCAATCTGGTCCGCCACCTCTGAAAGTCTCGCTGCATGGTGGTACAACAAGCAAAGTGTGGTTTTCGAGAGTCATTAAAAGGGCGGAAATGATATTTATGTTGAACGCTATTCCAATATTCTGTACAGTTTCTGGAACTCTCGGAACCGAGGTGATGCAAAACATTTTTATGTGTGTATTATTTTTGAGTAGAAGTTACATTTCTGTTAGTCTCCTTGCGTATTTCCTTCATTTGCTTTTTATATTGTATCTAAATCATACTGACGATGTATGACTAGGTTGTTTCTGGCACCGTTGACTCATACCCTCCTATGTTCCACCCGCTAATGGCACGTGGGAAGAATTACTGTCGACAATGTTTTGAATTAGCTCTTGTATCTTAAAATTTCACTTCTTGGTGATTTCACGAGATTTATGTGGGGGATTAATATGTTGTCCGACAGTTCCTAGCCGGCCGGTGTGGACGAGCGGTTCTAGGCACTGGAGCCGCACGACCGCTACGGTCGCAGGTTCGAATCCTGCTTCGGACATGGATGTGTGTGAAGTCCTTAGGTTAGTTAGGTTTAAGTAGTTCTAAATTCTAGGGGACTGATGACATCCGACTTAATTCCCATAGTGCTCAGAGCCATTTGAACTAATTGAACTGTTTCCAGAAAGTGCTTTCAAAAGCAAAACTCTCCTTGATGCACAACGCCTCTCTTGTGACGTCTGCCAATGGAGTTCGTTGAGCATTTCTGTCGCGCTCTCTCGCCGACTAAACGATCGCATGAGGAAACTCACCTGTCTTAATTGGAACTTCTCTATTTATTCTATCAGTTCTACCTCACAAGGATCCCAGATTAACGAACAGTACTCAGGAATCGAACAAACGCCTTCTAAACCACTATTTTCGTGGATGACTTACATTCTTCCTTTTAATCCCAGTCTGGCATCTGCTTTTCCTACTATTTTATAGTGGTCTTTCCACTTAAGATCGCTTTGGATAGTTACTTAAAGAAAGGCATATTTTACGGTAGATACCGTTTCCAGAAATTTTTCATGTTTTGTAGTTGTACAGTAACGAATTTCCTTTCCTATGTAGACCCACTATGCTACATTAATTTAGGTTTAGGGTCAACTGCCAGAGTCTACATCATTCATTAATCCTCTGCAGGCTATTTTAGAAATCGATACAGTCTGATGGCGTTTCTACTTTCTCACAGACTACCAAACCACCTGTGAACAATTCTGAGGAGCATCTGACGCTTTCTACTAGATCATTTATATAGTAAACAGTAATGGTCGTGTCATACATCCTTAAGGTACTTTGGAAATTACCTTCAAGTATGTCAACCTTTTTCCGGTAAGAGCGATGTGTTTTTAATTGCAAGGAAGTTTCGAATTCAGTCTTAACTCTCGCCTGATAATCGGTAAGCTTGTATTTTTTCACTAAACAACAATGCGGTGCGGTGTAAAATCCTTTCCTGAAGTCAAGGAACAGGGGATCAGCGTGAGTGTCGTTGTCTACAGCACTATCAATCTCGTGGAGGAACAGAGCGAGCTGTGTTTTGCAGGATCTCTGCGGAATCCACGTTGATCTATGTTTTATAATTCTTCAACAGTTTGACTTCAGTGATATAAGCCTATAATTATGTGCATCTGTCTTACGACCCCCGTTGCAAGCTGGAATGTCATTTGCTAGGCACACTTTTCTCTGTTAGCGATATACTGTAATTTGCTGCTGACGTGGAGCGGATTCATTAAGACGCTTATAGTACCTTATCTGGCCCTGAAACTTTTGCAGTACTAACCTATTTTAGTTGCCTGCCATTTCGTACGAAGACTGTAATGGGGGTCGTGTTATGTTCTTCGGCGGTGAAACATTTTCGGAAGAAGTTATTTCTGGTTTCAAAATTCATAGATCTACACTCCTGGAAATTGAAATAAGAACACCGCGAATTCATTGTCCCAGGAAGGGGAAACTTTATTGACACATTCCTGGGGTCAGATACATCACATGATCACACTGACAGAACCACAGGCACATAGACACAGGCAACAGAGCATGCACAATGTCGGCACTAGTACAGTGTATATCCACCTTTCGCAGCAATGCAGGCTGCTATTCTCCCATGGAGACGATCGTAGAGAGGCTGGATGTAGTCCTGTGGAACGGCTTGCCATGCCATTTCCACCTGGCGCCTCAGTTGGGCCAGCGTTCGTGCTGGACGTGCAGACCGCGTGAGACGACGGTTCATCCAGTCCCAAACATGCTCAATGGGGGACAGATCCGGAGATCTTGCTGGCCAGGGTAGTTGACTTACACCTTCTAGAGAACGTTGGGTGGCACGGGATACATGCGGACGTGCATTGTCCTGTTGGAACAGCAAGTTCCCTTGCCGGTCTAGGAATGGTAGAACGATGGGTTCGATGACGGTTTGGATGTACCGTGCACTATTCAGTGTCCCCTCGACGATCACCAGTGGTGTACGGCCAGTGTAGGAGACCGCTCCCCACACCATGATGCCGGGTGTTGGCCCTGTGTGCCTCGGTCGTATGCAGTCCTGATTGTGGCGCTCACCTGCACGGCGCCAAACACGCATACGACCATCATTGGCACCAAGGCAGAAGCGACTCTCATCGCTGAAGACGACACGTCTCCATTCGTCCCTCCATTCACGCCTGTCGCGACACAACTGGAGGCAGGCTGCACGATGTTGGGGCGTGAGCGGAAGACGGCCTAACGGTGTGCGGGACCGTAGCCCAGCTTCATGGAGACGGTTGCGAATGGTCCTCGCCGATACCCCAGGAGCAACAGTGTCCCTAATTTGCTGGGAAGTGGCGGTGCGGTCCCCTACGGCACTGTGTAGGATCCTACGGTCTTGGCGTGCGTCCGTGCGTCGCTGCGGTCCGGTCCCAGGTCGACGGGCACGTGCACCTTCCGCCGACCACTGGCGACAACATCGATGTACTGTGGAGACCTCACGCCCCACGTGTTGAGCAATTCGGCGGTACGTCCACCCGGCCTCCCGCATGCCCACTATACGCCCTCGCTCAAAGTCCGTCAACTGCACATACGGTTCACGTCCACGCTGTCGCGGCATGCTACCAGTGTTAAAGACTGCGATGTATCTCCGTATGCCACGGCAAACTGGCTGACACTGACGGCGGCGGTGCACAAATGCTGCGCAGCTAGCGCCATTCGACGGCCAACACCGCGGTTCCTGGTGTGTCCGCTGTGCCGTGCATGTGATCATTGCTTGTACAGCCCTCTCGCAGTGTCCGGAGCAGGTATGGTGGGTCTGACACACCGGTGTCAATGTGTTCTTTTTTCCATTTCCAGGAGTGTATATTACTTGGCAATGACATACGGTGCGAAATTTACTTTCACCCCTAAGTTTTCACAACAATGTAGTTCATGTACCTTATGACATGGAAGCCAACTTGAGTTATCTTCACCTCGGGGCAGGTGCATGAAATATTGTTCGGACAAGTTTTCTGTAGCCCACCCTGTACATCTACACATTTACTTCTATAGCCAGGCTAAAGTGTACGCGTTTCCAACGAGCGAAATTTAACTATATGGGTCTTAGTACACAATTTAGTCTTTCCATCCAAAGCTTACAATTAGCACGCGCGACATACGACGGAGACAGCAGAGTTATTACACGTTCTTATTCTAATACAGTATCTCTGCATTAAGCCAAGGGGATTTTGCGTTTCAGTATTTAAATTCTTCCACCCGTTTCTGTTTACATTCCGTCAGAACGGCCCTTATATGTTTGCACGAGCTGTAGCGATCTGTCAGTATCAATATACGATATCTTTGAATTTGCTTCCTGAATGCTGTCTTGGCTATATGATAAGAACTCAAATCGCAGTAGCCGAGATTTCTAATTACTCAAACTAGCGTCTAATACGCAGTATCTGTGCTTCCATGCACACTTACACAACTATGTTAAAGGTTGCATCCTATATCATATGGTTTTACAGAATTTCCCGTCCGTAATTTATTGAAGTCTGAAACGAAAATAGAAATAAAAATCACTTAAAGAAACTTCACTCTTTCTTTGAAGTCATCAGTATGACTCGTTACATATCAGATTTAAGATCTGCGGCATAATATTTCAACAATTTTTGGATAAGTGGAAACTGGAGTGAAACCGGATATGCGGGTCAAAACGGGTTGCTTCAGATTTGCGTGTCCAGTGCCACCACCAGTCTCATAACAATCAGTACTATTACCATCAGTCATTCTGGGAGTCGTAACGAACCACCTCTTGCGGTCGCCTGTTGCTTTCCTCTCTAGATGTTCTTAAAAATTTAGCTGAAACTTTCTTCAGTGCCTCTTTCGGCAGTGTATTGAAGAGAAACATTACTCGATAAAAAAAAAACAGGTACGTAATTCATTTAAGAATCTTTTCAGTGTATTTAAAGGACTGTGTGATGCACATTGTGTGAATGATAACCTTTCTACGCAATGTTTAATTCATTCTCGCTCTGTGGACCACAATCAAATATAACGGGTGGGCAAAACGGGGTTGGGAAAAACTTCTAACGGCATCTCAAAAGGTACAAAGTTAAAAGAAAATCACGAATAACAGAAACAGCAAAGCAGTAAAACTGATCTTCTCTTCACATAAAAATTATTTTTTTTAAGTTGAAGAAAAGGTCAAAAAAGACAGAAAAGGAACGAAAAATTGAAAACGAAAGCCGTCTATGAGAAGAAACAAAAAGTGAGCAAGCAGAAAATGAGAGCTGGAAAGACTAGACCAGGTAAAAAAATTTAAAAGCATATATTCTTAGACTGCGTCAGGCTAAGCATGCATACGAGTACTAGTTTTCAAGGGAGGGACGGAAGGGTATGAGTTTAGTCCTGAAATTTTTTTCCATTTATTTGAATGGGTACCCCATTTTACCATTTGGGTGGATCAAAACTAGTTTTGGCATGTAACTACGTTTATTGTTTTTCTTTCTACAATGGTTTAATTTTAATCTGGAAACGGACGGGTATCATTTTGTTGAAAATATAAGATATCTGTGTAATCTTAAATTGCTAACTCAGTTGTCACTGAAAATAATATGTATGAATTAAAACTTAACGTGTATGGCTTTAGCATTCACTTACATTCCCTTCTTGCTGTGGTTGGGTTTTTATAAAAATATGATATTTATTGGAGAACGTATTCTAAATTATTTTAGTGGTATCTTTTATCAAGAATTTCTTTACATTTTACGAAAGGTGTCAGTTTCACTTTTGAGGTATGCTTTACTTCGCGAGTGTGCTGTATAAAATCTCTATTTCACGGAAGGAACAGCAAGGTCACGCTTGGATTTTGTTATTCCTGGTATAGGTAAGGAGGAAGAGATCGATTGACATTTACATGCTACCAAAGCAAAAAACATTAGAACGACACCTTAAGTTAATAAGCAACTTGTGATCCATGACAAGAAGGCTTTTCCGTACTAATGTAAGCATACCGAAAAATCCTCAAGAGCCATCATTATAATGCCATGCAATACTGCCTTGGTAACGACGTATGTTACGCGAAGAAGAGCCTACACAAGTTTCTTCACGTTTGTAACCAGTTGTAGTCACACTTTGACCATTATACCCCGTACAGCTACCATTGTAGCATGTGCTAACTGATATGTTCCATCCGCTCTTCCAAATACGTTACAGATGAAACATTTCCGACCACCAGTGATAAACACTATTAAGACACTATATAATCTAATTCAATGTACAAACACAACGTAAAACATAAACAGACCAACAAAATACATCTATTCCCTCTCTCTATCATTAGGTACAATAGAGTATGATTTAGCAGCGTATTCAAGGTATACAACCATTGCTCTCAGAACAGCTGCTCGAACTCTTGCCACTCGGGAGGTATCGTTTTGTAGCGTTTTTGCCGATATTGTAAATGTTGAAGTCCAACACATCTTCACATTATTCCACAGATTTGCAGCGTTAGAAGACCTCAATATTCTGACTTCTCTGTGAAGTTCACCCCGTTAGAGTTCAATGAGATTTAAGTCACGTGACTGTTCTGGTCAAATCATATTCTTCGGTTACCCACATTCCTCTTTTCTAATGACTAGCCTCTGCTCGATTTAGAAACATGTTTGGGGTCATTGTCCTTCTGCACAACAAGCCCACGACCTATACGTCTCCTGCCAGATAGAAGAATGAGGACATCATGAAAAATTCAGAAGGAAATCCCTGTGTTAAAGAAAAATCCGTAGTTGTGATAGAGATGAGAAAAACCTACTGGTTGAAATCAATACCTATAGTTTGGTTCGAAATAATCGGTTTTTTTCGGTGTTTGATTTCGGTTATAACAGGTGTTTCTTATCATTTATTAATGACCGGGTTAATGAAACCGATATGTCAATTAGCTACAGGAGCAGTGCTAACATTTTAGATTTTTAAATCTTTTTTCAAACCTAAGTGTCATTTATTTGTAATATTTCCTTCGTTATACAGAGGTGTCATGTCATGGGATATCTCCTTATATCGTGCACGGCCTCCTTTTGCCAGACGTAGTGCAATAGCTCGACGAGACATGAACTCAACAAGTTGTTTGAAGACCTCTGCAGGAATATAGAGCCATGCTGCCTCTATAGACGTCCACAATTCCGAAAGTGTTGCCAATGAAGTATGTTGTCCATGAAATGAACTGTCTATTATTTTGGAAATTTGTGGTAAGGTCTTATGGGACCAAAATGCTGAGATCATCGGTCCCTAAGCTTACGCACTTCTAAATCTAACTTAAAACTAACTTACGGTGTGGACAACACACATACCCATGCCCGAAGGAGGACTCGAACCTACGACGGGGGGAGCCGCGCTAACCGTCACAAGGCGCCCCTAGAACGTGCGGCTACCCCGCGCGGCCCTCTCGATTACGTCTCGTAAATGTTCGATGGGATTCAGGATTCATGACGGGCTATCTGCGTGGCCAAATCATTCTCTCGAATTTTCATTGACACCAAACCAATCGTGGACAGTTGTGGCCTGGTGATGTGGTGAATTGTCAGCCATGGTACTTCGATCGTTTTTTAGAACATGAAATCCATGAATGGCTGCAAATGATCTCCACGTAGCCAAAGGTAGCCATTTATATTCAATAACAGCGTAAACACAGCCTGTCATGGGGCCACCGCCAGCTTACATGGTGACTTGTTCTCAACTTGGGTTCACGGGTTCGTGGGGTCTGTGTCACATTCAAGCCCCATCATCATCCCTTACCAACTGAAATCGGGACCCGTCTGACCAGGCCACAGTTTTCCAGTCTTATACGGTCCAACCGATATGAGCACTACCCCAGGAGAGGCGCTGCAGGTGTTGTCGTGCTGTTAGCGAACGCACTCGCTTCGGTCGTCTGCTGTCATATCCAACTAACGCCGTGTCCGCCCCTATAGCAGAGTGGTCAGCGTGACGGATTGCCGTTCTACGGACCCGGGTTCGAATCCCGGCTGGGTCGAGGACTGGGTGTTGTGGTGTCTTCATCCTCATTTCATCCCCATCCGGCGCGCAGGTCGCCCAGTGTGGCATCGAATGTAATAAGACCTGCACCAAAGCGGCCGGACCTGCCGCGCAAGGGGCCTCCCGGCCAATGACGCCAAACGCTCATTTCCATTTCTATAGCCAATTAACGCCAAATTTCACCGCACTATCCTAACGGATACTTTCATACTTATTTCCGAGGTTATTTCACGCTGTGCTGCTTGTCTGTTGGCTATGACAACTCTACGAAAATGTGGCTGCTCTCGTTTGTTCAATGAAGGCCATCGGCCGCTACTTTATCCGTGGTGAGAGGTAATGCCGGTAATGTGGTATTCTGGACACAGTATTACTATGAATTTCACATTATTGAATTCCCTAATGGTTCCCGAAACGGAATGTCCCATGCATCTAGCTCCAACAACGATTCCGCGTTCAAAGTCTGTTAGTTTCCATCAAGTGGCTCTGATCATGTATGAAACATCTTCACACGAATCACCTGAGTACAAATGGCAGGTCCGCCAATGAACTGCCCTTTTATAACTCGTGTACATATATCAGCGCCGTCTGTGTATCTGCATACCGCTATCCCATGACTTTTGTCCCCTCTGTGAAACACAAAATCAGAAAAGGGATGACTGCTACTTTAATAACAATGCCGACTGAAAGCAGCAAGAAACACTTGGTATAAGAAATGTTACAGCATTGCCTAGAAAATAATGTACTTGTTTTTAGGTGGCGTGGCCTGTTATACGGTATGTTTGTACATGTAGTGTGTAAGATTTGCTCCATCTGGTCTAAATGGTAGTTTCTCGCTGTTGTCTTCGGACGTAAGTCTTACTACAGAATATCACCGTACCTAGTGTCCGCTCCTGCTAGCTGAGTGGTCAGCGCGACGGAATGCCATACCTAAAGGTCCAGGTTCGATTCCTGATTGGGTCCGAGATTTTCTCCGCTCAGGGACTGGGTGTTGTTTTGTCCTTAATCATCATCATTTCATCCCCATCGACAGGCAAGATGCCGAAGTGGCGTCAACTCGAAAGACTTGCACCAGGCGAATGGTTTACCCAACGGGGGGCCCTAGCCACACGGCATTACATTACCATACCTAGTCAGGAAATATTTCAAATGCGGTATTTATGAGGTACAATGCTGCATTTAATTTAAAAGATAAAAAGTAAGAGAAGTCGCAGAAAACTTGCAACATAATATGAAGTGAGGACTTAAAAATTAGCATTATCATAAACATTAACATGTTTATGATAAAATAGAAAGTATCTGACCTCCTTCCTGCGTCTACATAATATGCCTTTATCTCCTTGTATGCCTTGGAAACGAAAAATTAACACGAAAAATTGCGTTACTCAACGTCAGTTTTTACCCTACAACACCGCCTATTTCTGATGCCCAAATAGTGGTATTATCCTCGGTTATTATCTGCTTTTTGAGCAGAGTTTCAAAAAATTAGAATCAGTGGGAGAATTCTGGTGACTTTTTTTAGTATTCAGGTAATTATCACTTTTAAAGAGAAGCAGCGAACGCTGATCTGACTTCATTTTATTTGTCAATTAAATTTAATCTTTAGATGCTATGTGTACTGAGACTGAGCGAGTCAAAATGGCTCAATTTTTTATAGGTTTCTACATTTATTACACGAAATAACAGGAATAAAAGACCGGTAGGTTAAGCAGACGTGGAAGAAAGAAAATGATGTAACCGCCATTCCTAATAAGTGATAGGAAACATTTGACCGGTATTATAGTACCTGACATCTACCGGATCCAGTAATGTGCGGGCAAGTCGCGGTGCAGTTTGGTGGCAGTGTTCGTCAGCACCGGAACGTAAGCCTGCATTCCTCAGAAAATGGCGGTTGTCATCTTGGACGACGGGAGTGTCTGCAGCATTATCAATGAAGAAATGTAGAATAAAAGCACAACACTCGGCCACTGAGATTGTTGGAATATGCAACCCGTTTCACTTTCACCGCAACTTGAGTTATTGAGGCCTGGTTATGGTACGGAAATTACCCCACAGAATATTAGTCGGCCAGGATGGCCGAGTGGTTCTAGGTGCTACAGTCTGGAACAGCGCCACCTCTACGGTCGCAGGTTCGAATCCTGCCTGGGGCATGGGTCTGTGTCATGTCCTTAGGTTGGTTAGGTTTAAGTAGTTCTAAGTTCTAGGGGACTGATGACCTCAGAAGTTAAGTCCCGTAGTGCTCAGAGCCATTTGAACATTTTTAACAGAATATTACAGAAGCAGATCCGGTTGGAACCACATCCTCCATTCACAGCAGTAAGGGCCTCATTGTGCCGCCGTTGCACTCTACCATTTGGATCATTTGAAAGGAAGCGAAACGGCGATTCGTCGGATCTCACTACGCTTCTTTCGTCAGTTACAGTGCAGTTTCTGTATTGTTTGATCCACTGAAGGAGTACTACTTTGTGTGCCACAGTGAGCACCACCTTTTGACGAGATGTTCGCTTTCATATGTCCATTACACACAGTTCACTTCGTAGTGCTTGCTCGCGCTCTGATTATGATAAACCTACACTTGCAGAATGCAGCAGTTCATGTCATATGAAACCGACTGTCTTAGGAAAGGAGCGACATTTCCTCCGTTTATTCAGTAATGGCCTTCCTACGGCCACTGATGTCACACTGTGTTACATTGTTTCGAGTCTAGCACCATTCCTTGTAGACACGTTTGTCTGTCCGCGTTGATACACCAACAAATAGGCTAGCATTCCTGTGTGTCCATGAACTCATTCAAGCATGATAGCTTTTTCCCATAGCTCTGTGACTTCTCCGTGCACTGATTTCTTACAACCGACTGCTGCATATAAACCACCAAACCACTTCCCCGCTATGATTTCTGTCGCCATGGAGGGTTAGTTGCCCATATGATAACAGCTCTGCATCATCTAAAGAGCTTTACCAGTGCGCTCTGTTAAGGCGGTAACAAATATTTGGTCTGTTGAGATTGTCGTTGTTGTGGTCTTCAGTCGTGAGACTGGTCTGATGCAGCTCTCCATGCTACTCTATCCTGTGCAAGCTTCTTCGTCTCCCAGTACCTACTGCAGCCTACATCCTTCTGAATCTGCTTAGTCTATTCATCTCTTCGTCTCACTCTACGATTTTTACCCTCCACGCTGCCCTCCAGTACTAAATTGGTGATCGCTTGATGTCTCAGAACACGTCCTACCAACCGATCCCTTCGACTAGTCAAGTTGTACCACAAACTCATCTTCTCCCCAATCCTATTCAATACCTCTTCATTAGTTATGTGATCCACTCATCTAATCTTCAGCATTCTTCTGTAGCACCACGTTTCGAAAGCTACTATTCTCTTCTTGTCCAAACTATTTATCGTCCACGTTTCACTTCCATACATGGCTACACTCCATACAAATACTTTCACAAACGACTTCCTGACACTTAAATCTATACTCGATGTTAACAAATTTCTCTTCATCAGAAACGCTTTCCTTGCCATTGCCAGTCTACATTTTATATCCTCTCTACTTCGACCATCATCAGTTATTTTGCTCCCCAAATAGCAAAACTCCTTCACTATTTTAAGTGTCTCATTTCCTAATCTAATACCCTCAGTATCACCCGATTTAATTCGACTACATTCTATTATCCGCGTTTTGCTTTTGTTGATGTTGGTCTTATACCCTCCTTTCAAGACACTGTCCATTCCGTTCAACTGGTCTTCCAAGTCCTTTGCTGTCTCTGACAGAATTACAATGTCATCCGCGAACCTCAGAGTTTTTATTTCCTCGCCATAGATTTTAATACCTACTCCGAATTTTTCTTTTGTTTCCTTTACTGCTTGCTCAATGTACAAATAGAATAACATTTGAGAGAGGCTCCAACCCTGCCTCACTCCCTTCCTAACCACTGCTTCCCTTTCATGTCCCTCGGCTCTTATAACTGCCATCTGGTTTCTGTACAAATTGTAAATAGCCTTTCGCTCCCTGTATTTTACTCCTGGCACCTTCAAAATTTGAAAGAGACTATTCCAGTCAGCATTGCCAAAAGCCTTCTCTAAGTCTACAAATGCTAGAAACATAGGTTTGCCTTTTCTTAATCTAGCTTTTAAGATAAGTCGTAGGGTCAGTATTGCTTCACGTGTTCCCATATTTCTACGGAATCCAAACTGATCTTCCCCAGTTTCTCCATTCGTCTCTAAAGAATTCGCGTTAATATTTTGCAGCTGTGACTTATTAAACTGATAGCTCGGTAATTTTCACATCTGTCAACACCCGCATTCTTTGGGGTTGGAATTATTATATTCTTCTTGAAGTCTGAGGGTATTTCGCCTGTCTCACACATTTTGCTCACCAGATGGTAGAGTTTTGTCAGGGCTGTCTCTCCCAAGGCTGTCAATAGTTCTAATGGAATGTTGTCTACTCCTGGGGCCTTGTTTCAACATAGGTCTTTCAGCGCCCTGTCAAACTCTTCACGCAGTATCATATCTCCCATTTCATTTTCATCTACATCCTCTCCTATTTCCATAATACTGTCCTCAAGTACATCGCCTTTGTATAGACCTCTACGTACTCCATCCACCTTTCTGTTTTCCCTTCTTTGCTTACAACTGGGTTATGTTACCATCACATATTTCAAAGAAGTACTGATTTACGTAAGTAGGGTCTTGAACCTGAAAATCTCTTTTAGCAGTATCAACACATTTCTAATAATGTTTACTTCCGGCTTCGTGATCAAAACAAAAAAGTACAAAAATGAAAATTTAGTTCATTGGTGTTGACTTTTACTCCGAACACACGTTTTGTAAAGGCCGTGCAACTGTAAATATTGAATAACACATTCATTCACGAAAGTTACGTATGTTACTGACTGAAAAATTTGAAACATATATGTATCCGGTAGAGAAATTCATTAAAACAATAATTTTTTTCAAAATTTTCAAATGTTGTTGTTGTGGTCTTCAGTCCAGAAAGTGATTTGATGCAAATCTCCATGCTACTCTGTCCTTTGCAAGCTTCTTCGTTTCCAAGTAACTACTGCACCCTACACTCTTCTGAAACAGCTTAGTGTATCCATCTTTTAGTCTCTCTCTACGATTTTTACCCTCCACGCTACCCTCCAGTACTAAATTAGTGAGCCCTTGATACCTCAGAACGTGTCCTACCAACCGATCCCTTCTTCTAGACAAGTTATGCCCTAAATTCCTCTTCTCCCCTATTCTGTTCAGTACCACCTCATTAGTTATATGATGCTCCCATCTAATCCTCAACATTCTTCTGTAGCTCCACTTTTCGAAAGCTTCTTTTCTCTTCTTGTCCAAACTATTTATAAATTACTAATTAGATTACAGTATTTTAAAGAGGTAGATGTAAAGTAGCTCTCTTTTGTATCGCAAGGTTAATTGTTCAGCAAGCAGACTGAGAATGATATGTTGTCAGGCATTTTTCTTATTTAATCTGTTTTACAAATTGATCATTTAATACTTTTCAACTCTCACGTTATTTATGCAATAAACATCATTTTAACTTTCTCGACACGCTTAATACTTCAAGACAATAGAGACAGGGAAAAATCACATGAGACGTCGTTCTCACGTTCACAGTGGTCCTACTTAGGCACAGACAGAATAAATTGACTTCAGTCCCTCAGTGGAGGATTTTGAATGAAAGATGTCACAATTTAGGAAAGACTGGCTTTGTCAAAGGCGAGACAGATGGATGTCGTATGTCACGGACCGTGTCTAAGAATGACAGAGTTATAAACCTTTCGGGGACGCTATTGATAAACTAGCATGGCCCAGTTGGAGGATGGTAATAGTTCTGGAATGGGTAGCCAAAAGATTTGTGTGGTGTCCTATTGACGCTGACACCGCAGTGTCAGCTGTGTTCTGACTTGAGCATAAACATGAAAAATATTTCAATGCGTCTTTACCGGACGGGCAGAGTGGAATGCTGTTTTTCCGTGTGTAACCTTGTCACCTTGTTTACTTCCTTCGACCGACACTAGCGTGACGCTTAGAGTGACAAGATTATGAATAATCAATACTGAAAATCAACACTGAGACTCGATTTCGGAAACGACTTTTCTACACTACAAGCACTCGATTTTGAGCTCTTTGTAAAGGAAGAAGCAAAGATTTCGGCTGCCGACATCGTCGTCATCCACTTTTGGAACCTAAGTGACACGGTTTATGTGAGACATGCTGACGACGCTACAAGCGACAAGGTTCTTTGAGACGTGAGACAAGGACCACGCTTGTGCCACTAATACAGGTATGCTGGCAACGTCGAGGTTCCTCATCCTGGACTGGGACCGCGAACTATACGCACATTCGAATTACCGCTCGAATTCACGGAGGCAGATATTCTGCGGGAGCTCCGCCCCTTCGGTACAGTACACGAACACGTGACAGAAAAGTGGATACAATTTGAGACGTATCCAGTTCTCAATGGAAGACGCCAGGTACGCATAGTACTCCGACGGCACCTACCATTGTACATCTAAATAGGAGGCTGCCGGGCCCTATTTATTTATGACGGCCAGCCTAAAACGTATCCCAAATACGGCATTGAAACTCACATTCCGAGTGCCACCAACGTCGGATCACACAAATTCCACTGCAGGATGTGACATTCCAACCACCGCCGACAATGCTCCCAGCGCTCACGACGTCTCAGCCCATCCAGACGCATCAGACCGACGTTTCAGTACCGGGACGACTCTCCTCAGACTGACTCCCTGCCGATCATCAGATTGCCCATTTACTGAACTCCGTCCAACGCCATCGATACCACCGGACGCTCCAGGCACCGACGACAGCAGGAGGGCTTCGATGTACTTATTCTACCAACACCAGCCATTTTACTGGCGAGACGTAAGTCACCGTTATTGTCCGACGCGGAAGGCCACACACGAAACAGCGTTCTCCGAAATAACGAAAACAACGCCATTGGACCACGTCTGAACACAGCAGCGCCCACTCGCAAGAGGAAGAGGAACTGATGCTGTAGAACGCCGACCATGAGACTGACTCCAGTATCACTGAATCCAACCCAGCAGTACGGATGGAAGGGTGGGCGAGTCTGTCTGCCAGTCCTCTGCGGCGAACAGTTATCAACATGAAGGTTCCAACGAATTCTGTGAAACCACTCGGTCCCTCCCTAGCCAACACCTAGCAAGCGTGGTCCGCTGAGGTCTGAACAATACGGGAATTCACGCAGTCGGCAGGATGTCCGCTTTTCTCCTCCATCACCATTGAGTTCCCTGCCGAACCATCACACCGCCAGGCTTACCGGCTGGCCACGATGAATATCAAAATGGTTAGCTCTATTGCAATGACCCATTTCCTAAGAAAATCAATACGAGCCATAGGAGTCGTCATAGCACGCCTGCAAGAAGTGCGAACATCACTTCCGAACTTTTATGGCTTTGGAACGTACATGACAGGTGGTAGTCCTACAGATACCAGCGTGGTGATTTAAGTGCGCGACGATATCGAAGCCATCGGCATCATGTATCTCCCTGCTGCGCGAGCATGAGAGGTTACGGCCCTTGACACCCGATTCATTAAAGCTTATGCACCGTCGGGCAACACCAAATATCATGATCGGACAGGGTTCTGCTCCAGTCACACTGCCCTCCTTTCCCTAGGACAGTGCGAACGCAACGTATTCGCGGGCGATTTTAATTGCATCCTTCATCTCAAGGACCATATCCCGCAATACACGCCTTGCCTGGAAATAGGTATGGTGATTCCTGAGTTTCACTTGCGCGACACGTGCGGAAAGATACCGACAACAGCTCTGCACTCAAGCCTCTTACCAGACATTCAGGGAGCCGACTGGACTGGGTACGTGTGTCGTAAGGGCTTACACAGGAAGTGGCTGCCGTCCAACGACGATCACAGTGGCTACATCTACATGAAGCAGTTCCCCTCGTATTCAAGTCTGCCCGAGTAACAGCCTTCGAAAAATTAATGTAACACACCTATAGGACCCGGATTGACGTAGTCAAGTCGCGGAAACTTACCCCTGGTGACTCTTCTATGCCAAACTTGCAGTCCAGAGGATACTTACGCGGTTTGGCTACAACACAACTACAAGGCACCGACAGACACCGGAGTTATAGTATGCGGTTCTCACGGACCTCGACGCTTTACCCTCATAGCCTGGCATATACAGAGAGCGACATCGAATCATGATTCTCGTATTGTCATTGATGGAGCGCCGTTTAGAAGGCGCCGTAGTCCTCTTGCGAATACACGGCACAATCAGCTCAACAGCTCATTTTCCTGCAAGAATAATATATCTATGGGTGGAAAACAAAATTGAGAATGTGTTAGATGACTATCAGTTTGGCTTTAGTAAAGGTTTTAGCGTTGCTCTTGGGGGACGAAAATAAAAAGAATTGTTACTTTTCTTTTAATGTCGAAAAAGTGAATATTTTGGTCCCTTAGTGTTCATCCGGGTATGACTACATCGCGACTACAAAAATGCACCGAAATGATAATGTTTCTTCCGAAAGATCTCAAATATGTATCAATATGCTGCTCTTATTCAGATATTTAATGCTCAACGTATGTTATTATAATAGTGTAATCAATCCCTGATTCTGTTGCCAAGTGGCCCACCAAAATATCCACTTTTACGACATTAAAAAAAAAGTAACAATTCTTTATATTTTAGTCCCCCAACAGCAACGCTACACTTGGCGGTTGTGAACCTCTTTTCTCAGGCGCTGCTGCACACCAGAACTCCAGAATTTAGCTAAAAACATCTGTTCAAACTCTTTGTAACTCTTACAAGAGTCGACCATTTCGGTTCCCCATAAGGCAGCATCGCCTACGATAAATCCACTAACGAACTGAATTCGCTGGTGGTCACTCCAGCTACTCGGGAAAATTCCTGAAAAATTTCGGAGGAACACTATAGGATGAATTTCTCTTTTGTGTGGGTGAAAGGTCGGAAAAATACGATGTTTGATCACGCTTTCCTCCTGCATCAAACTGACAAACGTGGGTGGGCTGGTACTCTGGTTAACTTGTGCTTCTTTAGAACTATGAGTTTGAGCGTTATCAAATGGTGAACGGTGATGTACATGCTGTTGTTCATTACTTCGTGGTGAATTATTCCAGTCTCCTGACACCGGAGGTGGGGAATTTTCAACTTGACATTTTAGTGTACGAACTTCATCAACTATCTGTTGACGCCCTTCAGGTAAATCTTGAGCTAACGTTCGTCTTATCTGGCCTAATTCTGACATTACCGTGTCTCCTGTTTTTCCAGGGGCTGCCAATATTTCAAAGGTCACGTTTTTGACATTTTCCCTGAGTTCGTTCTTGACCTTGTTTTCTATGAATCCGTCTTTGGTTTTAATCCACTCTTGGTAGTGGTCGGACAATGCTTCAGCATGTGCCTTAACAGTATTCTTTATTTGATCCTCTACATTAAGAGTCTCAATCTGTTTGGAAAGATCATCAACAACATTCTCGATCGTGTCTACTGCGGTTTTAACTCCTTTGACCTCATCAGAGATTGCAGTATAATCTTCTTTTTAGGTCGCAGCTTGTTTTTGATATTCCATCACTTTTGAATTTATTTCTCCCTTGGCTGCTTCGATTTTTTCATCTAACTGTTTTGAAATATCCTCTATTTTTGACCCTACTTGTGTGTCAATTTCTAGCCTCATGGTCGTGATCTGACTACTGGTTTGTCTTTGGACATTACCCAACAAGGTATTTAAATCAGCTGTTATGTCTGCCTTTAGTTCGGGCTTTACCGAATTTAACCGTGTATTTAGGTCATTTATCTCCGTTTGCAGATCTGTTTTTACTGAATTTATTTCTGTTTTTACTGAATTTACGTCTGATTTTACTGAGTTGCACAGATTCGTAAGGACCTGATTTTTATTATGCCGTCTTTCGGCCTTCTCTTTTTCCTCGCGGGCCTTTTCATCTAATCTTTCCTGTTTTTGGCTTTCGAACTTGCGTTCCATTATTGCTTCGATCATTGCAGCCAAGACATTTTTTTCAAAAGCGGTAATAGTTTGCACACTAGGACCAGCTTCTAAAACTTCGGTCGAGGTTGCTTCTGCCTCCGCTCGTGTACCTATTGTGCGTGATCGTAATGGATAGTGAGGTCCATTCGCATCACCGCTGTCGTCTGGTTTTGTTTGTGTCCGCTGTTTACCGTCAGCCATGTTCATGAATTATTTGTCAAACGTCAAAATGCTACAGATATTGTCTGTCACTGCCGTCAGTCGTTTGTCTGTGACGTAGTGCTATGGCTTACTGGGACCTAAGATGAAATTTTAACTCTGGGTAACAACTGACGTTCATGTACGCCAAGAAGACAAGATGGTTCCTACTAATTACAAACAAATGAAATATCACACGTTTTACCAGTTTTGAGCGTAGTTATCCGCCATATCGTAATTTTTTTTATGGACTGACAACAATGGTACACTTTCACTGAATTTAACTACATAAGAATGGACTAGGGACAAATTGAAATAAAGCTGTTTCAAGGCAAGGAAGACAGGTTTACGTTCTGATCAACTCGAAAGACGCTACGTCACTACGAAAGCTTCGCTACTGCGTATAAAAATTTGACTTACTATGGCTGTCTTGATGGTGATACGGATGAATACTCGCGTTTTTTGGCAATTTCATCAATCATTCTTCTGAATTAATTAAAAGGTTTTCCCACTTCTCTTTCTCGGTTGAATTGCATCCACATGAAAAAATGAAACAATTACTAGAACAAGCACTGAAAATTTTTAAACACATACATGAAGTGATTTTTTGATCAAGTCCCTGTTCGGGCGCCAAGTGTAGCGTTGCTCTTGGGGGACGAAAATATAAAGAATTGTTACTTTTTTTTAATGTCGTAAAAGTGGATATTTTGGTGGGCCACTTGGCAACAGAATCAGGGATTGATTACACTATTATAATAACATACGTTGAGCATTAAATAGCTGAATAAGAGCAGCATATTGAGACATATTTGAGATCGTCCGGAAGAAACATTATCATTTCGGTGCATTTTTATAGTCGCGATGTAGTCATACCCGGATGAACACTAAGGGACCAGAAGATTTATAGACTTTAAAAGAAATGCAACACTACACAAAAAAGTTGGTTCAGAAATAATAGGAAAACTATAATGTTCCTTCTGCCTCATGCTGCGTTCGGCCCATCAGCGTGATCGTAATTTCTGGTGATGAAGTAACACAAAATAATGATCCTTCAGGTAAATAAGGAGATGGAAATCATCACCGTTAATTTACTAAATAAGCACACTTACCTTTAACACACGTTTTTTTTAATGCTACGTACCTTTTCATATTAAATTACAATAGATGACCATAGTGGTTAAATACTTTATACATAACAGTCAAAATGTCCTCTTGATGCTGTCTGTTCGTAATCTGTTACAAGAAAGTACATGCTTTCTGACTGAAAAAAAAAAAAACATTTACCATTTTCACTCAATATTTTCACATAGAGTATAAAATACAGTTGCGGAACGCAGCAAGTCCGCGTCCGCCTCTCATGGAATACAAACAGTAAAAGGTGAGGCGCCAAAAGCCTCATTTTTCTTGAAACGACTGAATTCTTTTTTATACCATTAATCGATACATGTACATAGAGATTTACTGCACCGCGCAAGAATGGCAAAGATAAAGAATAATAGATTCTGTCGCTGCTATGCGATGGTTCAATTCTTTTACTTTACAATTGTTCGATAACTTTAGGCCATCAGGCGTTTACTATTGAGCGTATATTAATGTTTGTGAGGCGAAAATTACTAATATTACAAGGTAAAGACGCGAGAGAGGAAGTTCTGGCGTTGCGACTCATAATCCAAGTAAGGCTAAAGGAAAATAAAGACACGTTCATAGGATTTGTTGAGCTGGAAAAGCGTTTGACAATGTCGAGTGGTGCAAAGTGTTAGAAATTCAGAGGAAAATAACGGTAATCTATAGGGAAAGACGGGTGATGTTCAATAGCCAATAGGGAACAATATGTGCGGGAGACGAAGAACAACGTGCTAGAGTTAAAAAGGTTGTAAGACAGGGGATTACTCTTTCGCCCTACTATGCAGCCTCTAGATAGAAGAAACTATGGCGGAAATAAAATTAGGTTTCAAGAGTAGAATTAAATGAAAGGATGTCTATGAGAAGACACGCTGATGACATTGCTAACCTCTGTGAAGGTCAACAATAATTCCAGCATCTGCGGGATGGAATGAACAGTACAATGAGTAAAGAATATGAACAGAGTGAATTGAATAAAGACTAAAATAATGAGAGGTAACAGAAATAAGAACAGCTAGAAGTTTAAGATCGGGATTGGTGATCACGAAGCAGATGAAGTTAAGGAATTCTGCTACATAGGCAGGAAAGTAACCCATGACGGACGGAGCAAGGTGGACATCAAAAGCAGACAAGCTTTGGCAAAAGGGAATTCTTGGCCTAGATAAGTCTACTGGTATCAAACACAGACCTTCATCTGAGGAACAGATTTTGAAAATGTGTGTTTGGAGCGCAGTAATGTATGGCAGTGAAATACGCACTGTGGGAAAATTGTAACGAAAGAGAATTGAAACATTTGAAACGTGGTGCTACAGAATAATATTAAAAATTAGGTTGACTAATAAGGTAAGCATTGAGGAGATTCTCCGAAGGATCGGCAAGGCGACAAATTTATGGAAAACACGAAAGGGACAGGATTGTAGGACATGTTACTACACGACGGAATAAATTCCATGGTACGAGGGGAGCTGTAAACTATAAACACGTAGAGGATGACAGAGACTGAAATACAGCCAGCAACTAACTTAGGACATGGGTTGCAAGTGCTACTCTGAGATGAAGACATGGGCACAGAAGAGGAATTCGTCACAAGCAACAGCAAACCAATCAGAAGACTGGTGACTGAGAAAGAAAAAGGAAAAAGTAGAATGGTGAACAACAGAGGGAATACTTAAAGTGTATGGAGATTCTTATGTGCTTGTACGCTGTTCGCAAGTAAACAATGTAATAGTGAGTGCTAAATCGTTCTTCTGGTACGGTGGTACCCCTTCCGGTGCCGAGCGCTATGTACTACGTTTTACTGTGGAGCATTAATGTCGTGGTGTGTTGTTGTCTTCCTATAACGATCAATTGCTTCTGAAACTCATTGCGATCCATCTTGTAACCTAATGACCTAGAAGTCTTCCCCGGGTGTCTCGTTCAATTTTCGTGCAAGCCAGCTCCCAACCCACTGTAGCTGTCATACCGTACTACTGAAGGCAATAGATTCTCGTGACGCTCACTGCCTCTTGATCGACCTCTGACGTAAGATGTTAGCATAATAAAATGGAACATCTACAACCGTGGCATAGATGTTATTTTATTATGTTGCAACTAGTCTGGTGACTCAGAATACCATCTTCAGGCCTTAGATTAGATTAGATTAGATTTACTTTCATCCAATTGATTTGTAGTGAGGAGGTCCTCCAGGATGTAGAACATATCAGAAAAACAGCAATACAGGACAAATACTTACAACTCAAACAAATAAGCTAATGTACCATTCCACAGGTCCCAAGTGGAATGATCGTCATTTTCTAATGAACACTATATGAAAGAATCATTTTACAAATACTAATTCACTGAATTTAAAATAAAAAAAGGTTTTTCATTTATTTATAAGGTAATAAACATGTAATACAACTACCATAATACTTATTTACAATGAACACATTACTGCACTGAAATGGTGTAGAAGTTATATTGTACTTATATATATATATATATATATATATATATATATATATATATATATATATATACACATACACACATAAATCAGTTGGTTCTACTGAGAAATTCATCAGTGGAGTAGAAGGAGTTGGCCACCAATAAATCCTTTAGGCTTCTCTTAAACTGAATTTCATTGGTTGTTAAGCTTTTTATGGCTGCTGGCAAGTTATTGAAAATATGTGTTCCTGAATAATACACACCTTCTTGAACAAGACTAAGTGATTTTAAATCCTTGTGAAGACTATTATTATTTCTAGTATTGATTCCATGAATTTAGCTGTTGGTTTGAAAAAGTGATATATTTTTAATGACAAATTTCATTAAAGAATAGATATATTGGGAAGCAGTAGTTTGTATCCCTAGTTCCCTAAACAGGCTTCTGCAGGATGTTCTTGAGTTCACACTACATATAACTCTTACTGCACGTTTTTGTGCCCGGAAAACTTTAGCTTGGCTTGATGAATTACCCCAAAAAATAATCCCATATGACATTATGGAATGAAAGTAAGCATAGTACGCCAGCTTTTCCATTTTTATATCCCCTATGTCTGACACAATTCGCATTGCAAAAAGAGATTTGTTAAGACGCTTCAGCAGTTCTGTGGTGTGCTTTTCCCAGTTGAATTTATTATCAAGCTGTAAACCCAAGAATTTAACACTGTCCACTTCTTCTATTTGCTTGTCATCATATGTTAGGCATATACTCGTGGGACACCCCTTACAAGTTCTGAACTGCATCTAGTGTGTTTTTTTCAAAGTTTAGTGACAAGGAATTGGCTAAAAACCAGTGATTAATGTCCACAAATATTTTATTAGCTGATCTTTCTAAGACTACACTTGATTTGTTATTTATTGCAATGATTGTATCATCGGCAAACAAAACGAACTTAGCATCTGTTAATGTTACTGATGGAAGGTCATTGATATACACAAGAAAAAGTAAGGGCCCTAAATTGGAACCTTGTAGGACCCCATATATAATTAGTTCCCAGTTGGATGATGTGGAGCGAGTGAACTACAATCGTAGACACAATCCCATCAGTGACCTACATCTATGAACTGGCTTCCGTAGAATACAGTAAAAGCATTGTTGTGACAACAACCAGGGTAGTTGAAGGCTGCAATCCAAGTTAGCGATTACAGTATTCCACAGAAGAGAGTTCATAGATGTAGGTCACTTTTCGGATCGTGTGTACTATTGGAGTTCACACATTCTGCATCAGCTAAGGCTTGTAGATTGTGTATTGAGTCACCGAAACTGGTTGCAATATAATAAAATAATAACAAAAAGTCAGCTGTAGGTACTTCGTTTTAATACGAGTGAACGGCTGAAGTATCACAGACTATCAACCACACAAATGGACATACAGAAAACACAAAATGTTACCCGTAGTCGTGGCTGTGCAATTTGAAAACTATGTTTTGCATTCCACGTTGTGTATGTCTGAGAGTTAGATTACGTCATTACGCAACTATGGAATGATATCCAAAGCATTGCAATCTGTCTCTGGAACATAGGGATAAATCTAGAGGCTTAAAAAGGCGTACTGTTGAAACGGCTTGCGGAAAAATGTATTTCGAAGATAGACGGATTTATATACCTTTTATATCATCGGCAGCTTCATCCCCCATTCCAAAATTCACTGACTTTGTGAGTACCTTCGGGCGTTTAACTGCATTATTTGTAAATATTGAACACTGCGGATAGGTCAGATTGTTGGCGTAACACTATTTTACACAACATCCAGACGCCGTTGAGTCATGCAGAATGGGACGAGGCAGTTATTATAGGGTGTAATGACTATTTCCGTAGAATACAGGTATGAATAGCATCGATTCATATGAGCTCTATATTTGTTCTGTAGACACATCGGAACGTATGGCAAGTGGAGACAGAAACAACCTCTGCACTTTTCTGTTAATGTAGAAGACAGGGTCATAAGAAATTTCATCCCCAGCCGCGAAAGAGTCATTTTGAATCATGAAACACAATTAATAAGAAAAACACCTTTCAATTGGATTATAACGATATATTTTTCTGTAGTTGTGGGAAGTCATTAATATAAGAAGAGCAGAGCTCTTTGTTCAGCGCGTAGTGTCATACCGCCAAGGATTTGTTCTGTTTGTATGAATCAGCAACTGTACCTTGCTTTCACTTAGTTCTTCTAGTGTGGCAGATGCAAATTGTTTTCATCATTACATCTCGTGACTAGCCAACACCGAACGATTTTATGAATATTTCAGTGTCATCAGATGGAAGCTGCGAGAACATAACGCTAGCCCTTTTTTATCTGAAAGTGCTCTTTATGGTGCAGTTTGGCATGATTAAGGAATGAAAGGTATCACCTGGGAAATATTTTAGGCGTCATGGCATCTCCACCTATACTACGATGCCGAAACTCCTCAAGGCCTCTCCACCGCTAAGTTCGAACACATGGCCGTTATCCATAGTTAGCGGATCGGAAGCTCTGAACTCGGAGACAAACTTTGCGCTGATCCCACCCCTCTTGGCGCCTACGTGCCGGAAATCGTCTGACTTCGTAACTAGTTTCGACTAAAGGTCGAGGCCATTTCACACATATCGAAAGGAAAGTAAAGAATCTGATGTCTGCGAAACAGGCCACCATCCTTTTTTTTTACCGTAAGAGACTATAGTTGCCTACAAAAAGTAATAGGAAGAGAATTTCTTGGTTTCTAATTCTCTAGTGGTTACGTTAAAATGGCAGAATCCAAGCATATCGCACACGTATGCAAATTGGTTGTCTATCTTCTCTCTTTTCAACACCAGATCGACATGAAGCGTTGGGAATTTACAAGGATGATGGCGAAATATCCGAAATATCCACGAGGAAAATTTTAAGGCGACAATATTTGATTTAATTTAATACGGTGGTCTTAGTCCCTTATTACCCGAACAAAATCTAAGTTTATTAAGCGGATTCTCTCCTTGTCATTCTAGTAAACCCATCCGGTGCCGCTGAAGAGTAGTGAAAGGCTCTTTACTTGATCCTTACTAGAAAATGGGGGAAATATTTCGTGTATTCTGTTCTCAAGTGCTTCGCTTTGGAATATGTGGTACGGTATCATCCCTCACACAGTTCCCACTTAGATTCTTCTGTCTCTACACTGATTGTGTGCAGGTATTGCCTGAAGTTCCCAAGTGTACCAGCAGCTTAATCTACCTCCTGGACAAGCCCAGGACTTTCAAATTACTTCCGGGTATTAAGCCAGCTAACACTTTCAGCGACCGCCGATATTTCGGTGGGAGAACACCCCGCCATTTTCAAGGCAAACTGCAACGGACAGGCGACGTACATGCCAATTTAAAACCTCGGTTCTCGGACTGAAGCAGGAAATATAACACTCACACACACACACTGAACACTAGTGCTATTAAAGATGACCAAAGTCAGAGCTATCGATAGTGAGACTATGAATTCGCAAGAGAGGTAGCATTGACTCTGTCCCTCTGTTCTTTGACAAGGGGGGAGCCGGATTCCAAATGGAGTTTAAACAGAAACCTCCATCCCTGTTAACGAGGTTGCTCGCTAATTTAATCTCAACTGCCTCCCTGATAACACTGTCCCAATAGCTGGACTGTAGAACCTGTTAAAATATGTTTCGGCATCATTAGATTGTCATGTTTTTGCCTCTGATGTTAGTCCAATAACTTATGTACTTCCTCCTGATCCATCTACGTAGTTTAGATTTAACTGTCGCCTTAGCGATGCGTATTCCAGGTATACTTCCGCTTTGAACAGAGACCAATACAAACAGAGAAAGGTTTTGTCGCAGATTTTATTTCGCCTGCAGGCCACCGGTTTTTCTGCTCACAATATTTATTGCCGTCCTTTCGCATGCAGCAGTCGTGCTCTCTCCCCCAATACGAGTACCAAATAACCGCCTATTTGAGACACCTCTTTGAGAAGCAAGGGTTACAACTGCTTGCCAGGAGATATCCTGAGGATGTCACCGTGTACCGAAACCGGTACCCAGTAGGTGAATGTTTGTGACCATAGACTAAAAGAAATACTTTTTTACACCTAGTGATGACTAAGACGCATTCCTGGTCACGCTATCACCTTGTTCATTACCACTGATTCATGAATGACCAGGGATTCATAACATGTTTGCCTAATTCCTCTTCCCCAGTTTCACAAGGATTCACGGCTTTTTGCAACGATGTTTGATCTCTTACTACCGTTTGATAGAGATTTTAGTGCTGTTTGGCTCTTGATAGCATAAACTTCCACCTGAATACCGTGTCCAGTTTCCCTAGAAAGATTAGGCTCACTGTTTTGCACTGTTCCCCGTACATCCCAGCCCCAGCCACCAATCGGTAAACCAGAGTATGTCTCCAGATCGGTATCGCTGTTCATTCTTCCACCGTTCCCTGCTTCCAATTCTTACAATGAAAGGTCTGATGAAGCAGCTGGAAGCTATTGTATGCTTAGGCAGCATTTCAAAGACTATTCTTGTAAGCACCACAGTCATTATGTCACTGTGGATTTTTGGATATCCTAAAGGTTTCAGGTCTTTTTCTAGCTTTTAATCTGCATGCATCTACCGCTACCTCCACTGTTAATAAAAGAAGTTATGGGACCATGTCCAGTATGATTCCGTTTTAGCAGTGTGTGTGCTGCTAATTTCGCTTCTTGTGGCTGGTTAGTTCAATATCTGGACTTCCATAAGCTCCTTCGGAGCCACGTTCTTCGTTACTTTACTTCACCATAGTGTAACCCAATGAAGTATCATTGGTTTTGTTACAGATGTGTACAGCTACATCTACATCTACATCTACATTTATACTCCGCACGCCACCCAACGGTGTGTGGCGGAGGGCACTTTACGTGCTACTGTGACTTAGGTCCCAGATCACAAATGAGAGCATCTTTTGTCTACCCAGTGTTCACCTATGTACTTCATTAACCTATCAATTAATATAATTTCGGCCGCATCTCGTGGTCGTGCGGTAGCGTTCTCGCTTCCCACGCCCGGGTTCCCGGGTTCGATTCCCGGCGGGGTCAGGGATTTTCTCTGCCTCGTGATGGCTGGGTGTTGTGTGCTGTCCTTAGGTTAATTAGGTTTAAGTAGTTCTAAGTTCTAGGGGACTGATGACCATAGATGTTAAGTCCCATAGTGCTCAGAGCCAGCCAATATAATTTCGTCGAGGTGTTTAAGATTCCAGTAAATCTTCAATTTATGCTTCCTCTAGAACGGTGTTAATAAGCGTTTTCCTGGGACTAACCCTCAGAACACACCATTTTTGCTTAAACTATAGAGCGCAATGTGCCTTTGTTCTAACCGTACTTGCAATTTTGCCGAGTACTGTCTACGGATCCCTGATAACAGTAACCTCCTGCGTTTAACTTCGTAATGAGTTCATTCACCAAAATTTCTCACAGAAGTGAGTGAAAAAACCCACCTTGCGGATGCAGTCTCTTGGTGTTGATCATCACTTTCACATCCATCATCCATATCTTGTGCGTCTCGTCTACTAAGCGTTGTCTTAATGTAATTACATTCAGTTATCTTACTGCTACGTTCTTCTGCAGCTCTAACCATGGTTTGGAAGGGGACTGTTAAAAGCCCCTTGAATATCCAGGATCAATCAGAGAGCAGTTTCCTTAAGGTGTACGAATCCCGCTGCTGACGAGGCGTTGCTGTGCGGCGCAATTGTGGCACGGCATTTCGTGTTACGTTCCCTTAGCGCCCTCAAGCGTAACTCGGCCCTCACCGCCGTAACCCGCCCGCTCTCTCCTGATGCCTACAGAAGCCTTGCTTGCTGTCAGAAAATAAATGGTTGCCAGTGGTAGACTTTAACGCCTGGTGCCACAGCCACACATGAAGGACAATAGCAGCCGACCACCTACGCAGTTCCTGCATGAGGTCAATAGCTACAAGCTGAAGTTCATAACAATGCTGTGTGGTGAGTGGCCGATTATTGTTTGCTTTCTTATTCTGTATCCTCTTGGCCATACAGAATTTTCCAGCACGTTTAAAGTGTCGTTCGTTGTACAACACGATCCTACAGCTTTGTCTCAGTTCCATAGCAACATTAGAGAAGTTCACTTGCAGCTAGTAACTTTTTCGTGCTGTAATTTACGTGGGCATGACTTTCACTGTGTTCAACCTGCGTCAGCTATCTGTAGTACATGTAAAAGGGTTGGTCAGGAAGTACATCACTGCAAATATTCTCGTTGGTCTAAGATAGGCCGGTGAAGATTAACTGTAGTTCAATTCCTTTTTTTCTTTTTTTTTTTTGCCTATTCTGTATTCAGTATCCTTCTTTCCTGGTGTGAGTGGAGATAGAGATTACACAAATGATAGACACATTAGCAGCGACTCTGAATAAGGTGGAAGCTTCGAAAAGGCAGACAGTCAAGTTGTTGCAAACTGCAACGCATCAGGGGTGAGACAACGAATGTGAAATGCGGTAGGCAGCCGGTGTTGAATGGGAAGGTACTGAGCCATAATGAATTTATTAACGTTTCTGGTAGCACTAATGAATTTATTTTTAAAAAGCAGAAATCCAAGAATAAAATTAACAAATTTCCCACAATACTCATTTCAACTGACAGCAAACTGCACAATTGGGCCACAAAATAAAATCACTTCCTTTTAGTAAAAAATATTAAATAAGGTAAAAATACATTTAAATTACAAACAGCGAAACATATGATCAAATAAATATATCACAAATATCATCCATCAGCTATTGCCATTAACTATCAAAAAGCAGTTGCCTTCAAAGTAACCAAAGTAACTGACAAATGTGGTTCTAATTTATGATTAAGAGGCGGTGGCAGAGGCAACGCCAGTAGCAATAATTCCTTCTTCTCTACGAACATAGGACGGCGGTTGCCGCTAGAGACCTTCATCAAAAGTTTCGGTTACTATACACAGGTATCTTAAATTAGACGACAGTTAACAGGAGATACAATCATCTACCCTGTAGCACAGAGACAACTCGTTAATTATTTAGTAAGAATTAATTATACTACAAATGCAGAAAAGTGCGAACTTTATACAGGAAACTTTGACTTGACTACTGAGGCATAAAATTTTCTTTTACTTTTTTTTTTTGGTAAATGCAAACAATTTACAAACAGCTCGAGTTCGTGATACTAGCCAACAGGTAACTATAGACATACCACAGAAACAAAGTAGTAGATTAAACAGTTTTCACTGGTTATATAGTAAAATTCGTAAATCAGAAGAATTACATCTGCATTCTATACCCTTAAGTTTTAAAATCAGTTCGGAATAGTGACAACCTCAAGCCCACACACATTGACAGAACTGAACTCAAAAGTAGTATCAGGCAGAACCTTCATAAATAACACATTCATATATATAACAACGGAAAACCACGATACGGAGTCAAAATAGCCACCACTCGACACTGACGTGCACATTAATCGGATGCTCACCGTGATTTCTCGTAAAATCCAGCGCCCATTGACAAACGCTTGCTTAGGGAGCGCCGAGAGAAGGATGTAACGAAGATTACTCGTAGTCGGAAACCCACGGGTGTGATTCAGCAGACGCCGCCGCATCGAGTACTTGCAAAGGTCAGACCGGATTCCAATCCAGCACCACAATGGACACAAACTGTTTGACATTTCAATAGCTGAGGACACGCCGAATACTGTGCGTCCTGTCTAAGTAGCTTTTAACGAGCAATGATTTCAGCATTGAACAACAGTCGGCGGTGCCAAGCCCGCAGTGAGCAAAGACACAGCTACAGCCAAAGGGCTACGGCAGACGCTTGACGACAACACGCCGCCTCATTTGCGCTCCTCGCAACCTGTGTCACACTCCCTTTTACCAGGTCGGCGCAGCCCTTAAGTCTCTTCTCTTCGACCTGCCGTCTACGGGTGACAGTCACGCTCCACGCGCTCTTGCGGCCCGTGGAATTCCAAATCCTCGAGAATTACGCGAAATTAAACGCAGGCTCACGGCACAGACGAATTGAGTAGGAGAACAGAGCAGTGGGAAGCCGTTGGGGGCCGAGGAAACATTGATTCAGGAGAAGAACATGTTGAGCGTACCCATTCACTCCATCGATCCCGCAGCAGCTACCCTAATAGGACCATTCTTTTGAAAAGAAACCGAGGAAGTATCTATTTTTATTAATGACGCAAAGGCACCATTGGAAAAATGGTGGGAAGAAACGTCCTTCAACATGTAGTGTACTACAAGACTCTCAGTAACGCCCATATATTTGATGAACTGATTAACAGACTAATACAGCGCTATTGGAAACAGAACTGAGCTTCTTTAGGAAAAAACCTCAGTGGATTGTCGCAGATGTACCGCGAATCAGTGGAATCCTCCTCTGAGAGGATTAGGGAACTGAACTCGCAAGTGTGTGATCTAACGCAGTATGTGGAGACCTATAGAGGGATCCGGCGTTAGGCGGTGAATCGGGCTCTTGATGAGTTTCTAAGAGGCATTCATGATGCTATGTCAAGGAGGGTCAAAATGGAGAACCAAAGTGACTTATCTGCTGCAATTAGCATTGCTACGCACTTGGAGATCGGCATAGCTACCTAAAGACGGAGTGAGCGCGTTGTCTGTTCTCCTGGAGTGTTTTAGACGTGGGCGCACTGGCCACATCTGGAAACAATGTCATTAAACAGGATATAATGAATGTGAAGAAGTCTACCATGAAGCGCGTGATTGTCGGAAGAAAACACAGAATAAACAACGCCCTAATAATCGATCGTTAAACGGGAATGGGTTGCCTCATCCGTCGGGTGATATTCCCAGTACAACACGAGACTGCAGAAACGTATGGAGAGACGGATTGTCGTTTGCTAGGCAAAGTAAATGATACAGAACATAAATTTCTGCTTCACACTGGAGCTCGCGTGTCAGTAGTCAGTTGGGTCCCTTGGACAAATAGAGGCTACGGTCGACACGGTATAGCTCACGCGGAGTAGGTGATAACGACGTGAAGGCATTAGAGACAGCGCTGTACAATTTCGACGTGAGGAATGAGTGTTTTCGAAAGCATGTACAAATATTACTGTGTGTTGAGTGGACGGAGATTTTACGTTTCTGGTCAGTCTTGATAATTTCCGCAGGGAAGAAGTGAGTCTAAAAGTTTAATAACTGCTAATTTGGATATTTTGGAGGAAAATGACATGGATAGGTCAAGTGAGGACCTCTGCCGCAGTCAAACCGTCAATGTATCAGCATTATATGTGAATGTGGAACATTTACAGGGAAGTAATAGAGAAGAAATGGAATCTTTGCAATTGTAGTTCATCCGAGGTGTCCATTACCAGCATCCCTACTCACACAACACAGAACACCAACAGCGAATAATGCGCCATAGTATAAAAATCCATATTGACTTCGGAAGTTTATGCAGCCGATAATGTAAGCATTTATCAACCATCAGGTAGCTGGCCGTATTTTTTAGTATAGTTATAGTCCCTGGGGCACCCTTAATTTTGGTCCCGAAAAAGACACTAGGTGGCACTAAAAACAGATTTTGCTGTGACTACCGATTCTTTAACGCAGGAACCGATGCATATCCAATTGCAAACATAACACAGACTTTCGACAATTATGTGTCAGTCTACTAGTCTACAATGGAATTAAGGACCGCAAGTGATCGAAAGAAGTAGCGCCGGAGGACTGCACAATGACATCTGTTTCCATCCCAGATGTTATTTCCAATATCGTCGAATGCCATTTGAACGCAAGAATGCACAAGCAACCTTTAAGAGGTTACTGGATGGCGTAATTCGATGACTGGGACCAAAGTAATGTTCATCTGGATGACGTAGTAGTGATTTCAAAGGACGTGGAAGAGCACGTAATACGGTTCGAGAAGGTATTTAAAGGACTGAGACACGCTAATTACAGACCAGGATGCCAATTTCATGTCCGATCTTACCAAGCAGTTGTGTCGATTGCTCCGAAGTCGCAAGTTGCCGTCAAGCTCCTTCACCTCTCAAGCCAATGAGACAAAGGAGAGAGCAACCGCACGATATCGAAGATGTTCAGGCATTATCTCAGCAGCAATCATGAAAACTGGGACGTGTATTAAATTTTATAGCCGCCGCCTACAATTCCATAGTCCATACAGCTACCATACGAGGTAATGTATGGGATAATAATGCCTTCAACTACCGAAGTGATTAACCCGATGCTAGGACCCGACGTCAAATCAATAAAAAAGGTTCCTAAGAAACTGCCAGACGTTTGGCAACAAGCAAAATATGCAAATACAAAAACATTAGGACGACAAGAGCGGATAGGACAAAGTGTAGGGAAGTTATCACAGTAGACAAATGTTCATGGGTATTACTCTTTTTCAATTTGATACTACAAGATTTCTCTTGGCTACGAATGCCCTTTTTGACAGTGCTAGTCTGCTTTTTGTGTCCTCCCTGCTCCGATGGTCGTTGGCTATTTTGCTGCGTAAGAAGAAGACTTCCTTAATTTCATATATTTTGTGAACGTCAATCCTGATGATATGTTTCTCGCTGTTTCTGCTACTCCTCATTACTTTCGTCTTTCTTCCATTTACTCTCAACCCATATTCTGTATGCATTCCATTCAGCTACTCATGTAAATATTCTTCAGGCCAGCATTGTCATCAGCACGTTGTAACATATCCGCAAGTTTCTTTTCCCTTCTTCTGTATATTATTAGCGTCATAAACTTCTATGCATGAGCTGTTAAGCTGACTGTGCGATAGTTCTCATACTTGTCAGCTCTTGCAGTCTTCGGAATTGTGTGAATGATATTTTTCCGAAAGTGAAATGGCATATCGCCAGATGCATACATTCTACACCAATGTGAACAGTCGTTTTGTTGCAACTGCCCCCAATGATTTTAGGAATTCTGTCTTATTTGATCTTAAGTCGTCCAAAGCTCTTTTGATTCAGGTTCTAATACAGGATCCCCTCTCTCTTCTAAATCGACTCCAGCCCGCTCTCTCCTCTGCCTTTAACAGTGGAATTCCCGTTGCACTCTTTATGTTACCGCCCTTGCTTTTAATTTCACCGCTGGTTGATTAACTTTCCTATACCCTGAGTCAGTCCTTCCGATAATCATTTCTTTTAAGATTTCTTCATATTTTTCGTGCAGCCATTTACTCTTAGCATCCCTGCACTTCTTATTTATTTAATTCCTGAGCAGCTCGTATTTCTCTATTCCTGAATTTCTATGAAAATTTTTATGCTTCCTTCTTCATCGAACATCTGAAGTAATTCTCCTGTTACCCAAGGTTTCTTCGCAGTTGCCTTCTTTATACTAATGTTTTTCTTTCCAACATCTGTGATTGTCCTTTCTAGAGAATTCCATTCCGCGTCAATTCTACTGCCTATTGATCTATTCGTTATTACTTTATCTATATCCTTAGGGAACTTCAAGCATATCTCGTGGTTCCTTAGTACTTCCGTAGCCCACTTTGCCACTTTGCGAGTTGATTCTTCTTGATTAATATCTTAAACCTCAGCGTACTCTTCATCACTACTATATTCTGATCTGAGTCTATATCTGCTTCTGGGTATACCTTACAATCCAATATCTGATTTCAGAAACTCATTCTGACCGTGATGTAATGTAACTGAAACCTTCCTGTATCATTGGATCTTTTCCAAGTATACTTCCTCTTCTTGTGATGTGATCATTGAACGAAGTGTTCGCTATTGCTAGCTGAAATTTATTACAGCAATTGGTCATTCTCCTCTCTCATTCCTTGTCCCAACCCCATACTCTCCTGTAACCTTTTCTCCTTCCCCTGAAATTGCATTTTAGTCCTCCATGACTGTTATTATTTCATGTCCCTTTACGTACTGTATTATCCTTTCAGTAACCTCGTATACTATCTATATCTCTTCATCTTCAGCTTCCAACGTCAGCATGTATATCTGAGCTAACGTTGCCGGCGTTGATTTGCTGTCGATTCTGATAAGAACAATCCTGTCATTGAACTGCCCAGAGTAACACTCTCTCTGCCCTTTCTTCACATTCATAACGAATCCTACTCCCTCTATACCATTCTCTGCTGCAGTTGGTATTAATCTGTGCTCATCTGAACAGAAATCCTTGTCTTCTTTGCATTTCACTTCAGTGACCCTACAATATACAGATTGAGCCTTTGCGTTTCTCTTTTCAGTTTTTATAGCTTCCCTACCACATTCAAACTTCTGACATTCCATGCGCCGACTCGTAGAACGTTATCCTTGGGGTGGGTATTCAGTCTTTTTATCATAGTGACCTCCACCTTGGCAGTCCCCTCCTGGGGATCCGAACGGGGGACTATTCTGGAGTTTTTGCCAATGGAGAGATCGTGACACTTTTTCGATTGCAGGCCACATGTTCATTGAATTGACGTTATGTGTCTTCAATGCAATAATGAACCCATACACAACAAAAGGCAAAACAAAGGCATTACGTCTTTAAAGAATCTATGGAAGCATTACCACAGATACCTGCAGTGTTTGCAGTACAGAACGCGAAGCCTCGAAGAGCTTAGAAGAAGAAGGCTGGTGAACAGAGTACGTCTAAAATGCCTTACGGCCTTAGGCCATAGCGGTACATATGATTTGAGATGGTTGTTTGCCTACATTGCACTTCGTGTGTTGTTGTGCAGGTTATTAAGAAGTCACCCAGCTCTACTTAGTTTAATTTTCAATATGTTTGAAAGTCTTTTTTCCTTTTATTTTTCAATATCGAGGGATCGACACGTTGTTGTTTCTTATATGGGGATTTAGTTTTAATCAGGTAATCTCGCATTTGAGAAGGGAGGGGGAGATACTGTTAAAGGTTCCTTTCTCTCAGGTCGCACACCGAAATGGGTACAGATACGGATCACAGATGTATCAATAATTTTGGAGCAAAGAGTATCCTATGCTTCAGTGTCAGTGGGAGACCTATAGAGATTCCACAGGTAAAATGTTATGATCTGTCCAAATAGGATGATACAGACTGGCATAGGCATGCTAGGACCAGTTATTCCTGTGAAAGGCTGAAACAAGGGAATATCAAACGAAAGTATTAACGTCTTATCCACATTTCTAAAGAGTAGGCACCCACTAGGTCTACTCAGTTTTTTCGCCAGAAGTAGTCCTAGTAAACTGTTACAAGAGTATCATCTACCAGCGCTTTAGTGCTTCTTCGTGCGATTTGTGTAGCCTACCTCTGTTTTAAGTGAAACTCACTGCACCGCCCAGATTTACTTGTGCGTCAGATACTTACCGATTGATTTCTAAATAAATATCAGATATATATTAAGAGAATTACGTGCAAACTAATGGAGGAACTTACAAGTATATGAATAATTGTGTCAATGTCTAAGAAAGTACTTCTGCGAAGACTTTAAATAATGTAAATTAGCTGTATGGTAATGGAAGAATAACTAAAGTTGTATAATGTGTAATTACCGGTGCGAAATGTGTAAGATGATGTTATTACAGGTACTCCAAACTGAAAAATTCGAGACGAATATTGTGGAGGAAGGGAGATAGTATCCCCAGCAGACATTAAAAATTCGTCCAAGGTCTACCTTGGCAGTTTCCAGAAGCCAAACAGCCTCTGCCAATGAGTATTAGATCTCCTCTTATGGCGGGGAATGCTTAGCGAATTACGGTAAACATGGAAGCTATCGTAGCATGGCATGGGACAACGACGTTCGCTCAGGCCTACAAACGAAGCATAATGACATGACGGAAACAGAGAGATATCGTCATACTGGAGACGAGGCAATGTTTTGTAAGGAAGGCTAGGTACAAACCAACGATAAGTATTCAGGTGTCGGGCCAGCGGAGAAAAGCCTCTAAAGGGTGAAGTTGCGGAAGACTAAAGTCACTAGGATGGCTGAGAACGAGGATAAACCAGGAGACATGATGTCATAATCATCTCCACCGCTGCAGAGCGCACTGGAAGAACCAACATAAATACCCCAACCTAATTACCAATTACCTGATTGCTGAGCGCCGATTTCCGACTGCCCTCTGAATAGCCTCAGCCCTTGTATCAGTTGCAGTTATCCAGTGAGAGAGAAGGCTATGGACGTTTGCCCTCGGCACGCCTAGCAAATAATGCTAGGCGATCGTCTGTGGAACCACGAGTGCGGATGGAAGGTCGCTGATGCTGCCAACTGCACTACCAACTTCCGAAACAACACTACTAGGGTGTGCAGGCCGCCATCACTCAGCATACCAGATGGAGACTTGACCTGCGTGACCTGGACGCTGCCCGTCATCCGCCATGTGGTGGGCAGGGAGGGGGGGGGTTATTGCAGCTGTTACTGTGGCAGTAGTCGATGCTGCCGGCTCCTGCCTCTTAAGTGGGGGGTGAGAGCCAACACCTTTGTCCCAGCGAATAGTTCAGGTGGACTTTTGGCCTCATTCCTGACTGCACGTCAGCGAGTGTACTTTTGGAGATCGAGTAGTAACGCGAGAGGCTGCCGGAATCCACAGGTCGAAGGCCGCCCCGTGATGTAGCAGCCGCCACCTGACGATTCGCTGTGCTGTCGGTGATGCGAGACGAGCGCACGCCTGCCTCCCGCTGCTGACGAGGCGCTGCCCAGCCGATACAGCTGTGGCGAGGCGCTTTGGAAGACAATCCCGTAAATTTCTTTTATTTTTAGTTTCATTTATTTATTGTTCCTTTTTTTGTCGTGGTATGATGTGGCCCCCATGAGTTCACCCACTGTGCCACCCTTTTCATATCAGAGTAGCACTTGCAACCTACATCTTCAGTTACTTCTTTGATACATTCAGTCCCTTTCTTCATCATCTACAGCTCCCTGTAGCACCGCGGCAGTTATTACGTGATGTCTTGATGAAAAGTCCTACTATACTGTCCCTTCTAGTTATTGTTTTCCATATATTCCTTTTCTCGCCAACCCTGTGAGGAACCTGCTCATCGTATAACTTGTCACTCTACCTAATTTTCAACAGTGTTCTGTAGCACCACGTCTAAAATGCGCGAGTTCTTTTCTGTTCCGGTTTTCCCACAGTTCCTACATCATAAAGTGCTGTGCACCAAATGGAAGTTCTCAGAAGTCTCTTCGTTAGATTAAGGCCTGCGTTTGATATTAGTAGCCTTCTCTTAGCCAGGAAAACCCTTAGTGCCAGTGATAGTCTGCTTGTTACGTCTTCCTGGTTCCAACCCACATGGGTTATTTTGCTACCTAGGTAGCAGAATCCCTTAACTTCGTCATCTTCGTGATTACCAACGCTGATGCGAAGTTTTTCGCTATTCCCGTTTCTGGTACTACACATTACTTTCATTTCCCTTCGATTTATTGTCAGTCCTTATTGCGTACTTATTACACCGTTCATTCCATTCAGCATATCCTGTAATTCTTTTTCACGTTCTCTGATGATAGCGATGTCGTCAGTGACTCACCTTGAATTTTAATTCCACACTTGGTTATATCTTTAATTTGTCATCCCTTCTTCGATGTGTAGATTGAACAGTAGGGATGAAAGACTACATTCTTGTCTCACACCCTTCCTAATCCGAGCAGTTCATTCTTGGTCTTCCAATTTTACTGTTCACTCTTGGTTCCTGTATTTATTGTATTTACCCGTCTTTCCCTATAATGAACCCGTGTTTTTCCCTTAATCTTATGATCTTCCACCATTTGACATTGACGAACGCTTTTACCAGGTCGACAAAACCTATGATCACGTCTTGATTTTGCATCAGAATTGCTTCCATTATTAGCCATGATGACAGAATTGCCTGTCTCATACCTCTGCCTTTCTTAAAACCAAACTGTTC
The DNA here is from genome assembly GCF_021461395.2 of Schistocerca americana. Taxonomy (NCBI): domain Eukaryota; kingdom Metazoa; phylum Arthropoda; class Insecta; order Orthoptera; family Acrididae; genus Schistocerca; species Schistocerca americana. Next base: position 744,209,306 of record NC_060121.1, on the reverse strand, counting down.
GCTATGTGACAGATGTTCAGTTTTCTTTCCCGTTCTTCTGTATATTATTCTTGACAGAAACTCGGATGCATGAGCTGTTAAACTGATTGTGCGATAATTCTCACAGTGGTCGCTCTTGCAATCTACTCAACTGTGTGGATGACTTTTACAATCTAAATCCTTTATAACTTCCTATTACATGTGTTATTGTCAGTTATGTTTTCTTGCCACTGTCGAGAGTAAGTATGTTCCTAACACCATTTAGTGCCCGCTTCTCCCATGACGGGTGTAGGAGCCTTAGACCGGACTACTATAATATTTAGAAAAGTTGTTTACTTGATTGTTTCTGTAACCCATAAATGAGTAAGCCATTGATAATAAATCACTGACATTACATTCGTATTAGCTATGAGTTTTATCGCCACCAAAGGAAAATGATGTAAAGTGAGGGGCATCCAGCTGAAGAACGTGGTTTGGGAGTACGGGCTTCGAAAAGTTATCAGAAGCGTTCTGGGTCTTGGATTCCATCGTACGCTCTGCTAAAATTGTGAATAAAAATCATCAGAGACTGAGACCGAAGATTTCCTTTATTAGCCATACTCGTTTTTGCAGTGGCCTTTTCAACGGCGGGGGTGTGAACAAAGTTTCCGGGCGTCCTCTTGTCCTTTGGGTGGAGTGCTGCCACTAAAATGACTATGAACAGCGAGAGGGCGCACAAGGCAATCGAAACCACTGAACTGAATGAATGAAAACAGTTTCCGTCATCGGCTTCCGTCTGTTTGATACTGGCTTTTTTCAGCTTTTTAGAAAATACCGAGCAACATTCATACATACTTAATGTCATATGTCGCAACTGAGGTAATAAACAAATCACTGCAACTGCCCACATGTGGTGCAACTTATAAACACTAACATCATCTGTATCAATTTTGGCCGCGCGGGATAGCCGTGAGGACAGGGGCGTCTTGCAACGGGTCGCGCGGCTCCCCCCCGTCGGAGGTTCTCCCTCGGGCATGGATGTGTGTGTGTGTGTGTTGTCCTTAGCGTAAGTTAGGAAACGATGACATCAGCAGTTTGGTCCCACACTCGTTACCAGAAATTCAAATGCATCAAAGAGGAACAAAACCTTTATAACACATGCGTGGGCATCAACTTTTCTCTAATTTAAACACGCATAATATGTATCCTCTGACTATTCGCCGCAACTAAGAAAAAGTGTCACTGTAACGTCCAAACATAGGATGGACGAAGGCTAGGGGACGTGGAAGGGCGAACCCAGGTTTAGCACATCATTTATCCTTAAGAAATAGCAAATGTATTTCAAAATATGCCATAAATCGCAATGATAATTAAAACTACGATCTTCTCTTGCTCGTGACATATAGCAATGATCACTAAGTTTCTCTTGCATATCTGTTTAAACAAGAACCTTCACTTACACAAGCAAATTTAAGAGGGAGGAATAATTTAAATAACTAAGTAAGCGAAGCCACTATTAGACGCCGCAGCGGCCACTCTTAAAACTCAGTAGACAACAAGTTAAAATAACGCAAAATTTTAAACAGCAGTACGGCCGTAAAATAAAACCCACACGACTATAACAGTGGAATTAACTAAGGGTTCCAAGTTTAAATTACACAACATCCAAGAACAAGAATCAATCCTCCGAGAATGAGGGCAAATTTACGACTTTAAGTCCGGTAGTTCTGCAACGAGTTACAAGAAATGTGCAACCAAGTTAGGCCAAGCTGACTGTCAACTGCAGTGAATTACAGACAGAATTTAAACATTCAGAAACTAGAATACAGTAAATGTTCGTAAACTCAAGTACAGAAAATAGATTCTTAGGTTCGTTAGATTAGACCACAAAACAGGGCAAGCCGGAAGAGCCAGTTACTTAAAATAACCCATCAAATATTCGGAAAACTTATTTTGTTTAGCAGCTGCAGCTGTAATCAAACCTCCAACGAGAGCTAACGGCCACCGGAGACGCCGTCTGGGTACGTCCACAGGCCGAAATACACGAGTACGTACACGCGGGCAAGCGACGCCTCATTTACAGTGTCACGGCTCAGAAACCAAGGCTGTCAACAATCAGCAGACACATTGTGACACTAAAGTCAAGACCTCCGTCATGAAGGTGTTCAGGTCTTTCAAGGCTTAGTTAAGCATTACAGTAACTTTTTTTATTATACGCAGAAATTACAATTACTATACTAAAACTCCTAATATAGTAGGATAAGACAATTGTAATAACCAACAGAAGACTTATCGACGGACACCGAAAGCTATTTTGAAACTGCAGAACAACAGATACAAGCTTGCTCGCCTGGCACGGACTTTAGGGTAAACATTTACAGGTAAGATTGAGGAAGCAGACCCTCAAGATTTAAACGCATCTAAAAGAAATAAACAAACATTAATTTAAAACATCAAAAGCTGATTCAGTGCACATTAAGTATCCCCGGCAGAATCGGAGCAAAATCGTTCAAAGACAGA